>NC_089495.1:191659846-191975957 GCF_036850765.1 Saccopteryx bilineata | reverse complement strand
GGCTCACCAGGGGAACCTGGCCCACATGAGTCACTCTTGCTGCAAAGGAGTCTGGGAAATTTTTTTTTCTTTTCAGTTTCTAGTCTTAGAAAACCAGATTAAAGGGGATTGAGATAGGCTAGTTATGTCTGTAATGCTTGGCACAGGGCTATAGCAATGATAAAGTTGGAAAAATTCACTGTTTTCCAAGAGCTCATCGTTATGGGGGGCACTACTGTATATATAGATAAGTCATTATTTTATAGCATTAACATTTATATAAATGGTGTCATACTAAGAGTTTACTTCTGAAAGTTTCTCTTCTTGTTCAACATTATATACTTTAAGACCTATTTAGCCTGACCAGGCGGTGGTGCAGTGGATAGGGTGTCAGACTGGGATGTGGAAGACCCAGGTTAGAGACCCCGAGCTTGCCAGCTTGAGCATGTGCTCATCTGGTTTGAGCAAGGCTCACCAGTTTGGACCCAAGGTCGCTGGCTCGAGCAAGGGGTTACTCGATCTGCTGTAGCCCCACGGTCAAGGCACATATGAGAAAGCAATCAATGAACAGCTAAGGCAGGGGTCCCCAAACTATGGCCCGCGGGCCGCATGCGGGACCCTGAGGCTATTTACCCTGCCCCGCCACACTTCCAGAAGGGGCACCTCTTTCATTGGTGGTCAGTGAGAGGAGCATAGTTCCCATTGAAATACTGGTCAGTTTGTTGATTTAAATTTACTTGTTCTTTATTTTAAATATTGTATTTGTTCCCATTTTGTTTTTTTTACTTTAAAATAAGATATGTGCAGTGTGCATAGGGATTTGTTCATAGTTTTTTTATAGTTTGGCCCTCCAGTGGTCTGAGGGACAGTGAACTGGCCCCTGTGTAAAAAGTTTGGGGACCCCTGAACTAAGGGTCGCAGAGAAAAATTGATGATTAATGCTTCTCATCTCTCTCCATTCCCATCTGTCTGTCCCTGTCTATCCCTCTCTCTGACTCTCTCTCTGTCTCTGTAAAAAAATAAATTTTAAAAAGAGACCTATTTAGCTGGCCTCTGGTGGCGCAGTGGATAAAGTATCGACCTGGAACAGTGAGGTCACCGGTTCTAAACTCTGGGCTTGCCTGGTCAAGGCACATATGGAAGTTAATGCTTCCTGCTCCTCCCCCCTTCTCTCTCCCTTCTCTGTCTCTCTCTCTCTAAAATGAATAAAATCTTTAAAGAGAGAGAGAGAGAGAAAGAGAGAGAAAAGACCTATTTAGATCTATTTTATCTTCACTGCTCACTGGTATTCCTTTTCAGCAGTGGTCGGCAAACTCAGTCCACAGAGCCAAATATCAACAGTACAACAATTAAAATTTCTTTTGAGAGCCAAATTTTTTAAACTTAAACTATATAGGTAGGTACATTCCTTATTGAGGTAGCTCCCGCACGTGGTATTTTGTGGAAGAGCCACACTCAAGGGGCCAAAAAGCCGCATGTGGCTCCCAAGCCACAGTTTGCCGACCAGGGCCTTATGGGAATATGTCACAATTCATTTGCCCACTCAACTGCTGATGCCTATTCAAATCAATTTCACTCTGGATGCATTATGAGCAAAGTTGCCACACCCACCCTTGTACATGTTTAGAGCTCCTCCAGGGTGGATACATGGAACATGAAGTACATGCATTTTTTTTTAAGAGAGAGAGACATTGATTTGTTTTTCCACTCATCTATGCATTCACCGGTTGATTCCTATATGTGCCCCAACTGGGGATCAAACCTTCAACCACAGCATATTGAGACAAAGCTCCAACCAATTGAGCTTCCCGGCGAGGGCACTGGGTGTGTACCTATCAATTGCCAGACAGCAGTGTGTGATAATTCCTGTGTCCTCACTTTTTTTTTTTTTTCTGAAGTTGGAAACGGGAGGCAGTCAGACAGACTCCCGCATGCGCCCGACCGGGATCCACCCGGCACGCCCACCAGGGGGCGATGCTCTGCCCATCTGGGGCGTCACTCTGTTGCAACCAGAGCCATTCTAGCGCCTGAGGCAGAGGCCACGGAGCCATCCTTAGTGCCCGGGCCAACTTTGCTCCAATGGAGCCTTGGCTGCGGGAGGGGAAGAGAGAGACAGAGAGGAAGGAGAGGGGGAGGGATAAAGAAGCAGATGGGCGCTTCTCCTGTGTGCCCTGTCCGGGAATCAAACCCAGGACTCCTGCACGTCAGGCCGATGCTCTACCACTGAGCCAACTGGCCAGGACCTTTTTTTTTTTTTTTTTTTACAGAGAGAGAGAGAGTCAGAAATAGGGATAGATAAGGACAGACAGACAGGAACAGAGAGAGGTGAGAAACATCAATCATCAACTTTTTGTTGCAACATCTTAGTTGTTCATTGATTGCTTTCTCATATGTGCCTTGACTGGGGGCCTTCAGCAGACCAAGTAACCCCTTGCTTGAGCCAGCGACCTTGGGTCCAAGCTGGTGAGCTTTGCTCAAACCAGATGAGCCCGCGCTCAAGCTGGCGACCTCAGGATCTCGAACCTGGGTCCTCCACATCCCTGTCTGACGCTCTATCCACTGCGCCACCGGCTGGTCAGGCTGTGTCCCTACTTTCTCACCAGTAATAATACCACCAACACATAGAGCATTAATTATATGCTAGTCATTTTCTCAACATTTAATGTGAAATAACATAACCCTCCTAGAATTGTTGAGCTAAAGACAATTATCATCCCCATTTGACAGATAGAGAAATGGAGGCACAGAAAAGTGAAGTAACTAGCCTCAAATCACTCAAAAATGGCAGAGCATCATATGGGGTCAGAGTGCCTGAGCTATTAACCACTCTTCTATACTTTGTTATTTTCTGACTTTCAAATTGTTGTCAGTCCATGGCTTTGAAACATCTCTAAGCATCTGAACTTGAATCTCCTGCTTTGAAGAGACCTTGAGGACCTCTTCATCCATTTGTCAGACAGTCAGATGTCCTCTCCAGAAAAATGCCTCTTGACAGCTCTGGCCATTCCTGATTTTCTGATTTTCAAAGCAAATGCTCCTGAAGGCTAGAACTCCGGGCAGGGCCTGGCACAGCGTGGGTGCTTGGTGAAAATATACCAGACTGAACTGGCAATGTCTCTTACCCTGTCTTCCTCCCAGAAGTCTGCTGATTAATAAACCTACTTATATTACAGCCCATCACCTGTATACTGGGAACATGAGTAGCTCCCTGACCTTGAATCCATTTCCCCCTCTGTGATCTGACTCTAGTTTATCTCTCTAATCTCTTCTCCTGCAACTCCCCTCTGTCTTGTTTCTCAAGAACCCCACTGGCCGTTCTCCTGCCCCTTCACTCAGTCAACTTCACTCCCACCTCAGGGTCTTTGCATGTGCTGTTCCCTCAGCCTCTACCTCTCTTCCTATGACAGCTCCATCTCATTCTTCAGGCCTCAGCTCAAAGGCCACCTCCTCAGAAAGGCTATCCTGAATACCTTGTTTAGAGGAAACAGAGGCAGAAAAACATTGAGCATAATATCCGATAGTTATTCAGCTGAAGTATTGGTAAGCTTTCTTATTACATAAGGAAGTATCTTTTTACACGCCTATATTTCCACCGTTTTGTCTAATATGGTGATGTATGCCCTACATGAATTTTTTCTCATTCAAATTTTAACTAAGAGCAAATCTGGAGAGAGGACAAATAAGTTTCTGGGGCTCTATGTGCCAATCTTCCTGGCTCAACAGTTCAGCAGGGTTGAAATAAAATCCTGGCCCTTTGTAACCTCCAGGAATTCCTTACTCCCACCCTCACACTATACCCTCTTTTACCCAACCATTGTCTGCCCTTGGCTATGTTATGAACCATAAACCTGAAAGCAATCCTCAGATCCGAAGCCTCTCTGCTACACAGCCTCCCCTCCCCTATGGGTGTTGTGATCTACAAAACGGGGATAATAAAAGCACTTACTTCGCAGGATAGTTATAAGGATTCGACTTCATGGTGCTTAAAAAGCGTCTAACAGAAAGAACATTACTACTGTGTGGAAACCAAAATGCATGATGAGTTGGAATCAGACCAACCCTGGATCAAAGCCCTGCTTGCTGTGTGACCTTAGGCAACTCACTTGATTTCTCTGAGCCTCAGTATCCCCATTTGTCAAAAAAAAAGATTAAAAAAAAATCCATACTGAGCCCATTAGAATTTTTTTTTGCTAGAAAGAAGAAGTTAGTAAGACCCAAACTGGCTTAACTGGAATAGGCTACCCTGCCTCCCCTCCGGACAGTGTTAGATCTAGCAGCCTATGACATCATCAGGGCCCCAGGTTCTTTCCATCTCTGTTCTGTCCACAGTGTGGGTTTCATCCCGAGGCTGGTTTTCCTCGTGATCACTGGATGACTGTCAAGAGCTATCAGGTGGCTAGCCTGGGGTGGCGCAATGGATAAAGCGTCGACCTGGAATGCTGAGGTCACTGGTTTGAAACCCTGGGCTTAACCGGTCAAAGCACATACAACAACTAATCAGTGAGCAACTAAAGTGAAGCAACTATGAGTTGATACTTCTCGCTCCTATACACACACACACACTCCTTTCTCTGTAAAATCAATAAACAAAATCTTTTAATTAAAAAGAGCTATCAGGGCTACAAGCATCCTCTTCCATGTCAAGTAGGCAAATAGAGTCACTTCCAGACCCTCTCCTGGAAGAGTGAGAAAAAACTTTCCAGGCAACCATCTCCTCACTTTTCATTGGCTAGATTTGAATCAGATGCCCATTCCTGAACCAATCTCCAACAAGGGAATGCTATTCCTATGATTGGCTTATTAGGTCCCAGGCTTGTGCCTCTGTTGGAATGGGTGTCAAGGAGTTGGCTATGCCAGTGGTCCCCAAACCCCGGGCCATGGACCGGTACCGGTCCGTGGGCCATTTGGTACTGGTCCACAGAGAAAGAATAAATAACTTACATTATTTCCGTTTTATTTATATTTAAGTCTGAATGATGTTTTATTTTTAAAAAATGACCAGATTCCCTCTGTTAAATCTGTCTAAGACTCACTCTTGACGCTTGTCTCTGTCACGTGATACATTTATCCGTCCCACCCTAAAGGCCGGTCCGTGAAAATATTTTCTGACATTAAACCGGTCCGTGGCCCAAAAAAGGTTGGGGACCACTGGTCTACGCAATCCACTATACCTGCCTCAAGAGTTGCAGGGGCAATGAAATGAGATCATGCTTACAAAGCTTAGCACACAGTAGGTGCTTCACAAATAATAGTTCTTATTACTATAATTATCATCATAATTCTCATTATTTGGGGGCTCTGGCATCAGACAGACTTCAATTAACAGTTTCTCCACTTCTTAGCTGGTCTGTCCTTAGTTGCTGACCCTCAATTCTACTTTGTAAAATGGAAATCCCATTACAATGAGGAAATCCTCATTGTACCTCCTTTCCTGCAATGAGGAGTTCAGAGTTCGGCCTAGCCTGACTGAGGGGGGTCAGAGAAGGGGGTAGTCCTCTGAGGGCAGGACCATGCCAACCCAAATCAGCTTGGATCCTGAGAATGTTGCCCAGGCCAATACATAGACTAGAACTCCAGAAATATCTGGAGTTAAAAGGGCAGTCTGGTGAGGATCCATTTTTCTTTAGTTTATAATAAACAGACATACACACAGAGAGAGGAATATTTTTACAAAACTGGAATCACACTATACATCTTCAAATGCCATCCCCTCGAGAGGCCTTCTGTGGCCACTCCATCGAGGCAGTTCTGCCTCCATCTCATGCACCATTGCAATTTTATTATCCATATTATTAATTCATTGTTTTCTTGTAACGGTGTTTCTCTCTGCTTATCAATGCTGTGTCCCCAGGGCCTTGAACAGAATGGTTAGGTATTTAAATCCTATTTTTCTAATAAATATTGCTCTATGTGTATGATACTGTTTTCTTAAATATGTTTTTTATTTTTCATTTATTGATTTTAGTAAGAGAGGAAGGGTGTGAGTGAGAGAGAGAGATAGGGACATGGATCTGTTCCTGTACGTGCCCGGACTGGGGATCAAACCGGCATCTCTGTGCGTTGGGATGATGGTCTAGTGCAGGGGTCCCCAAACTACGGCCCGCGGGCCACATGCGGCCCCCTGAGTCCATTTATCCGGCCCCCACCGCACTTCTGGAAGGGGCGCCTCTTTCATTGGTGGTCAGTGAGAGGAGCATAGTTCCCATTGAAATACTGGTCAGTTTGTTGATTTAAATTTACTTGTTCTTTATTTTAAATATTGTATTTGCTCCCATTTTGTTTTTTTACTTTAAAATAAGATTTGTGCAGTGTGCATAGGGATTTGTTCATAGTTTTTTTATAGTCCGGCCCTCCAATGGTCTGAGGGACAGTGAATTGGCCCCCTGTGTAAAAAGTTTGGGGACCCCTGCTCTAGTGTAACCAACTGAGCTATCCAGCCAGGGCTGGTTTCTTTATTTTAACTGAGCTGTGTGATCAAACATCTTTACAGGGTAATAAATATGAATCTGCCTCTATCTTTGAGATGAACGCATGGAATTCTACTTACTGGTTGTATGGACCATGTCTGTTTTCCAAACTTTTTTTTTTTTTTTCATTTTTCCAAAGCTGGAAACGGGGAGGCAGTCAGACAGACTCCCACATGCGCCCGACCGGGATCCACCCAGCATGCCCACCAGGGGGCGTCGCTTTGTTACATCCAGAGCCGTTCTAGCACCTGAGGCTGAGGCCACAGAGCCATCCTCAGCGCCCAGGCCATCTCTGCTCCAATGGAGCCTCGGCTGCGGGAGGGGAAGAGAGAGACAGAGAGGAAGGAGAGGGGGAGGGGTGGAGAAGCAGATGGGCGCTTCTCCTTTATGCCCTGGCCGGGAATCAAACTCGGGACTCCCGCACGCCAGGCCGACGCTCTACCACTGAGCCAACCGGCCAGGGCCTGTTTTCCAAACTTTTTTGAAGGACTGCGGGTGAAATAAACAGCAAATGAACCAGAGGATGGGTGGGTCAGTACCTCCTTTCCTGCAACACAGAGTAGGGTAGAGGGAAGGGGAACCCACCTCACTTCTAACAGGGTCATCCTGATTCACAGGGAGACTTCATGCTCTAGCAAGAATTCCCCAGGCAAAAACAGTCCTCAAACACACAATGGTGAGCAGAGGCGTACAATTCGTTGAGGATTGAGTTGTTTATTAAGCTCCCACCTCTAAATGGAATTAACTTAAAAACGTTTTTCTAATGACAAAAGTAGTATTGGCTTATTAATATAAATTTTTTTTTCAGACAATATAGAAAAGCATGAAGCCTGACCTGTGGTGGTGCAGTGGGTAAAAGTGTCGACCTGGAATACCGAGGTCGCTGGTTCGAGACCCTGGGCTTGCCCGGTCAGGGCACATAGAAGAGAAGTAACTACTGAGTTGATGCTTCCTGCTCCTCCCCTCTGCCTTTCTCTTTCTCTCCTCTCTCTAAGAAACTATCAAAAAAAAAAAAAAAAAAAAGAAGAAGAAGAAGAAGAAGAAAAGTAGGAAGGAGTGAAACAGTCATAATTTTAGAGTATTTTATAAATTATCTTATAGGTTATTTTCACTGTATAGACACATATTTAAACCCTACAGCAATTTCTGCTATTTTTTAAATGCAACAATAATAGCTAAGGCTTATTGAGTACTTACAATCATATGCTAGTTACTCTCTGTTTATTAATTCATTTTATCCTAACAATAGTTCTGTGTGGTAAGTTATACTATTAACCCCATTTTACAGATGGGCAAACTGAGACACAGAGAGGTTAATTTAGCTTAGGTCACACAGCTATAGGTGGCTAAGTTGGGATTCAGACACAGATAGTCTGGCTTCAAAACCCAGGACCTTAACCACTGCACTACATTGCCAAGGCAGAACATAGGTCCTTTCCTAAGACAATATCCATAGCTGATTTATCATTTTTAGTGTCTGCATTTATTCTTCTATTAATAAATAAATGGAATTTTTCTAATTTTCCCCTATTAAGAAGCAGAGGGGAATTTCCCTTTTGGTCTTTAAATGAGATAAGAAAACTGGTTAGAGGCCACTAGAACCAGTAATTCTAACCCAAGAGAATCAATAACGGTGCTCGGCACCATTTGGAACCAGTCACCCCGTTATGCACACATATATCATCTGGGGAAGTTACTTTTAATTTAAGAAACATCCATAACGTACTTATCATGTGCCTGTCATGCTTCTAAGATCTCATGAATATTAGTTCATTCAATCTAAAAATAATACTCTGAAATACTTACATGGAGGGTAACTTGCCCAAGATGACAGAATTAGTAACTGGCAGTGCTGGGGTTCAAACCCTGCATATTTGGCAGCAGCGTCTGATTTTTTTTAACCCCTATTCTGTCTGCCCCTTGGCCCAAGTAAGCCAGCCAGCCCTCCAGGCCTCAAAGCAGGCCTGCTTTCAGCTGGGGACTAAAAAGCAGCAAAGTGGGTATATATTTTTTCTTTTAAATGTCCAGCTCAGAGTTCCTGGGTGCTAAGTTTCTGCAGACTCTGCTGTGTTCTCTGCACAGTGCCTCACAGGCTGAAGTCAAGAGGGTAGGGTGTCCATGTCCTCATCTGGAGGCACTGGGAAGAATCTCCTCCCAGGCTCATTCAGGATGTTGGCAGAATTCAGTTCTGTGCAGTTGTAGGACTGAGACCCCACCCTCCTTGCTTGTTGGTGGTAGAGGCTATTCTCTCTGCCACTAGAGGCATCCTGCATTCCTTGTTCCATGGCCCCTTCCACTTTTTACTTACGGTGATGATCTTAACTGTCCCACAGATTCGTCTTGAATAAGAACCAAAGGAACAGGGAAACCCCTTAGAAACAGGTGCTCATCAGGACTTTCTTTTGTTTCAGTTTCATTTGGGGCCGCTGTGCTAGTAGGAGGTCTCCCTTTCTAGAGAGAACTATAATAGATCATGTTGGCTGGGCCAGGAAAGGGGGGACTTCCCCAAACCAGCCCACTAACCCTTAGCCCATCAGCCACCTTGGGGGTGTACAAGGGGAGCCTTGAAGATCACTGAGGAGAAAATAGAGGTTAGAGGGAGTTTCTTTTGAGAGTTTTTGTGTTACTGCATACATAGCACATAATAGGTGCTTAATCCATACTTCATGACTTATGCTGGAAACTACCATATTCTCCCATGTATAAGACTCACCCTTTTCTGAAAAATTTGGGGTTTAAAAACTGGGTGTGTCTTGTACAGTGGTTGTAGTTTTTTTACTTGCATTTCCCGCTTTTTCGTGCTTGTTTTTGCGCTCTTTGTTGAAGACAGTGATTTGTCATCAGACACAGATGAGGACAAGCTAATGGATGGGAGTTTTGACAGCGATGAGGAGTTGTATGAATTTTATGATGAATAAAACTTGAGTTCAATAACTTTATGTAATACTTTTGTTTTTCAAAATTTGGGCCCCAAAATTAAGGTGCGTCTTATACATGAGAGCATCTTATACATGTGGGAAATATGGTAGTATAGGTATTAGAGTTACTGAGAGTCTAAAGAGGACAGATGATAAGGAGTTACGTTTTTAAAGCAAACAGAATATTCCGCTACGTGAAAAAAGCCAGAAACAAAATGCCACATACATGATTCCACTTATATGAAATGTTCAGAATAGGCATACCCATAAAGACAGAAAGTAGATTAGTGATTGACAGGAGGAAGAAGAGAGGAGATTGACTGACTGCTAACAGGTACAGAGAGTTTCTTGTTGGGGTGATGGAAATGTTTGAGACTCAGAGTGGAGATGGTTGTATAGCATAATAAAAGCTATTGAATTGAACACTTTTCAGTGGTGAAGTTTATGTTACACAAATTATTTTTAATTTATTAATTTTAGGGAGGGATGAGAGAGAAATAGAGAGAGAAAGAGAGAAGGTGGAGGAACAGGAAGCACAAACTCCCATATATGCCTTGACCAGGCAAGCCCAGAGTCTCAAACCAGCAACCTCAGTGTTCCAGGTTAAGGTTTTATCCACTGTGCCACCACAGTCAAGCTATAAATTATATCTTAATAGTAATTTTAAAAACATTTTTAAAAGAGGCCCTGGCTGTTTTGCTCAGTGGTAGAGCTTCGGCCCAGTGTGTAGAAGTCCTGAGTTCGATTCCCGGTCAGGGCACACAGGAGAAGCGCCCATCTGCTTCTCCATCCTTACCCCTCTCCTTCCTCTCTATCTCTCTCTTTCCCTTCTGCAGCCAAGGCTCCATTGGAGCAAAGTTGGCCCAGGTGCTGAGGATGGCTCCGTGGCCTCTGCCTCAGGCACTAGAATCATTCTGGTTGCAACGGAGCAACGCCCCAGATGGGCAGAGCATCACCCCCTAATGGGCATGCCAGGTGGATCCCGGTTGGGCACATGCGGGAGTCTGTCTGTTCCCCACCCCACCCCCCACCATGCTTCTCACTTGAAGGGGGGAAGAAGATTTTAAAAAGACAGAAACAGGATAATTTTTCATGATGATATGGGCAGTGAGGACAAGAAAGTAAAATATCAGAAGAGGTAGTAGCTGTTGGAACAGGGTGATTCCTGAAAGCTCCACTGAGGAAGTGACATTTGTTATGAGACTTGAATTATGCCTACAAGGCACTATATACACTATTTTTTGCTCCATAAAATGCCCCCTTTTTCCCACAAAAGTGGAGGGGAAAATGCTCGTGTGTCTTATGGAGTGAAAAATACGGTATTTTATTAATATTTTAACACACCATTTGGTTCAGAACATTTTTTTCCTATTTTTCTCTTTAAAATCTTAGGTGTGTCTTATGGTCAGGTGCATCTTATGGAGCGAAAAATATGGTAAATATATAATAGAAGGCAAATGAAGGATCAATATGTGCAAAGGTCCTGAGGTGGGGCCTTTTTCTGGAGAGCTTCCACATTTGGGGAACCAGAACGCTATGTGCCCACTGTGCTGCACCCCAAGCTCCCTAAGGACAGAGTTCCTTTGTTTGGGACCTCACCCTTATGTACCTTTTCACTGGGCTGCTGATTTACAAGAGAGGTAATGCTGGTAATTCAGATATGCCAAAGCAAAGCCAGAAAGTGCTTCCTTTAAATGATAATAGCTTCTTATGGGCTAGGCTGCTTCCTTTAAATGAAAAGAACATTTAAAATGACATCTGTGGCTTTCTTTGTATTTTTATGGGACAGCCCTGCTAGGGCATCTCCAGGTATAAGTGCCCAGGAAGAATTTATAAATGGAAAACACCCAAATACTGATGATGTCAGTGTGCTTAGCCTTCTCTTCACATAGCCTGGTGAATGCTGCCTCCCTGGATGCTTGACAAGAGGTCAGAGACCCCTGCAGGGCAGGAAGCAGAGCAGAGTGGGCCTGCAGAGTACTCAGAAGAGTTTTGAGATTTTCTTCACAATAAGGTACGAGAGTCTTAGGATGCTTTTGAGCAAGAGAGTAACATGACGTGATGAATGCTTTAAAAGCACTGTCCGGACTGCCGTGTAAAATAAATAGCAAGTAAAAGTAGAAGAAGCAGAAAATGGAAGTAAAGTGCTTTGACATTCTGCCTGTCATGAGGAACACGCAGTAACTGCCAGTCATCTGTCATAACCTAGAAGTATGCCACTTGTCATATTTAAAAACAGGAAGAGTCAAGGCCATGGTTATTTGATAGTTCCATCTTTGACACTGCCTCGCCCTCCTACTGCATTAGTCACCGAGCTCTGTCATACTTCCTCCCCAGCCCTTCACCTTTGTCTCCTTCCCGCTGTCCCCATCTTGAGACCTGGCAACGGACAGAACACTAGTTTCCAGGCTGCCCCTGGGCCATGATTTTTTTTTCTTTCTCCCTTGAAAAATAATTCTATATTTTTTCTCATTTCTTGCTGTATATCATTTTCAGGAAAAAATAATAATTAAATCACAAGAAAGAGAAAAAGAATACCCATGACCCACAGTTCTGAGACAATGCTTATCAAAAACAATATTTTAATATCTATTGCTCCTGTCCTTTTTAATTATTTTGGTTTTAGATTTTATTTCTTATGCATACACATAAAGCGAAGAGTCAAATTTTCTACAATCAGAGGTTTCCACTTTATTTCCTCCTCTCATTCCTCCCTTCCC
Organism: Saccopteryx bilineata; assembly: GCF_036850765.1. Lineage (NCBI taxonomy): Eukaryota > Metazoa > Chordata > Mammalia > Chiroptera > Emballonuridae > Saccopteryx > Saccopteryx bilineata. The sequence continues at coordinate 191,963,873 of NC_089495.1, read as the reverse complement.
AAAGACAACCACTGTGGCCTCTTTTAACTAATTCTTTGCTATTTAATTCCATGTCTTTAAATAACATGTTTCTATTTCCATCTCTAAATTTTTCAGTGTTCAGTATAATCTTCTTTCCTTCTAAAGGATAGGAGGGTTCTGCTCTCTTTCCTTCCCTATACCTGACCCCAGCACACCCTTTCCCCACTATCCTCTCAAGGTAATTATAATTTTGGTGAGATCAATATTTACATAATTGTGACTATGTAAATGCCATTCCCGGCTGAGCTCCATGGTAAACTATGGTGTCCTTTGCTTTCCTGCACAGCTTTTGAGTTAATAATTGTCTTGCTCCCCTCCTCCACCCTAAGCAGAGCTCATTTTCTCAGTATTTGTTTTCAGTTCAACTTCAAAGTTTTTGCCACTGGTCCAAGTGGCCTCTCAACACTTTCCAACACATCAGAAATGGCATTCAGTTACCTTTTAAAGTAGGACCCTCCAAGGGGTTGTGAGCAGTCACCACTAGTCTACTATGGGAGTAGAAAGCCCAACAGAAATTCATATTCCCAGGCCCACCCTGGAAATCAAGTAGGTCTGTCATAGGGCTGGAATCTGTATTTTTTTCACAGGCTCTCTCAGATGTATCTTGTGCACCTGATTCTACTGAATTCTATAAGCCCAGATTTTTTTATTTCTGCCCCGTAATTTTAGTGCCTGTTAGCTGCTAAATGGCCAGAACCAGATTAAAGCATTAAAGTCCACAGACATTAAAAAAAATTATGCCTGCTTTGGGCAGATAGCTCAGTGGGTTAGAGCATCAGCCCGAAGCACAGAGGTTGCTGGTTTGATCCCCAGTCAGGGCACATACAGGAACAGATTAACCCTTTGAGTAGTGATTTTTTTTTTGTTAACCCTTTGAGGAAGGACATACATGAACACTCATACTACTCAAAGTTAATGTTCCTGTCTCTTGCACCTTCCCTCCCTCCTTCTAAAATCAATAAAATAAACACTTAAAAAATTATGCCCAACTCTGCCCCATATATAAATCTATTTGACACAATACTGAATGTTAAAAATACATGAAGGCCAACACAGAACTTATTTTTCCCACAGTGTAGTAGGCAGAGAAATGGCTGCCCAAGGGTGTCCAAGGGCTAACCTCTGAACCCTGTGAATATGTTCTATTACATGACAAGGAGGGATTCAGGTAGCTAATCAGTTGATCTTGAAATGGGGAGATCATTCTAGAATATTAGAATGGTCTCAATGTAATCACAAGACTCCGTACAAAGCAAGGGTCAGGAACCTATGGCTCGCGAGCCAGATGTGGCTCTTTTGATGGCTGCATCTGGCTCGCAGACAAATCCTTAATAATAAAAAAAAATAACGTTAAAAATATAAAACATTCTCATGTATTCCAATCCATTCATTTCCTACCGCTCATGTTCATGGTTGTGGATGACTGGAGCCAATCACAGCTATCCTCCGGGACAACACCAAATTTTAATTGGATAATGCCTAACATACACGGGTTTTTGTATGGCTCTCATGGAATTACATTTTAAAATATGTGGCGTTCATGGCTCTCTCAGCCAGAAAGGTTCTCGACCCCTGGTATAAAGGAAAGAAGGTAGGAAATTCAGTCAGAGCAGATGTGCTGACCAAAGCGGAGGCTGAGGTAGTGCCATTGCTGGCTTTGAAGAGAGGAAACGGGGCCACAAGCCATGGAATGCGGGTGCCTCTAGAAGCTAGAAGAGGCAAGAAAAGAGATTCTTCCCTATAGCTTCCAGGAGGGACACATGAAGTCCTGCTGACACCTTGATTTTAACCCCATGACACTTCTAACCTACAGAACAGTGAGATAATAATTTTTATTGTTTTAGACCAGTTCCTTGCAGTAAGTCTCAATATATTTATCTTACTGGCTTTGCTTCTCTGATTGAACCCCAACTGGTACACATGGCAAGCACTTTGATTTCCTTTAAAAATGTATTTGAGGCCTGACCTGCACTAGCACAGTGGATAAAGCGTCAACCTGGCAACGCTGAGATTGCTGGTTCAAAACCCTGGGCTTGCCTGGTCAAGGTACATATGGGAGTTGATGCTTCCTGCTCCTCCTTATTTCTCTCTGTCTCTCTCTCCCCCTCTCTCTAAAAAATGAATAAAGTCTTTAAAAAAGAGATTAAAAAAAATAAATAAAATAAAATAAAATAAAATAAAAAATGTATTTAAGCCCCAGCCAGGTTAGACCATCGTCCCAATACGCCAACGTTGCAGGTTCAATCCCCAGTCAGGGCACATAGAAGAGTCAACCAACAAATAAGAGGAACAACAAACCAATGTTTCCCTCCCTCCCTCCCTCCCTCCCTCCCATCCTCTCTCTCTCTAAAGTAAAATAAAATAAAATATATTTGAAATACCAAATTTATTTAAAAGTTTTTGTTGGTGCCTCTGTTTTGCTGACAGCTTCATCTTTTTTTAAGCTCTGGGGGAATAGGGTAATTAACAAGACATCAAGTTTCCACATCCATAAAATTGGGCTAATCAGAATGCCTCATAGGGTTTTATAAAAATTAAACAAATTACTCAGTATAGTGTGCTTGGAATAATGCCTGATACAGAGTATTCAAGAAATGTTAAAAGAGATAAAGAATAGAATAGAGACAGGAATGTGACAAGTTCTCTGCTTTCAGGGACTTTTATCCTAGAGGGGAAAATGGAAGATAAACTTAGGAAAGGAGGAAAGGAAGGAAGAATGGAGGGAAGAAGGAAAAAAAAAATCTGATAATGTTAAGTACCGCATCTCAGAAACACTTGTTTTGAGAATAGACTAAGAGTCGGCTGCCATGGCAGGCCAGTTCAGCTTGCCACCTGCTTTCATATGGCCCATAACTAAGAATGGTTTCCACATTTATATATATATATATTTTTAATTTTATTTATTTATTTTTTACAGAGACAGAGAGTGAGTCAGAGAGAGGGATAGACAGGGACAGACAGACAGGAACAGAGAGAGATGAGAAGCATCAATCATTAGTTTTTCATTGTGTGTTGCAACACCTTAGTTGTTCATTGATTGCTTTCTCATATGTGCCTTGAACACGGGCCTTCAGCAGACCGAGTAACCCCTTGCTTGAGCCAGCTACCTTGGGTTCAAGTTGGTGGGCTTTTTGCTCAAACCAGATGAGCCTGTGCTCAAGCTGGCGACCTCGGGGTCTCGAGTCTGGGTCCTCTGCATCCCAGTCCGACGCTCTATCCACTGCGCCACCGCCTGGTCAGGCTGGTTTCCACATTTTTAAATAGTTGAAAAAATATCAAAAGACTATTTTGTGACATGTGAAAATGATAAGAAATTCAAATTTCAATATCCATAACCTTGTTTTATGGGAATATAGCCTCGCCTATTTAAATTTTTAAATTTTTATTTATTTATTTATTTATTTTTTACAGAGACAGAGAGTGAGTCAGAGAGAGGGATAGACAGGGACAGACAGACAGGAACGGAGAGAGATGAGAAGCATCAATCATTAGTTTTTCATTGCGCGTTGCAACACCTTAGTTGTTCATTGATTGCTTTCTCATATGTGCCTTGACCATGGGCCTTCAGCAGACCGAGTAACCCCTTGCTGGAGCCAGCGACCTTGGTTCAAGCTGGTGGGCTTTTCCTCAAACCAGATGAGCCCACACTCAAGCTGGCGAACTCGGGGTCTCGAACCCGGGTCCTCTGCATCCCAGTCCAACGCTCTATCCACTGTGCCATCACCTGGTCAGGCATAGCCTCACCTATTTAGATAATCTATGCAGTGTCTTTTCTACTGCAACAGCAGAGTGGCGTTGTGACAGAGATCAGACTGAAGTATTTACTGCCCGGTTCTTTACAGAAATGTCTGCCAACCCCTGCTTTAGACTGAGTGGTCAGGGAGGCACCTCCCTGAGCAGGTGACATTTAAGATGAGATCTGAATGGCAAGATTGGAGGTAAGAGGGCAGAGAGAACAGAGAACAAAGGTAAAGCTTTCTCTCTAAGCCTATACCAGTCTTCCAAAGGCTCTGTCACCACAATGGTGAGGCCCTGAGGTTGTGCAGGTTCTGTGGGGTCCCAGGGTCACAGAGCCCACAGGTACCGAACCGGGGTAGGGAGCTAGAACTACCTGGCACCAAAGCCTGCCATGCCCTCTGCCAGCCCCTTTTCAGCTTAGAGGGCACAGGAGACCAGGAATGAGTTTATTTGCTTTCCTGGGGGCAATGACCCAGGATTTTAGGTTCATTCCCAGGAATAGGTGAGAAGGGCCTGGAATTTGTTCACAGGCCTGAGAGCAGGTGTTCTTCTGTCTTTGGTTGGCAGCAGTCCCTGATCACCAGAAAGCCTGGATCTGGATCTGATAACAGGATCTGTGGGAAGGGCAGTGAGTGAGCCGGGCAGATACAATGGGGCATGAATTGGTGAATTCAGGGCCCTGCTTTCATCCTGACTGGCTCACAGCATGCAGTCTGATGCAAGGCGCCTACCCCCAAACTGTGGGGGCTCGATTCCAACTAGTTGGGATTTTCTGGGACTGGAAAAAAAGTGACAATCTCAAGCCCTCAGTCAGTAAGTGTGGCTCCGAGAGAACCCAGCTCTCAGTCCCTAAGGGCCAGTTCACTTTCACCAGGCTCACTCTATGATAAAAGGAAGAAAAGAGGCTGTCAGTTCCATTTCAGAGCCAAAGAAATTAAGGCAGTGGAGAGCAACAGGGGGCACAGGTGAAGAGCACAAACTAATCCTGAATCACAGCCTCAGCATTTGCCAGCTTTGTGACTTCAAGCAAGTGGTTGACTTCTCTGAGTTTAGTTTACAGATTATGATAGTATCTGCCTCAAAGAAATGTAAGGAATTAAGGAAACAATAGCCCAGCACCACACCCATAAGAAGGACTCAATAAACCTTGGCTGATCCTAAGCACATTCTCTTGGTTGGCTTTGACAACAAACAGTCCTAAGAGGTCCTGGAGTGGCAGTGGGCTCTGGGTTTGAGACACACAGATCTCCTTTCTGCCGGACCAAAGCTTGATGACATCCTTGACTTCACTCTTTTACATCTTACAGTCCATCAGCAATCTTTTTGGTTTTTTGTTTTTTGTTTTTTTTTTCATTTTTCTGAAGCTGGAAACAGGGAGAGACAGTCAGACAGACTCCCGCATGCGCCCGACCGGGATCCATCCGGCACGCCCACCATGGGGCGACGCTCTGCCCACCAGGGGGCGATGCTCTGCCCTTCCGGGGCGTCGCCATGTTGCGACCAGAGCCACTCTAGCGCCTGAGGCAGAGGCCACAGAGCCATCCCCAGCGCCCGGGCCATCTTTGCTCCAATGGAGCCTTAGCTGCGGGAGGGGAAGAGAGAGACAGAGAGGAAAGCGCGGCAGAGGGGTGGAGAAGCAAATGGGCGCTTCTCCTGTGTGCCCTGGCCGGGAATTGAACCCGGGTCCTCCGCACGCTAGGCCGACGCTCTACCGCTGAGCCAACCGGCCAGGGCTCCATCAGCAATCTTGCCTTCAGTAATATACCCAGAGTCCAACCATTCCTACCATCTTCACAACATCACTTCAATCCAAACTCTGATCAGCTCTTGCCCAGAATATTGGAAAGGCCTCCCAGCAGGATTAAGGGCTTCCATTCTTGCCTCCACACAACCCCCACCCCACCCAACTCTCTATAGTCAATGGGGTCCTAATAAAATCAGGTCGTAGCACTCCTCTTTTCAAAATCCTTCTGTTTCCTAACACTTCTACCGTTAACTATCATCTTTATTTATTCAGTGACCATTTATTATTGAGTACCTACTATGTGCTAGATACTGTTCTAGGTGTTGGACATTGTTGGGCAGATAGAGTGTATTATGCTCACTTTGTTAAAGAGGCCGTTGCCCAGGTGATATTAATGTGTGTTGAGAATTGTTGTAGCCTGAGGCTTGGTTTTGGGATTAAGCCTGTCCCACCCTTTTTGGTGTGAGGTGGTACAATCCTATCATGCCTCATAGAAGTGATTTTGTATTAGAGACTTCCCCATTATGTATATTGGATTAAGGGTTTGGATTTCTACACTATAAAATGGGAACGGAGCGGGAGTTTGCTCTTGGTTCCTGAGGTTAGCATGAGAGAGCAGAGAGAGTAGAGCCAGCAGCGGGAGGAGGCCACGTGGAGGAGGCCAGGAAAAGCAGCCAAGATGGTGGAGTGCTGAGTGAGATGCCAGTTTGTACAGAGTTTGTATCTGGGATAAGGAAGGAGATGAGGAACAGAGGAGAATAAGTCTGGTGAGCTAGAAACCTTTGATTCTAGGAAACTCGGATAAGTCAGTAGCTTTGTGAGCACTGAATGTGACTGGGTTTTGGAGCCCAGTGTGTATTTTTACTTGCCCGCCGGGTGCAAAGCTAGAATTAAAGACTATGGCCCACCAGTTTTTGGCTCCGCTGTTTCTTTGCCGACTGTCCGAATCCAATGCGAACCTGCATGGGCCAGGCTGCTGTGATAGTGGCTCTGGCCCTGCCTGCTGGCTTTACAGACATAAAACAGAGAACAAAACAAGACAAAAGTCTCTGTATTCTGAAAGTTTACATGCTCGTGGAAGGAGAACAATACATATATAAGTAAAACATAATATATTTGGTGTTATGGAGAAAAATAACGTAAGGGAAGAGGCCTTGCATTTTAAACAGGGTGGTCAGGGAAGGTAGAATGGACAAGGTAAGGATTAAACAAAAAGGCCAGAAGTGAGAAAGGTGGGAGTCAAGGGGCAACAAAGACAACCATGTGCCACTTAAGGCTGGGGATGCATTTTGAGAAATGCATTGTTAGGTGACCTTATCATTGTACAAACATCATACAGTGCACTTATACAAACCTAAATCGAGTAGCCTGCTGCACCCCTAGCCTACTACCATAGTATATGAGGTCCATTGTTGATGGAAATGTCATTAGGCACTGAGACTGTGTAGTGCCAGTAGCCACGGCCACCATCACAGCCGCTTGGCCTGTGCAGATTCACATTTGATTCGGACAGACAGTAATGAAACAATGGAGCCAAGAACTGATGGGCCATTACTTTTAATCCAGCTTGCACCCAGTAGGCAAGAAATACACACAGTGGGAAAACACTTTCCTTTCCATTCAGGGCTCCCAAAGCCACTAACTTATCCGAGTTCCCTAGAATCAAAGGTTTCTAGCTCACCAGCCTTATTCACCTCTGTTCCCCATCTCCTTCTCTCTGCTCATACTCTGCACAAACTGGCTTTTCCTTCAGCACTCCGCCATCTTGGCTGCTTCTTCTTTGCAATGCTAATTTCAGGAACCAAGAGCAAGACCTCCTGGTCTGCCCCATTTTATAGTGTAGAAATCAAAACCTTTAAGCCAATATACAAATAAGGAAGTCTCTGATACAAAGTCACTTATCTGAGGCATAAATAGGATTCCTCATAAGAGTGTACCACCCCACATCACGCAACAGTCAAGGGTGTGGGGAAAAGCTTAGTGTTGAGAAGAATTCAGAATTAAAAGGGTGGGAAAGGCTTAGTCTTAAAACTAAGCCTTAGGCTACAACCACCCGGCCTGCTTACAGCCTGTTGTCCCTCATACCCAATGCAAACTATAAGGGAGCCAACATATATATCATATTTACAAACTTATTTGACAACAGATTGCATTCCAGAGAAAAGGATCAGCCAGTGCAGAGGTGGCACTGCTCCCGGTGCGTTTCAGGCACAGAGAAAGCCACGGTGAGTATAGTGGAAAGTACGCGGGGGGCGGGGGGGGGGGGCAGGGTTGAGTTTTGTAAGTACTCCCAAGTTTTTTTTTTCTCTGATGAAGATTGGAAGGTTTTGAGAAAGGGAGTAAGCGGAGTTTTAAAAGATCACCGGGGCTGCTGTGTGGAAGACCATGGGAACAATGGCGGGCTCGGAGAGGTGGTTTATGCAGCTTTGCAGGTATTAATAAGATGAAAGGAGGTAGCAGCAGAGGTAGTATCAAATCCAAAGGACTTCTGATATGTTCCAGCCCTCCTGATGGGGTCCCTCTTACCCTTCCAACCCCACAGACCACTACTAGGACATATAAGCGCCAGTGATCAAATTAATCCAAGATCCATCCCTACATCATCACCTATTTTAATGATAGGCATATAATCAGAACTCAATAAATGTCTACATATAGAAAATACTGCACAGTTCTACAAAGCCTAGGCGGCTAGTCCTTTTTACAACTGACGAAAATTTAGGCTTAGAGCATAGACGTGTACCCCTGGGGTCGGCCAGGCCCAGGCTAGAAGCTTCCTTCCTGAAATTCAGCTAGGGTGAATCACATTGCCCTCAAAGAAGTTTCCCTCAAAACGCCCCCGCCCCGGGGTGGGGAAAAGCGGAAACTTCGTGGGGCCAAGTTCACTAAGTCCTATTAGAGCCCAGAACGATCCTCCCACAGGCTTCCCCCACCCGCAGGATATAGAGACAAAGGGACAGAAGGGCCGCCCTCACTCAGGCGGCGCCCCGCCCCCACTCGTCGCCCGCGCCGTGCCTTCAGCGGAAGCCGGAAGCAAAAGCGGGCCTTGCTAGCCCCGCGGCTCGGTGGTCTTGGAGGATCCGCAGGATGGGGGAGAAGATGGAAGAAGAGGAGTGAGTGGGATTTTCCCGGGCGGCGGAGGCGGCAGGGCTGGGCCTCATCGGGTGACAGCTAGCGCCTCAGGCCGCCCTCCGGCCCCAGAAGGCGGAGCTCCTTTTTGTTGGTTGGCCAGGACTGGCCATGCCGGCCCCTGCGTGGAGGGCGGGAGGGACGGGACTGGGCCCGGTCGGGCCCTGCAGCCTCTTTGAGGTCGGACTTTCGGGCTGGGGATCGGCCGCCCAGCGCAGGCCTCGAAAGCCGCCTGGCGGTAACCGCAACCCAAATTTCCCTTTCCCGATTTTCGGTCATCTGTTGATTATGGAACGCCCGCCTCCTCCTCCAGGAAGTCCCCCATCCCCCAGTTAGCCAGTCGCCTGCTCCACTGTAACGATCATTTTTCCCATCTGTCTCCACTGAGTTTCACTCATTCATTAACTATTGGCCAGCTAGTATATTTCAGGCCCTGAGCACATAGTAGTGAAGGAGGCAGTCCAGGAGCCCCCCTCTGGGAACCTCCTTTCTAGTAGGAAATGAACATAAATAAACAGGATGATTTCAGTGCTCTGAAGGAAATGGAATAGTGTTAGGGTAGGGGAGTTGACAGTGCCACTTGAATGAGCAGAAGGAAAGATAGGAGAAGTATAGCAAGTGCAAGAGGCCAAAAGCAAGAAAGGCATTAGTGCCTTTGAGGGACAGAAAGGCAGGCAAGGTGGCTCTAGTGTAGAGAGAAAGAGGTCCAGCCATACAAAATGAGATGGGGGCCACCAGGGGGCCTGTCCTCCAGGTGCTTCTGGGGAAGGACCACTGTTGGTCCATTTCTATACCTGCTGGGCAGTCTATTGCATGTGATAGATGTCCTATCTATATGGAATGAATATGTGAAATTCACTGGGAACTCCTGTGGTAGGAATTTGGCTCCCTCACCTGACAACTTTTCAGCTGTCTCTTGGCTGGGTGATCATTTCATTTAGTCGCCTTATTTATTAAGCATCTTGTCTGTCCCAGATATTAAACTGTGCTTCATCAGCGCAAAGCAAAAGATGTGGGGTGGTGTGGACAGTGGTGTCAATTTTGGTTTCAAAGCTCAGTTCTGCCACTGACTGACTGAGACATTGGCTAAGTTAGGCAACCTCGCTGAGTCTCTGTTGTTCATGGGCATAAAAGGGAAAGTGAGAGTATCCACCTCATGCATGTTATGCCTCTTAAATGAGAGGTTGTATGTTATCTAGCCCCTGGAATGAAGCAGGCCCCAATAAACATTAGCTGTTATAATCACAGTTACAATGACTGTTATATCAATATTGCACTAGTGTACAATCCCAACACATGAGGAACATAAGCGCTGGGATGGACTGGGACATTGCAGAGGGGGTTACGCTGAGCCTTTTGAAATCGAAGGATTTTGTAGTGTAGTGCAGTGGTCCCCAACCCCAGGGCCACGGACCAATACCGGTCCGTGGGCCATTTGGTACTGGTCCGCAGAGAAAGAATAAATAACTTACATTATTTCCGTTTTATTTATATTTAAGTCTGAACGATGTTTTATTTTTAAAAAATGACCAGATTCCCTCTGTTACATCCGTCTAAGACTCACGCTTGACACTTGTCTCGGTCACGTGATACATTTATCCGTCCAACCCTAAAGGCTGGTCCGTGAAAAGATTTTCTGACGTTAAACCAGTCCGTGGCCCAAAAAAGGTTGGGGACCACTGGTGTAGTGCATTCCAACAATTATGCGGACTCATGTGGCTTCTTCAACTTGTGGCTATTATAACACAAGGAAAAGAATGTAAGCTGGAGAAATAAAGATGCTAAGTAAATAATGTTGGACCTTGGAAATGGTGAGACTCCAGTTTACCTCCATTTAAATCCCCCATTACGGCCAAAGAGCAGGCAGCAGTGTGGTTTCTACACCAGCCCCAATCCCTCTTTTTTAATATTTATTTATTTCAGAGACAGAGCGAGAATCAGAGAGAGGAATAGATAGGGACAGACAGACAGGAACGGAGAGAGATGAGAAGCATCAATCATCAGTTTTTCGTTGCGACACCTTAGTTGTTCATTGATTGCTTTCTCATATGTGCCTTGACCGTGGGCCTTCAGCAGACTGAGTAACCCCTTGCTGGAGTCAGCAACCTTGGATCCAAGCTGGTGAGCTTTGCTCAAACCAGATGAGCCCGCGCTCAAGCTGGCGACCTCGGGGTCTCGAACCTGGGTTCTCTGCATCCCAGTCCGACGCTCTATCCACTGCGCCACCGCCTGGTCAGGCCCAATCCCTCTTGTTCGTGTCTTCTAAGTGGCTGCATTCAGAAGCACCTGAGGGCTCAGCACGCAGGAATTTCCTTAATCAGTTTCTCTCCAAAGCCTGTCTGTTGTTTGCAAGACTTGTGAGGTCTATAAAGCTCTGTGCCAAGTTCTCTTTCTGGCTTTGTGTGTGGATACTTCGGGGCCTTTTTTCTGTTATCTAATTCTGCTTTCTGTGTTCTCCGACAGGTTCAACACAACTCATGAAGGTTTCAATGTCACCCTCCACACTACCCTGGTTGTCACTACGAAGCTGGTGCTCCCGACCCCTGCCAAGCCCATCCTCCCTGTGCAGACAGGGGAGCAGGCTCAGCAGGAGGAGCAATCAAGCGGCATGACTATTTTCTTCAGCCTCCTCGTCCTAGGTGAATGCGGAGACACCATCCTCTGCCATCTTGAGTGTCTGTGCGCGCTGTGTGGTTAGCCCTGTTGAAACCGCTGTGTGCTTTGTCAAGTCCTCCATTTGGTTTTCACTTCAGACACTGAGGAACAGTGAGCAATGCATAACATATAGCAGGGCACTTCTTTTTCTTTATAAAATTATAGAGCTTAGCAATTCTTTTTTTTTTTTTACAGTGACAGAGTCAGAGAGAGAGACAGATAGGAGCAGACAGACAGGAACAGAGAGAGATGAGAAGCATCAATCACTAGTTTTTCGTTGTGACACCTTAGTTGTTCATTGATTGCCCTCTCATATGTGCCTTGACTGTGGGCCTTCAGCAGACCGAGTAACCCCTTGCCCTAGCCAGGGACCTTGGGTCCAAGCTGGTGAGCTTTGCTCAAACCAGATGAGCCCGCACTCAAGCTGAAGACCTCGGAGTCTTGAACCTGGGTCCTCCGTGTCCCAGTCCGACGCTCTATCCACTGTGCCACCGCCTGGTCAGGCGAGCTTAGTAATTCTTAAGAGCCCTTTATGAAATATCTTAGATCTCCTTTGAAAGAGAATTAGAGAATTTTTGACCTATAAAGAACCTTGAACATTTTCTAGTTTAGTGGATTTCAAACTCAGCTCATGAAGAGTGTGTGTGTGTGTGTGTGTGTGTGTGTGTGGTGGTGGTGGTGGTGGTGGTGGAAAGAGGTAGGAGAAGTCAAATGCAAGGGCATTCACCATTCTGACCAGAGCAGCAATTTGTCTCACATCTATAAGCTTCCATGTAGACTTTTATTTAAAGGTTTTGCTGCAGAGGAAGAGATCAGATGCCCTTACCCTAGCGCACTCCTGTCCTTCCCCTCTGTCATTCCCTTAGTCACGGTCAGGACCTGCACCGTATCTGTATACCACCTGTGCTGTTATTTACTTATGTAATCTTTTTCTTTAAACAGATTCACTCTCTCAAATTTAAAATCTCATTTTGTTCAACTGTCTCCTTTAATGAGTAAGGAAATTTAGGCTCAGAGAGATTAAGCAATTGACATGCCTGGGATTTGGGAGACTAGAGACTAATGTCCAGGTTACCAGACATTAGTCAGAAGTTTAAATAAAAGGCAGTAACGTCAGTGCCTCCCAGAGACGGTAGACAGTAGACAGCTGTGTTAAACAAACACAAAAAAATCCAGTTGAAACTGCACAACCACTTGGATTAGCTGACTATAGAAGAAATAATTTAGAATTTGACCGAAGTCCAAACTCTCGTTTCAAAAGTAAAGTTGGCACGTTTACATTTTTTGTTGTTGTTGTTCTTCTTTAATGATAGTTAGTCATATTTCCAATTAGGTCTTTTCAGAAAAGTTAGAAGTACAACTGTATTTAAAGGTACAGAGTATTTCTGTGATGTCTGTGAAGACTTTTTTGAGTGAAAGTGTCACTTCTTTCACATATATTCAGACTCTTTTAAAGTCATTTTTAATGATATAGTAATTTTATTTAAAGTCCTAGGGCTTGTCCTTGTCTCTCACAAATTTCAAAAACAAAAAACCCCAAACCTGTTATATCTGGCTTTTTTCACTTAGCGTCACGTCTTCAAGGTTCCCATGCCGTAACGTGTTAGAATTGTGTATTCCTTTGTATGGCTGAGTAATATTCCATTGTAAGGATATACAGCATTATGTTTATCCATTCATCAGTTGAGAGGCAGGTATGTTTCCACCTTTTGACTGTTGTAAATAGTTCTGCTGTGAACATTTGCATACACATTTTTGTATGGATGTGTTTTCATTTCTCTAGGTATATACAGTATATAACGAGGAGTGGAATTGCTGGATTAAATGGTTATTCTCTGTGTAAATTTCTCAGGAACTGCCAGAATTTTCCACAGAGGCGGCACCATTTTGCATTCCCACCAGCAGTGCCCAAGTGTACAATATCCCGTATAGATTTAATATGCCCAGGTAATTTTTTACCCCATAAATGTAGTTAAATTCTATGTCTAGGGGATTACTTCAACAATCAAGGACTCTTGCCTGACCAAGCGGTGGTGCAGTGGATACAGTGTCGGACTGGGACGCGGAGGACCCAGGTTCAAGACTCCAAAGCCACCAGTTTGAGCGCAGGCTCATCTGGTTTGAGCAAAGCTTACCAGCTTGGACTGAAGGTCGCTGGCTTGAGCAAGGGGTCACTTGGTCTGCTTTAGTCCCCAGTCAAGGCCCATATGAGAAAGCAATCACTGAGAAACTAAGGTACCGCAACAAAGAATTGATGCTTCTCATCTCTCTCCCTTCCTGTCTGTTCCTCTCTCTGTCTCTGTCACAAAACAAACAAACAAAAAATCAAGGACTCTTGTTAATTTATTTTTTTGCTTTTGTTAGAGTAGCTGAATTCAAAGAAGAAAAGCAGTTCTTTTCTTGATCAAGAAATCTTTAGTTCCTTAAATCCTGAATTATTATTATTAATCTATTTACATTGTCAGCTTGATATGTTAGAGAATATAAAAGGCTGCCTGGAAAAAAACCCTTTTGTTTTGCAACCACTTTTTTTTACAGGAGGGGAAAAAGCATAAGTAAGACTTTCAAAGCAATTTTCAGGATGTGTAGCATTTAAGATAATTTTGTGCCAAAGACCACAAAACAGATTTTTATAATGTGTTTTTTCATCCAGGCAAAACCTTGCCCAGTGTTAATACACATTTGGGGCCAAAAAGGACTGAACTGTATTGAGTGGTGCTGTGTATTTCTCTTGGATTGTCTTCTCTTCAGACAGATCATAAACCTAGATTCCAGGGTCCCACTAATGTCACGTGGGTCCCATTTTCACTTGATCAGATTCTTGGCAGTGTGGGAGTTGGTATCTCCACTTTTTCTGGGTAGGTCAACATGCTTTAGCAGAATCAGATGCTTTTTAAGTAAATTTGAAGGCCTTTCCCTGTGCTTGTGTATTATCAAGATAATGTTTCTTGTATTCCTGATTAGATGTAAAGATAATAAAGCAAAAAAAACAACAACAAAACTGTTAATAGGTAACTTGCTAGCTCACTAAGTGCATGGACTCTGGTGAATGGAGGGGAAATGACTAGTCCATAGTTCATTCTAGACTTCAGGAACTAACCTGGAACACATTTGCCACTTTAGTTGATTATGTTAGTAAAGTCAAATGAAATTGTAACGTTTGTGTCCCATATGGATGTGAAAGGATTGCCTTGTGGTTGTCTTTGTTGCGAAGGGCTGACAAAACTCTTGACTTTTAGAAGCTTGGAATCAGTTGACTTTTACTTAATGCTTGCTGACCTTTGACTCTGCAGAAAGGATGGTGAGTCACTGTTATTGACTTGCACTAGAGTTAGCAATTAGCATCATTTTGGCACATTCATTTTATGGGCCATTAAATTTATTGGAGTTATTAAAATCGACATGTCTATGTTTTAATATAGTTTACACAATTATTGCTTCAGGCATGAAGAGTTGGAAGCACATTAACTTGTGGTATATGTCCCCTCCACACCAGATAGAAGTTCTTGTCCCTTTTACTCTTTTTTTTACAAGTGTACTTGGAAACATGTATTTGTGTATATACTTTTGTACATTCATAAACACATACACACAGGCATAGATAGCTGGAAGTTTATTTGATTATAAATGGGGTCTATAGCTTGCTTTTTCATTGCAGAATATCTTGGAGATCTTTCCATGTTAGTGTTTTTTATAGACTTCATCCCTTTTTTTTTTTTCTTTTTAAAGGATGTGCGTGTGGTAAAAATAAACATAACATAAAATTTACCACTTCAAAGTGTACAATTCAGTGGCATTCACTGTATTCGCAGTGCTGGCAACCATCACCGCTATTTAGTTTCAGAGCATTTTTATCACCCCAAAAGGAAACCCAGTACCCATTAAAAGCATTTACTCCCATTGGCCCTTTCCCCTGGTCTCTGGGAAACACAGTTCTGCTTTCTGTCTTAAAGAATTGGCCTACTCAGAATGTCATGCAAATGGATTATACAATATATGACCTTTTATGTTTGTCTTCTTTCACTTATCATGTCTTCAGGGTTCACCCATGTTGTGGCATGTGTTAGAACTGTATTCCTTTGTATGGCTGAATAATTCCATTGTAAGGATATACCACGTTATGGTTATTCAGTCATCAGTTGACAGCCACTTGTGTTGTTTTCATCTGCTAACTTGTAAATAGTGCTGCTCTGAACATTAGTATGCACATTGTTGTGTGGACATAAGTTTTCGTTTCTCTTGGATATCTACTTAGGAGTGGAATTGCCGAGTTAAATAGTTACTCCTGTGTAACTTTCTTAGGAACTGCCAGGCTTCTCCACAGAGACTGCACCATTTTACACTTCCATCAGGGAGGCCCAAGGGCTCCAGTTTCTTTACATCCTTACCGACACTTATTTTCCACTTTGTTTTGTTTTTTATATAATTATAGCCATCCTAGTAGGTGTGAAGTTGTATCTCATTGTGGATTTGATTTACATTTTTCTAATGACTAATGACGTTGAGCATCTTTTCATGTGCTTATTGGTTATTTATATATCTTTAGAGAAATGTCTATCCAGATCCTTTGCTCATTTTTAAGTTGTGTTGTTTTTCTTTTTGTTGTTGCATTATAAGAGTTCTTTATATTTTCTGGATACTCTGATTTACAAATATTTTCTCCCATTCTGTGGGTTGTTTTTTCACATCTCATTAATGGCTGAAGACCATTCTTTGAGCCCTATTTTTAGCTCTCTCTGTTGATAGTTTCCCTTTTGTTCCGAAAGGTCCAAATAATTGTTTGATTTATGAGAATTAATTTTTAATAATTTTTTTTTTTTTTTTAGTATTTTTTTTTTTACAGAGACAGAGAGAGAATCAGAGAGAGGGATAGACAGGGACAGACAGACAGGAACGGAGAGATGAGGAGCATCAATCATTCATTTTTCGTTGCGCGTTGCAACACTTTAATTGTTCACTGATTGCTTTCTCATATGTGCCTTGACCGCGGGCCTTCAGCAGACCGAGCAACCCCTCGCTCGAGACAGCGACCTTGGGTCCAAGCTGGTGAGCCTTGCTCAAACCAGATGAGCCCAAGCTCAAGCCGGCCACCTAGGGGTCTCGAACCTGGGTCTTCCGCAGTCCAGTCCGACACTCTGTCCACTGTGCCACCGCCCAGTCAGGCAAGATAATTAATTTTTAAATTAATTTTTATCCAGTTTGTGCAAAGAAAGAGAAGAAACTGACTTCCATGGTCACGTGCCTGCCTTTGTAGACAGTAGGCCTGCTCTTTGGTCACATGTTACCATTATGCATTGAAACTTTTTTCTTGCTCTTAGTATTTAATGTGGGATTTTTCTAACTGGGTTTAATATTTATAATAACACCACAGATTGATAGTTTAGAGCACAGAATGAAAGGAGGACAAAATTTCTATATTCTCAACTGTTTCCTTTCTCTGGCCACCTGGTGCTTTTTGGTGGAACTAAAGATATCTAATTTGTCAGTGTGGGCTCTGAGGATGGCCAGTTAACAGCCTTGCACATTGTTTTAACTTTTTTTTTTTTTACAAAAGAAACCCAATAAGATTATTTTTACTATTATTAAAATAAGTCTGTGATTGCCTGACCTGTGGTGGCACAGTGGATAACGCATCGACCTGGAAATGCTGAGGTCGCCGGTTCGAAACCCTGGGCTTGCCTGGTCAAGGCACATATGGGAGTTGATGCTTCCAGCTCCTCCCCCTTCTCTCTCTCTGTCTCTCTCTCTCTCCCTCTCTCTCTCCTCTCTAAAAATGAATAAAGATAAAAAAAAATAAGTCTGTGATTGATAAGAAGGTATACCACCTAGATGCCTAATCAAAAGAGACATGCACATTAACATTTGGACTATGCAATTACGTTTAGGACTTATTTACATAAGAGTATGCTTTTTGGGGGTGTTCCAGAAATACTTAATCCTTTCAGATAGTTTTATAGCCTTGTTTTCTTTCATGACAACAACTCTGTGAGGGAAGTCAGGCATTGTATTTATTTTGGTGACTGAGGGCAGAAGGCAGCCAGGAAGGAGGTGGTCAGTGCCCAAGGTTAAGGGCAGGGAGTGGAATCTGCCTCCACCCTGCAGTACCTATCAGTAAAGTAACCTTTGAGCATCAGTTTTCTCATCTAGAATCAAAGGAGATGATGGTAATAATAGCTAGTGAAGGGAAGCGTTGGGGTCAGAGGATTATATTGGGAGACAGCGTTTGGAAGTGCTCAGTGCAGTGCCTGGCTCATGGGGACCCTTAACTAGTGGGCGCCCTAGTACCTAGCTGGAGAGCAGGGGCCCCATCTTTAGGTCTCTGACGTTCTTATCACCAAACCAAAGCTTTTACTTTGTTCTGTTTATGAAACACCCTCACTTCCTTCTGTGTTAAGAAAGAGCAAATCACCCTGATGGCAAAATTCTTCATGTCAGCCTATTCTGTTGTAGTTACATATACATAAGAGTGATTGATTTTATGGACGGACTTACTCCTCGCTATTTAGAGTTTTCCAGTTGAGGACCATTTCTCAGAATAGGGGAAGTTTGAATAATTTTAAATGGCTTTATAAATTTTAATAGCTTAGGAAAAATTAGATGTCTGATACTCTCAGATGTAAAGAAGTATGGAGAGGAATCTAATGAACACTATGAATCTACATCCAGTTTAAGAAATAAGAGATGGAAATACCACTGAAGTTTATGGTGTCACTGACAGTTGTTCATTTCTCTAGCAGCCCTCCAGAAGTAACTATTGCCTTGAACTTGGTGTTTATCATTTAAAAATGGGCTGTTATAGCCTGACCAGGCGGTGGTGCAGTGGATAGAGCGTTGGACTGGGATGCAGAGGACCCAGGTTCGAGACCCCGAGGTTGCCAGCTTGAGCATGGGCTCATCTGGTTTGAGCAAAAGCTCACCAGCTTGAACCCAAGGTCGCTGGCTCCAACAAGGGGTTACTCGGTCTGCTGAAGGCCCGCAGTCAAGGCACATATGAGAAAGCAATCAATGAACAACTAAGATGTTGCAATGCGCAATGAAAAACTAATGATTGATGCTTCTCATCTCTCTCCGTTCCTGTCTGTCTGTCCCTGTCTATCCCTCTCTCTGACTCACTCTCTGTCTCTGTAAAAAAAAAAAAAAAAAAAAGGGGGCTGTTATAACAATGTCTTCTTTCTCCCACAGCTATCTGCATCATATTGGTGCATTTACTGATTCGATACAGATTACATTTCTTGCCAGAGAGTGTTGCTGTTGTTTCTTTAGGTAAGTGCTTCTTGGTGATTCTGTAATAAAAGCCGTAGCAATAACTATCAGTTTTTTAGTGCCTTCTACTGCCAGAAACCACAAGAGATGTGGTACATACCTGATCTCATTTGATCCTCACTGCAACCTGCCATAAGGGTGTTATGATCCCATTTTACAGGTGAGGACCTCATAAAGGTCACATAGAAGCCCCTCCATACAGCTCAAAGACCTTTTCTATTTCTAAAACACATTGGGGCACATTGATCTTGGCCACTAGGCTATGCTGACATCTAACTGAATGAAGGCAAGTAATCGACACTTTAATTCAGTGTCACTGAATTTTACAGCCAAGAGGGGCTCTCATTTTACAGTTTAGAAAAGAGAAATTTCTCTCCTTAATGTCAGAGTCAGGTCTGGAGTCCAGAGAGCATTCCATTCTCCCTCACATTCTTTCTTTTGTTTCCTGTGGCAATTCACTCTTAAGATAATTAGCTTCTATTTAGAGCGAATGAATTGGTATAATAACAGATGCTATTATACCAGTTCATTGAAGTGGTTAGGGGAGGAATAAGCAGAGACCTTATTTTCAGTAAGTCTTGAGATCAAGATAAAGATGTGGGTGGGGATGCTTCAGGCACAGTAAGTGAGGTTTTACTAAGTTCAGCTAAAGCTCTCATCAGATTATTGTAGTTACTTGGACTAGTTTCCCCTTGCCGTCTTGTGATACTTAATTTTTTCTTATCGCCGCTGATGCTTTAAGTTTATTTTCTTTGCTTTGTAGATCTTGTTTAGTAAACTTAGTAATTCTTTCACAAGACAGCTGTGGTTTAGGTTAGCTCTGGAAGTGAATGCCCAGCCTCTGTTCATCCTCCTTCCCCCTGTCACCACTTGTATTGCTATTGCCCTGGTTCGGCCCCCTCCTATATTTTTCCTGGACTTCACAACACTACGTACCAGGGCCTGGCCTATGAGCTTTCACGTTGCCATCTCATTTAAGCCTCATGAGCCCCAGTGATGCTGTATTTTAGGGAAGAAGCACCCCTGTACAGTATTGATCTTCAGTAGAGATGGAAATAGTTTTGTTCAAAAGGGTTCCTATTCTCCATTAGCAGGCTCTTGAGCTGCACATCCTGGCAGAGTCTAACAGCCTCAGCTAACAAGATAGCCTGAGAGCTCTAAGAATGGGAGGATCACTCATTAACATTTTTTTCCTGATACTGGGCATGTTGAAAATAACCTACATAGCTAATACCCATTACTCCGGGGCATTCAGTAAAGACTTAAAAAAGCCATTCCAAGGAATTTATAGTGTTGTAGTTTTCTTTTTTTGTTTGTTTTTTTTGTTTTTGTTTTTGTTTTTTTGGTGACAGAGACAGAGAGAGGGACAGATGGAGACAAACAGGAAGGGAGAGAGATGAGAAGCATCAGTTCTTTGTTGCGGCACCTTAGTTGTTCATTGATTGCGTTCTCATATGTGCCTTGATGGGGGTGGGGGCTACAGAAGACTGAATGACCCCTTGTTCAAGACAGCGACCTTGGGCTCAAGCTGGTGAGCCTTTCTCAAACCAGATGAGCCCACACTCAAGCTGGCAACCTTGGGGTTTTGAACCAGGGTCCTCCGTGTCCCAGTCTGATGGTTTTGTTTTTTTTTTTTCCATTTTTCTGAAGCTGGAAACAGGGAGAGACAGTCAGACAGACTCCCGCATGCGCCCGACTGGGATCCACCCGGCACGCCCACCAGGGGCGACGCTCTGCCCACCAGGGGGCGATGCTCTGCCCATCCTGGGTGTCGCCATATTGTGACCAGAGCCACTCTAGCGCCTAAGGCAGAGGCCACAGAGCCATCCCCAGCGCCCGGGCCATCTTTGCTCCAATGGAGCCTTGGCTGCGGGAGGGGAAGAGAGAGACAGAGAGGAAAGCGCGGCAGAGGGGTGGAGAAGCAAATGGGCGCTTCTCCTGTGTGCCCTGGCCGGGAATCGAACCCGGGTCGTCCACACGCTAGGCCGACGCTCTACCGCTGAGCCAACCGGCCAGGGCCCAGTCTGATGCTTTTATCCACTGTGCCACTGCCTGGTCAGGCGTGTTGCAGTTTTCATAGTTTACTAAAAATAATAAATATAGATGGTGTGTATTTAGGTGCTGTGCACATGGAAATTATATAAAATGATGATTTTTTGTATGTGTGACAGAGACAGAGAGAGGGATAGACAGGGACAGAGAGGAAGGGAGAGAGATGAGAAGCATCAATTCTTTGTTGCGGCAACTTAGTTGTTTATTGATTGCTTTTTCATGTGTGCCTTGACGGGGGAGGGGGGCGGGGGGGCTTCAGCCGAGTCAGTGACCCCTTGCTCAAGCCAGTGACCTTGGGCTCAAGCTAGCGAGCTTGGGCTTCAAGCCAGCAACCATGGGGTCATGTCTATGATCCCATGCCCAAGCCAGCAACCCTGCACTCAAGCTGTTGAGCATGAACTCAAGCTGGCAACCTTGGGGTTTCGAACCTGGGTCCTCTGTGTCCCAGTCTGGTGCTCTATCCACTGTGCCACTGCCTGGTCAGGCAAAAATGATGATTCTTCTCAGTAGGTTTGGAATGTCAGGTTCTCCACTGTCTCCGGAATATTTGGGTAACTGCAGGTCTGTGAGCACCAGTGCTCGTGTTAGGACTTATAGCATACGTTGTTGGCTGCCGACCCAAGAGCCATTTCCTCCCTTCTTCCTGGAAAATAGAGCCCTCGTTTTGATCAGGTGTCTTGCCACAGTGTGCTCAAGGAAGACGGGCCCCATCCAAGTCAAGAGTGGTCTTTGCCATCATAATAATTTCCTTCTCTTTTGCCAAAGTGGGGAGGAGGCAGCAAGATAGTGGGAAATCCAGTTCAGCCAGTGAGACCCAGGGACAGGGTGCTCAGTGGTAGGTTTGGGGAACATATTTTCCTCTCGGATAAAAAGAGTAATTTTCTGTTTCTGTGATGCTATTGTATGAGGATGGGATGCCTGGAGCACTGGTAGCCATCTTGCTGTCCCTGTGACTCAAAGACAAAGGCCAGAAAGCTAAGGATTGCCAGGAGCACAGATGGGAAGCTAGATTCTTGGCTGCATTTTTGTTTCGTTGAATGATAGCTACCTGTCTCAGAGCTGCCTGTTATACCAGATGATAAACATCTATCCTTTAAACCATTTTTAGTCAGGTGTTCTTTGCAGCCAAAAACAGCCTAACTGCTAGAGGATAGGACTCTTTGTATTCAAGGGACAAAATAAATTCAAATTGACTCAAAGAAAATAAACTGGAGAGGGTGGAGCTGCAAACTGATTGCCTCACAGAACCAGGAAATGCTCACTTCAGACTTAGCTGGGCCCACCGCCTGGACTCCTTTTTTCTCCATCTTCCCATAGTGCTTCCCTTTGTTTTGGCTTCACTCTTGGGCGCGCTCTCTCCAGGTGGTGAGTCTTCACAGCTTCAGGCTTACTGTCTTGACTGCAGCAAGCCGAGTGGGGAAGGTGGCCTCTTCTCCCTGGTTCCCCCAGAAGTTGTAGGTGAACTCTAACCACACGGCCTCCTCAGAACTGGGCAGGGCAGGGGAGTGGTGTTGGGCGTGAGCCGAAGTTCTCCGTCCACAAGATTCCTTTCTTCGCTGATGTTGCGGAAATAACTGTAGCCTGTACAACCAGGTCTTAGGAGGGATGATGGATTGTAAGTGTTGCTTTCAGTGATCATTTGCTAACTCATGTGACTGGAACACTAAGAGCACTTCCAGGGAAAGTGCTGGAATCAGGAAGTAGTTTTATTATATTAGAGGACATTTGGATAGAAGTTAGAAAAGCCGACAAAGCTGTTAAAATAGTTCTGCATTTTATAAAGATATGTAAATTGAAGAACTGGTACTACTGGAGCAAAATACTGAGATGTTTACCGGTTCAAGAATTTCCAACTTTTGTGCCAGAATGAATTTAGATGAAAATGCTAGAGAAAATGAAGTTTTCATTCTTCCAGAGATAAACTTTCCCAGCCTGCGTCTTCTGGCCAGAAGTTACAAAGTCCACAGTCATTTAGAGCCATTACTGGTCTTTTGTGTGACAGTCCAACATTCCAAGTTCCTAAGAAATTGTTGGTATTGAAAAGGACTTACCTGTACTCTAAAAGCATGTTTCTCCTTTATATTTTACTGTATTTTCCAATGAGACTCAAGATGTTTTTATTCTTTATAAAAACATAATATCAACATGAAGTTCTAAAGATACTTCTTTGGCCCTTGTTCACAGCTTTTAGATATTTTCCATACTTTATGATATTTTGTAGTTTGGACCTCTTTAAGAAAATAAATATTTTGCACAATTAAACAGCTATATAGAAATCCTTTCCATCGACAATTCCAACTATTTTTATCATGCTTCCTTTCCTTCCAAACCATTTTATAGACATATTCATATTGATTAGATGACTTGACTTAAATTGAGTTTATATCATTTTTTTGTTCTTTTCTTTTTATTACTCTTTCCACATATTACTTAAGTTTACATATTTTCATTGGCCATATAGCGCTGATTCACTGATCACAGATTTTGGGTTGAAATTTATAAGGAAAGAAAATGAAATAATCATATTGCCCACTCTCTGTTGTATATAACAAAAAAAAAACAGAATGGTTTTATTTCTGTTCCCCCACACACACACACACACACACAATCATACTTTATTGTAGAGCAAGGGAAGGCCAGAATGGGATTAAGAAAGGGCTGGAAATTTGACTTCCCAATGCCAAGGTTTATTTAGCCTGAATACTGCTGACAGAAAAACTATAACATAACTAGATTTGACTGGATCATTGAGTGAATAGGATACACAAAAGTGCTCCCAGCATAACCTTCTTAACTATGTTTGTGCTTTTAGTTATAGTAATTCCTTCTTGTTTGACTAAAGGCTTTTAATTTTTTTTTAAAGATTAGTGCTCTTTTTGTTGATGTGTGTTTTGAGTGGAAGATGGGAAAAACCACTTTGTTCCTAAGTTACTGACTGAAGTTAATCCTGTAAAAAAGCAAGAACAGCAATTATATTCTAATTGTACTTGTTATAAAAAGTTTTTTTTAAAAGGAAACTTAAAGGGAGACTCTAACTATAACAGTTTTCATTACTTTTTAAACTCCTAAGAGTCTGATGCTGATGCAGCTGAAAGTGTCCCTCGGGTGACCTCCCTGAATCTTGGTGCTTCGTTTTCTTGGAGGAGAAGTAGACATCCATGTGTTGGTACTAGAGTGGCTGTCTTAGAGGCCGGGGCCAAAACTGCTTGTCAAATTGACAAAATGCTTTCATTAGACAGGATTTTCTAGGCCGTTGCAGTCTAAGGAAGAGGGCTAGCACAAGCTTTTAGCCTCTGTGTTTCTGGAAACATGAATCAGAGGTGATCATTTATTCCTGGAACATCATGTTGCCACTTTGCCACCATTAGCTCAGCGTGTGCTCCGTGTGTAATAACTGCCGGCCTTTGCCTGGAGTCTTGCTTGGACTTTCCTAGTTTTATGGTCTTCTTCTTTGGCTCAGGATTTTATCTTCTCTAAGCCGTGTTTTATGCTTAAATCTTCCAGATATGCCAGACTAGTGAGGTAGTCTAAATTTTCAAAGAAAAAAGGTTGTTAAAGAATTTATTTATTCTGCCTGACCAGGTGGTGGCGCAGTGGATAGAGTGTTGGACTGGGATGCAGAGGACCCAGGTTCAAGACCCTGAGGTCGCCAGATTGAGCGCGGGCACATCTGGTTTGAGCAAAGCTCACCAGCTTGGACCCAAGGTCGCTGGTTTGAGCAAGGGGTCACTTGGTCTGCTATAGCCTCACGGTCAAGGCACATATGAGAAAGCAATCAATGAACAACTAAGGTGTTGCAATGAAAAACTGATGATTTATGCTTCTCATCTCTCTCCGTTCCTGTCTGTCTGTCCCTATCTATCCCTCTCTCTGACTCTCTGTCTCTGTAAAAAAAAAAAAATTGTATTCTGAAACCTGTTGTATTCAGACTGATTTCTATAAATTTCCTCTTCAATCGTGAAAATGTTCTCTGCAGATTGGTAAGGAATATCATGCCTTTGAAGTAAGCTACTTTAAAAACAAAACATTAAAATAGCCTTTTCCCCAGAAAACAGACAGATGGACAGCCCTGAGGTACTGCTTCCCTCCTTATTAGCTGGTCTTCTGTCTCTTGGAGTATCTTTGGAATAGTATCTACTTTAATATAAGTAGCAGAATCAAGGACTGGATTTTCAAAATTACTTTGTTGTAGCATAACTTGGTTCTGTAACTGTAGCTGACAAAACACACTAACAAATTTTCAATAAATCATTTGTGATTAAAAAGTATTATATAAGTAATTATATTCTTTCTATTTTGCCCCATTATGTAGTAGAAAATCTGTGTCCTCATGTTGATCAGGGTCGATCATTACTGTTTCTAGGCCTACTGGTCTATTAGCACAAGGAGCTCAAAGTGACTGGGCAGCAGCCATTATAGCTCTTACTATGTGACATTAATCATCAGGAACACTGGTATTTTACAGTGGTAATGGTAGACCAGCATCATGAGAGGGTAAAATGCACCTGGGAGTCCGTAGTCAGTCCAGTGTCACTTGCTGGCCCTGAGCTATCAGATAAGCTTTTCTTTTCTTTTTTATTAAGGGAGAGGCAGAGAGACAGGCTCCTACATACACCCTGACTGGAATCCACCCAGCAAGCTCCCTACTGGGTGATGCTCTGTGCATCTGGGGCTGCTGCTCTGTTGCTTGGCACCTGAGCTATATTAGTGCCTGAAGTGCCTGAAGCGAGGCCATGGAGCCATCCTTAGCACCTGGAGCCAACTTGCTTGAACCAATCAAGCTATGGCTGTGGGAGGAGAGAGAAAGAGAGAGAGAAGAGGGAGGAGGAGGGGTATAGAAGCAGACTATCGCTTCTCTGATGTTCCCTGACTGGGAATCGAACCCAGGACTTCCACATGCCAGGCTGATGCTCTACCACTGAGCCAATCGGCCAGGGCAGATAAGCATCTTAAACTCTCTGAGTCTTCCTGCAGCATTCTCTTGAGGATTAGAAATAATTTAAAGTGACAAATTCTGGGAGAAGAGGCTCAACAAATAATTTAATTGCACCCTGTGTTTTTATTTAATCCGGTAGTGTCCATAATGAGGTGTGTGCATGAAGATCCATTGGGGGGCAAAAGAAAATAGTAGAAGTTATGTTTCTATTTAATTTTAATCTCACTTTTTTATAATTTTTATTGTTTGTATATATTTTAAAATATATTAACATAGTAGCACTGTTTTATAGTAAAGCAGTTGTGACTTGAAGGTATGTGCTAAAATTCTTTTTACTGAAAGGAATGTACAAAATTGTATTTAGGGTATTATTTCCATCTAGTGGCCAGTTGTGTGGTAAAAATTAATTTCTCCTAAGATTGGACCTCAATCAAGAGGTAAAGAATAGTTTGCCAATTTAATGCTGCCCATAATTTAGTCCTAGGACATCTACAAAGGATTACTCAAGCAATAATAATAATAGTGATAGTATTAATAATGTCATATTTTACAGAGTTTTCTAGTGCCTCATGCATAGTAATATAAAAACTAGTTTAGGCAATAGAATAATAACTGATTTTCAGATGTTACTACTTCATATGTAATTATAATCATCATCTTAAAGTTTGGTATACAAGGGAAAAAGAAAGTCGAGGTTTTAATAGAGCAGAAAAACACTAGCTTTAATGAAATCTGAAACCATGAAAAGAGGTGCAGCTTTCCTAGTATTCGGGAACGATTACCGAAGGCAGATTGACTGCAAATGCAAATTGAACCCTTCAAGTCCAGTTTCTTGCCCACCATATTGTCAGGAATGTTTACAGTCTGATGGTTAACCAGGGTTGGTGAGGATGTGGGGATTGCTCTGGTGGGAAGCGGTAGAGCCACTTTGGAGGACAATTTGGCAACATTTTCAGAGACAGCCACTTTGGAGGACAATTTGGCAGCATGTTCCTAGATAAGAAAGCTCATGCCATTCATTGTCTCTGGATCCGCTGTAGGGTGCTCTTACACAGCAGGCACGCACAAGCATGTTCTTTGCAGCATTACTGTTAACAGCAAACAGTTGGAGACTGCCATCATTGGGGGAATAATTTTTTTTAAATGTGACTTTTTAAAAAAATTAAAATATAATTCGCATACTGTGAACTTCACAATTTCCAAGTGTGTAATTCACTGCTTTTTTTGTATAGTCACAGGGTTGTGCAACCACCAACACTAATTTCAGAACATTTTCATCACTCCAAAAAAAAACCCTCTACCCGTTAGCGGTCACTCTCCATTTCCCCCTTTCCCCTTCCTTTGGCTTCCTGTCTCTATAGATTGGCCTCTTCTGGACATTTCATGTAAATGGATTGTAAAATATGTCTTTTGTGTCTGGCTGCTTTCACTTAGCATGTTTTCATCCACATCACAGCACGAATTAATGGTTTCATTTCCTTTTTATTGCTGTATAATATTCCATTGTGTGTATACACAATCTTTTTGACAGAGAGTCAGAGAGAGGGACAGATAGGGACAGACAGACAGGAAGGGAGAGAGATGAGAAGCATTAATTCTTCATTGCAGCATCTTAGTTGTTCATTGATTGCTCCTCACATGTGCCTTAACTGGGAGGCTACAGCAGAGCGAGTGCCCCCTTGCTCAAGCCAGTGACCTTGGGCTTCAAGCCAGTGGCCTTTGGGCTCAAACCAGCGGCCATGAGGTCATGTCTGAAGCCAGCAACCCCGTGCTCAAGCTAGCGACCCCAACCTCAAGCTGGTGAACCTATGCTCAAGCCAGATGAGCCCGTGTTCAAGCTGGCGACCGTGGAGTTTGGAACCTCCTGAGTCCTCTGCATCCCAATCTGATGCTCTATCTACTGCACCACTACCTGGTCAGGCTACACCACAGTTTTTAATCCATTAACCAGTTGATGGACATTTGGGTTGTTATCCACATTTGGGCTATTATGAATAATGCTGTTAATGAACATCCACGTACAAGTTTCTGTAGCAAAGTATGTTTTCAGTTGTCTTGGTGAAATTCCTGAGTCCTATGGTGACTCAGTTTAACTTTTCAAGAAACTGCCAAACTGTTTTTCCACCACAGTTGTGCCATTTTACATTTCCATGAGCAGTGCACGATTGTTCCAGTTTCTCTATAGCCTGCCAACTCTTTTTCCCGCATTTTTTTTATTAAAACCATCGTAAATGGGTATGAAGAGGTATCTCATTGTGGTTTTGATTTGCATTTCCATAAGACTAATGTTGTGCAGCATCTTTTCCCATGCTTGTTGGCCATTTGTGTATCTTCTTTGGAGAAATATCTATTCAATCTGTGGCATTTTTATGCTACGCAATAGAGCTATTAAAAGTCATATGGCAGATATGCTTATAATAATCCCTGATCTACTAATACATATAGATTAAAATTTAACACTGAGCAAAATAGCAAATAGTAGAAAGATACAACACCATAAATCTTATATAAATACACACAGGTGTGCCTTTATACACGCACACACACAACCAGGACTGTATGGTTAAATATAAATTATGTAAAGGGATACAGAAGAGCCTGGTAGAATATTCCCCACACTTATTAAGGTGGTTGGTTACCTTGAGACAGGAAGAGAGAGAACTAAGATGAGAGTAGGGCTTGGGATCTCATCAAAAGGGATTTTTGTATTCTTTATAACACTTATAAAGTATTCATGAACTCTTTGCTTACTAAAAATTTGTATAAAACTCCTTAAAGTGTATACCTGATTTGAAAAGATAAGGTAAAAGAAGCCATTGGGGAACTCTAGTTGGAGGGGGTAGAATCAGTGCCTTCCCACCATCTGGCAAGTGACTGTCCAACTCCTGATCTGCAGATATGGTCCTTGACTCCCTTTATAGCTTAGATCTGGCTTGTCTTGTTTTTTTTTTTTGTTTGTTTGTTTGATTTTATTTGTTTGTTTTTTAAAGTATTTGAGAGGCAGGGAGGTAGAGAAACAGACTCCCACATGTGCCCGGACTGGGATCCATTTGGCAAGCTCCCTACCAGGCGATGTTCTGCCCATCTGGGGCCACTGTTCTGTTGCTTGGCAACCAAGCTATTTTTAGCATTTGAGGAGAGGCCATGGAGCCATCCTCAGCACATGGGCTAACTTGCTCAAACCATTTGAGCCATGGCTGCAGGAAAGGAAGAGAGAGAGACTGAGAGAGAGAGAAGAGGGAAGGTAAAGGGGTGGAGAAGCAGATGGTTGCTTCTCCTGTGTGCCCTGACTGGGAATTGAACCCAGGACATCCACACACCAGGGCAGTGCTCCACCACTGAGCCATCTGACCAAGGCCGATCTTTTTTTTTTTTTAATGTTTGTTTTATTTATTTGAGAGGGAGAGGAAGGAAGGGAGAGTGATAGAGACAGGAACATCAAGCTGTTCCTGTATGTGCCCTGACCAGGAATTGAACTGGCAACCTCTTTGATTCGGGATGATGCTCCAACCAACTGAGCTATCCGGCCAGGGCCAAGGCCGATCTTTTTTTCCAGGGTAACTTTATTACTGTTTTAATAATATCTAACAATCTAAATAGCAGAGGTTTATAAAGTTAAAATTGCCCATCTCCTCTCTTGGCCTCAAGTTCCTCCTTCCCCATGGCAATTAGTATTAGTGCGGCTCCTTTTCCTAATAAACTCTGTGTTCTAGTATTGTCTTCGCATCCCTCCCAAAAAGGTATGTTTCTTCTTTCTGCTTTCTGGAGTTGATGGGGGAAAGGGGAGTCTTTGTCTTTAAGTGTCTATGACAGTGGTCTTCAGGCTTGCTTTGTCTCGCCCCCAACCGGAGGCTATAATTCAGTCGGTCTGGAGTTCTGCTCTGCTGTCTTTATTTTATAGAAAGCTCCATGGTGATTCTGATGGGCCAACAGGGTTAAAATCATTTATCTAATGAGTAACACAGCGATCATAATTTGTACCTGTGATGCTTCCTTGAGAATTATTTTTGGTAGGTTCTTTGTGAGAGAGTAATGAGCCTGTCAGCTTTATGGAAACAAGCCTGAACTTAGATGGTCTGTTTTGTTCCAGGAATTTCATAGAATTTTTAGATTATTTTCAGTATTGGGGTTTTATCTCTAACTATATGCTCTACATTGAACTACCATCTGAGTCCGAGAAAGCGATGTTGGAGTCATTTTTGAAAATGATTGGGATAAGGGGCAAACTTAGCTTATAAGCTTTCTCCCATTTCACATTGAAAATGGGTGGATGTAAGCCTGACCACTGGTGGTGCAATCAAGAACGTTGACCTGAACACTGAGGTCACCAGCTTGGAACCTGAGGTCGCTGGCTTCAGCATGGGGTCACCGACATGATCCTGAACTCACCAGCTCCAAACCTAAGGTCACTTGATATGATTCCAGAGTTGCTGGCTCGACCCAGAGGTTGCTGGCTTGAGTCCAGGGTCACCAGCTGGACCTTGAGGTTGCTGGTTTGATCCACAGTCAAGGTATGCATGAGAAGCAATCAATTTCATAACTAACTGGAACGAGTGGATACTTCTCTTTCTCAGAGAGAGAGAGAGAGAGAGAGATTAAATCTTCTGTGTCTCCTGACCAGGCGGTGGCGCAGTGGATAGAGCATTGGACTGGGATGCGAGGACCCAGGTTCGAGACCCCGAGGTTGCCAGCTTGAGCGCAGGCTCATCTGGTTTGAGCAAAGCTCACCAGCTTGGACCCAATATCACTGGCTTGAGCAAGGGGTTACTTGGTCTGCTGTAGCCCCCCGGTCAACGCACATATGAGAAAGCAATCAATGAACAACTAAGGTGTTGCAACAAAAAACTGATGATTGATGCTTCTCATCTCTCTCTGTTCCTATCTGTCTGTCCCTATCTATCCCTCTCTCTGGCTCTCTCTCTGTCTCTGTAAAAAAAAAAAAAAAAAAAAAAAATCTTCTGTGTCTATCCTTGGGTCCTATTTTATAAAGCTTTTTCTTCCCCCAGGTTTCTGTAGACTTCATTATTTTATGTTTTGTGAGATGCAAGTGAGAAAAAAACTCGTGTAACTCTTCAAACTTCACACTGATTTCCATTTTTATGTTTTCAGACATAAAACTTACAGAAATCCATAAAAGCCATTTCGAGACATAATAACAGTTTCTCTAGAATACTAAACCTGAGTAATCTTTCTCGTGCCTTAAATTTGTGTTCAACTCTACATTTTCTCTTCTAGGTATTCTCATGGGAGCGATTATAAAAATTATAGAGTTTAAAAAACTGGCAAATTGGAAGGTAGGTTTGCCCAACTGTATGTTTTTTAACATAATTACAATTTTTATTGGTTGTTCTTAATTTCAGTAACACTTATGGTTTTGGTGGCTTTCTTTTTTTTTTTTTTTAAACATCTTTATTTATTTATTCATTTTAGAAAGGAGGGGGGGGGAGAGAGAGGAGATAGAGAAGGGGGGAGGAGCAGGAAGCATCAACTCCCATATGTGCCTTGACCAGGCAAGCCCAGGGTTTTGAACCGGCAACCTCAGCATTTCCAGGTCGACGCTTTATCCACTGCGCCACCACAGGTCAGGCTTTGGTGGCTTTCTTATCAGTGCAGTTTACATTATCCCATTGATTTATTTAACATTCTACCAGATTAGGGTTGATAACTTTACATGTGAGTTTTTCTTAAAGCATAAATCTCACACTATTTCAGGTTAACATGGGAGCGACTCTATTTTACTATGAATGTTTTGTTATTTATGCACGTTTTTATAATCTGAGACAAAGGCTCTTATTAGCATTAAATATTAAAGTGTATTGCTCCCAGTTCCATTCTCACAGCTGAGACTAATAAAACATATTTGTCTGGCACTGTATAGCTTACAGAATATTTTACAAACTGTGGCTCATGTTGTCTCATGATACTCACGGGAGGTAGACTGAGTATTGTCACACCCCATTTTTACAGATGAGGAAAGTAATGCCCAGAGAAGTCAGGACGTGTACAGTGTCACAGAACTGGAAAGCGGCTGAGTCGAGTCCTGTGTCTAGACCCTGTGGGCCTGTGTATTCTGTCTTTTCTCTGCGGCACCATGCTGTCCTCAGTTTGTGGCTGTCCATACCTTTTTGTTTACACCGTGGCCACTAGAGCATGAGCAGCATGGTGTGGTATGAGGACTATTTGAAACTTGAATTTCAACTTAAACTTGAGCATCCATCTTGAGTAGAGAGATTAACAAGTGTGTTACAAAATTGAATTTCTGAATGGAAACAAGGTCCATTTCAAAATATGAAAGAATTGGATGGCTAAAATGTATCACATTTGAGCCCCCACCCTGGATTAATTTGCCTGTTAAACTATAGAGCGTAAAATTTGTAAAACAAGCCGTATAGTCTGACCTAAAACCCAGTTTGAAACTTATAAATAATTTTCAGGAAATATTGTATGTAATTAAATGAATTTATAAATATATATTCAGCTCCTGATATTTCAGAACTGCCCACAGCCGGGGCTGAGGCTGGCCAGGCCCCAGGGGAGCACACTGGGAATGGCATTTCTGCCTTCCTGCAACTTGTCAAATGTAACCATCCTCAATGTGGCTCGTCCTAGGCTGTGAGGTACAGGCTAGGACCCTCTCTCTACACCTAGGTTTGTTATAGCCCGATAGGTAGAGAATTGCACCTAACACATTTTAGTTGATTTAAAATCACTTGATGAAAATAGGAATTGATTTAAAAACAATGAAAAATTCTTTGTTTGATTTTAAAATATTATTAGTGTATATAAAATTCTGGAACTTTCACATAAAACTCTGAACTTCTAGCTTCTGTTTAAAAAGCAGCTCTCTTAACAGTAGCCCACGTTCAGCCCAGCAGAGATCCGAGGCGCAGGGGCAGCTGCTGTCTTGGTAATGCTGTGTGGCCCCTGGAAGCTTCTGAGTGGGTGACCCCAACTCAGCCCTGAGTCATGGGAGGAAGGGAGGGGAGGTGCTCTGTCACCTTTAGTTTTATATGCTTCAGTGTTCTTGAATTTATTTTTCAAGATGTTTCTTTTCAAGTTAAAATAATAGTAATACATTTAATAGCACAGATAAGTGAACCAGTGTTGGGTGGTGAATATAAGTGACTAGAGAGCCTTCCAGGCAACCAGTGTGGACCTCAGAAAAGGACCAGGTTTCTGGCAGGGCCAGTTGGGGCAGGCTTCCTGGAAGAACAGGTGTTTGTGGAAGCCGAAGTGGGAAGCAGGACACCTGTTTGGAACCTGCATGCTGCAGGAAGCAGTTGGAGATAAGAAAAACAAGGAGCTTGGTATGTTTTCTCTGAGTGGTTCTGTTCTCAGACTCTTGCTGGGTTGGCCTTCTACCTGTATTGTCTGCCCTATGCTTAATATATTTCTTTAAATCAACTTGCTTTTTTATTGACATACGTTTTTGTAGCATTTTAAAAGTTTTACTGTGGTAAAATATACATAACATAAAATTTACCATTTTATCTATTTTTAAGCATAAACTTTAGTAGCATTAAATACACCCCAATGTTATATAGTCATCATCATTTCCAGAATTTTTCTCTCATCCCACGTAGAAATTCTACTGTTTGAACAACTCCCCATCCCCCCTCCCTGCTTTCTGTTCCACTTTCTATTTGTTTAGTATTTTTTCGTAGCCCTATTCTACTTTCTGTCTTTCTGAATTTACCTATTCTAGGTACTTCATGTAAATGAAATCATACAATATTTGGCCTTTTGTGTCTGGCTCTTTTACTTAGCATGTTGTTTCATCCATGTTGTAGCGTGTATCAGAATTGCCTTTCTTTTTACAGCTGAATAATATTCCACAGAGCCACACCATTCGTTGACAGACCCTTGGGTTGTTTCCACTTTTTGGCTGTTGTAAATAATGCTGCTGTGAACATTGGCATACTAGATATACATTTATTTCCAAGGAAACATCAGAATACTATTTTAAATGGAAAACCAGCATTGTTTTTATAAATAAACGCAATAAAAACAAAGGAGTCCATGGCCTACTAAAGCCTCTGTGGTCAAGCCTGTTCTCTGTCAGAAAGAGAGATCAGCACACTGGAGAGAGGCTTTGAGTTGAGATTGGAAAAGAGTCCGAGGGCTGGCTTTCTCAGTCCGCAGGGCAGCGGTATTTGATGTTGCCTGTCTCCAGCGCCTCTGAAAACCACTTCAGGCTACTTTGGGGGAGATGCTGCCAAACAGAACCAGGGACCTTTCTGTAACACTGCTCACCATAAGGTGGTGGGTGCGTTTCTTGTGACTGCTATAACAGATTGCCACAATCTGGGTGACTTAAAACAACAGAGATTTCTTCATGGTTCTGGAAGCTAGAAGTCTGAAACAGGGTGTTGGTAGAGCCACACTCCCTCTCGGGAAGAACCCCTCATTGCCTCTGCTACCTTCTGGGGTCCCAGGCCTTCCTTGGCTGTCTCTCTGCCTCAGCCCATCTCCCCATGGCCTTCTCTGTGTCTGTGTGACCTTTTCTGTCCCTAACAAGAACATTGTCATTGGGTTTGGGACTCACGCCAATCCAGTATGATCTCATCTGGATTCTTCCCTTAATAACATCTACCAAGACCCGATTTCCAATGAGGTTACCTTCTGAGGTTCCAGGTGGACATGAACTGGGGCTGGAAGATACTACACAATTGTAGGCGGGGCCTCCTTTTCCCAGGAGAGTTTAGTTTCTGAAACTCCAAGAGAATCTGTACAGCGGCCCCACTGCACAGATCCAGAGAAGTGGTTGCCCCATACAACGCAGAGATCGGCCCATTTCTATTCATATGGTCCCCATCTGAGTCATGAGCCTGTTGTAGAGGCAATTATTTTAAGACTTAATCAGGAGTCATAATTTGCTTCTATTTTGAGCCTTTTTAAAATGCTATTTTAGTCATATGGTAACAGCTGTACATTTGTAGGAATACATTTAATTATCCTTTTGAATGGGGATTTTTACAAAAAATCAGATTGTCAAGATTGTGGTATAGAAATTTTCATATGGAAAAGGACCTGATTTTGCGGTATTTAATAGACTGTATATTTAGTACACATGTAATCATTTTGGGCTTGAGGACCACTATGCATTCCCCCAGTCTACCAACAATTAGAGAAATATATATATATATAATATATATATATTATATATATATATTTTTTTTTTTTTTCTGAAGCTAGAAACGGGGAGAGACAGTCAGACTCCCGCATGCGCCCCACCGGGATCCACCCGGCACGCCCACCAGGGGGCGACACTCTGCCCACCAGGGGGCGATGCTCTGCCCCTCCGGGGCGTCTCTCTGTTGCGACCAGAGCCACTCTAGCGCCTGGGGCAGAGGCCAAGGAGCCATCCCCAGCGCCCGGGCCATCTTTGCTCCAATGGAGCCTCAGCTGCGGGAGGGGAAGAGAGAGACAGACAGGGAGGAGAGGTGGAGAAGCAGATGGGAGCTTCTCCTGTGTGCCCTGGCCGGGAATCGAACCCGGGACTTCTGCACACCAGGCCAACGCTCTACCACTGAGCCAACCGGCCAGGGCCGAGAAATATATTAATATAGAAAATTCAAGTATTATCCCTCCAAAGATGGCTATATCTAGAAATACCTTCCATAATCGTACTTAATAATTGAATCTGAAAGCATGTGAGGGACTGGAGCCATGTCCCAGATCGTGAGGGCATCAGGTGGGGACTCTTGAGCACAGTCAGAATTAGGAAAATGGCAGTTGTCTGTGACAGGCAGAGAAAAGGTGGGGTTGTCTTTAACATGTGTAGGGATTACTCTTCCTCCAAGTGGGCTGTTTTAGCCTCACCACTGCTTTATCCTAGAGGATTCCAATTTGTGGACTTGTCATTAAAATTAATTTTCTTTCCTTAGGAAAGGATAAAAAGCATACAACTGTGTGTTTGGAAGTGATTTGTTCTGCTTTTTCTTTTGCTGGTCACCTTTTAAACTCACTTGTCCTGCGTTTTTCAATGCATGTTTTGTTTTCTTGCGGTGGGGTGGGGTTGTTTTCTTGTCCTCCTGCTTGGTGTTTTTATCAGGTAGTTATTTAAACATGGTGTTTCCACTGGGCCAGGCCTGAGAGAATTACCTTGGCTCTTCATTGATGGATTTATTTCTTAATTACATAAATTTCATGCCTCTGAAAATACCCATTTTATATTTACAGGAAGAAGAAATGTTTCGTCCAAATATGTTTTTCCTTCTGTTGCTTCCACCTATCATATTTGAGTCAGGATATTCATTACACAAGGTAGGACTCAGGCACACGTTAGTGCTTTTGGTCTGGATGGCTTCCCATGTCAGTAAGGCAACTTCCTTAAAAGCTTGGGTGTTCATTTAGCAGCGGTGTCTGTGTGTGCACATCCTGGGTGTGCACATCCTGGGTGTGCACGGTAGAAGCTGGACCGGACCGCCTGACCTGTGGACCCGAGCGGCCATGGTCAATGGGCTGCTTTCATGGTTTGGGCAGTCTGGCATATTGAGCTAGCGTTCTCCATAGAAGGGTGCTTTGCCTAGGAAGATGGCCAGAGTGATTTTAAGTGGGACACAGATGACACATTGACCCTTCTTGTTGGACACAGACTGACACATGTTAAAGGGATAGACTGTGTCCTGGGTGAGCAGGGACATGTGCTCAGGGCCTTTTGATTCTCTCTCAGCTCTCTGTGTGGGGCCTTCTCCCTCCTTGGCCCATTCATCCTTCAGCGTCTCCCCTCTCAGAACCCTGGCCTGGGCCTCAGCTCCCAGCTGGTACTCCCTGTCATGTGTGTCATCCCCCCCCCGCCCCCCATCTCCACCTACCTCTCCCCTGCCTCTCCCCTGCCCAGCCACTCACAGGCTGGCGCCCCATCCTCTGCCTCGCCTTCAAGCTCCTTCTGGCACATGCACCCTTTCCCACCCTGGCTTGGCTCCCTGGCTCCACCCTGAAGAGCGGCATCTCTGGCCCCTGCAGATTCTCTGCTTTGCCTTGTCATTTCTGGTCTCTGGTCTCCAACTCTTTCTGCCCGGGTAAGAGCTTCTCACTTTTAAACCAGTTTTGTGTGTGTGCATGGGATTTTTTCTTTACCTCTGAGTTTTCTTCAAACAGAAATGTATTTAAGTTCTAAAATAGATGATTCAATTTGAATTAAAATGTCAGTAATACAAAAGTTATTCTGTGAGTGTGATAAAAAAAATGTTGAAGGTTGGAAAGACTAAGGTTTGGCCTACCCTTGGAAAGAACCTGGACTTTGGAGCCAGAGACCTAGATCTAATCATGTGCTGCCCCCTATGGATTCCTGTTGGGTACAGTAGAATTAAAAATTAAAAACAAAACCCCAAAAACCCTACCTGTTAGGTTGCTTTGAAATTGACACTAGGTGAAAGATTATATACAAAGTACCACCCACCACATTAAATAAATGGTAGTGCTTCTTGTTATTAATAATAATATATATTATTGATAGTATTAACATTACTAGTAGTATTATGAACAATAACATAATAAATTTGAGAGTTAAATTAGGAGGATTTTGTTTAAAACATACAAATTAATCTTTAATTTTTCACTTGGGTACCAAAGCAAAAATATTCTAAGATGTTCAGTCCATATACTTTTTAAATTTATTTACTAATTTTAGAGAGAAAGAGAGAGAGAAACTGAAACATCCATCTGTTTCTGTAAGTGCCCTGACTGGGGATCAAACCCACAACTTTCATGTATCGGGACAACACTGTGACCAGCTGAGCTATCTGGCAAGGGGAGTCCAGATTGTAAAAAAAAGATATTTCATCATATATCCACAGAAGATTTAAAAAGGAAGTTTAGTGAAGAAAAAAAATCCCAAGTCTTCTAAACCATTACTAATAGATAATTGTTAAAAAGAAAACAAGCAAGAAGGAATTGGAAGTCAATGTCTTCTCTTTAATTTCTTACATTTTGTAAATAATTCTTAAAAGAACTATCAGCAGGTTATGAAAATATTTCAAAATAGTGTTGAGGAAATGGATTTGATTTTGACTTAAAAACATACTTTGATTATTATGTTAGAGCATGGGAAGTTTTATTTTCTAAGTTTTTGGAGAGAGAAGAAATAAACTTGTTCAAAATTTGAGGAAAATAAGTTTCTTTAGAAACCATTACTTTACTTGGGGTGGTGAACACACAATACAGTATCCTGATGCTGTACACCTGAAACCTATATAATTTTATTAATCAATGTCACCCCATTAAATTTAATTTTTATTTATTTATTTATTTTTATTTATTTTTTTTACAAAAACAGAGAGAGAGACAGAGAGAGGGATAGACAGGGACACACAGGAACATAGAGATGAGAAGCATCAATCATCAGTTTTTCATTGTACTTTGCAACACCTTAGTTGTTCATTGATTGCATTCTCATATGTGCCTTGACCGCGGGCCTTCGGCAGACCGAGTAACCCCTTGCTCGAGCCAGCGACCTTGGGTCCAAGCTGGTGAGCCCATGCTCAAGCTGGCGACCTCGGGGTCTCAAACCTGGGTCCTCGGCATCCCAGTCCAACACTCTATCCACTGCACTACTGCCTGATCAGGCAAATTTAATTTTTAAAAATTACTTCTTTGAAAATAGATGTTCAGCAGAAAATGTGATAATTTATGTGAAAGGGACTAATGTGATTTGGAAATGCAAATTCAGAGACTACTTCTTATCCTTCCCCAAAAAAGATAGGAAATCAACTTTGAATGTTTTATTTTAATATTGCTGTATTTTCTAACAAATTTGGATGTGGAATAAAAAATTCAGTAAGAATATTCTAAGTTGATATGCATGTATTGGTTCTTTAAATTATTAATATGTGCCCTGGCCGGTTGGCTCAGTGGTAGAGCATCGGCCTGGCATGCAGAGGTCCCAGGTTCGATTCCCGGCCAGGGCACACAGGAGAAGCACCCATCTGCTTCTCCACCCCTCCCCCTCTCCTTCCTCTCTATCTCTCTCTTCCCCTCCCACAGCTGAGGCTCCATTGGAGCAAAGATGGCCCGGGCGCTGGGGATGGCTCCTTGGCCACTGCCCCAGGCGCTAGAGTGGCTCTGGTCGCAACAGAGCGATGCCCCGGAGGGGCAGAGCATCGCCCCCTGGTGGGCGTGCCAGGTGGATCCTGGTCGGGCGCATGCGGGAGTCAGTCTGACTGTCTCTCCCCGTTTCCAGCTTCAGAAAAATACAAAAAAAAAAGTATTAATATGCAAAGAATAGGACATTATGTCAGAAACAAATTCACTTTGTATAGCAAAGGGAAGTTCTTACAGTGTGGTAACTTATATTTGGGTAAATTTTCAATATCCACATTAATATTAACCAATTACATATATTTTTATCAGAATTAGCTCCCTATAAACAGACCAAGACTTAGTTTAATCTATTTTAAAATAACAAAACAAAGCATCTTTTGCAAAGAAAAACTCATAGATGAAAGCCTTTTGTTTAGAAAAAACAAATCATTGTGTTTGCCTTGAGTTATTTTAAAGTTCTTTGTGCTCTAAGGATTGATATGCCAAACCAAGTAATTGAATGTCAGATTAGGGGCAGCCAGATCAAAACTGCCATGAATGAAGCAGAGAAACTTCCTGAAGGAGACAGGATTAGTGGGCTGCCAGCACTGAGCTGAGGACATCCTTTTGAAGTGTGGTTTAACATGTCAGTTCCTGTTGTCTATGGCTTGCCAATTCCTGAGCAAAAAGATGGGATCCCCTTGTCCATGCTCACAATCAAGGGGTCATCAAGGCTCCCTGGTGTGACTCCCTAGAGGGACTACAGGATTCTGATAAACAGCTAATTTTCTGAATTTTATGGAAATTTGAAAGATGTTACCATGCTACTTGGGACTCAAATATTTTCTCTTAAATGCCATAGAGTATAGATGAAAAAATATGTTTTATCTGCCATATTTATAGTTGATGATGGTACTAATAGAGTAAAGTAAAACTATTTAAAAGACCTGGACAGCCTGACCTGTGGTGGCGCAGTGGATAAAGTGTCAACCTGGAAACGCTGAGGTTGCCGGTTCAAAACCCTGGGCTTGCCTGGTCAAGGCACATATGGAAGTTGATGCTTTCTGCTCCTCCCCCCTTCTCTCTCTCTCTCTCTCTCTCTCCCCTCTCTATAATGAATAAATAAAATCTTTATAAAAAAATAAATAAATAAAAAATAAAAGACCTGGACAGCAAAAAGGAGTTTCTAAGTAAAACCTACTCTCTTGATATTCTTCGTAGTAATGTACCTTTTCTTAATTAAATGAAAAATTATAATTGTATAAACTTTGGACTTTGATCAGACATGAAACAGTCCTTTGGTACCTATTCATTGGGCACTTTGCATCTGATAGGTATTATGTTAATGACATTGAACAAAAGCATATGTGGTCATTGCCCCCATTGAGCCTGCAGCCTAGTGGAATAGACAGACGTCAGTCAAATAGTTACATAAATAAGTGTAAATATTCAGCCATATCAGGTCCTATCAGGAGAGGGTCATTTGCATTGAGAGCATAGAACAGGATCTGACCTTGCTAAGGGATCAGAGAAGGCTTCCTTCTTAGAAATAGTGAAAATGTCCTGAGATCTTAGGGTGATTAAAGTTCACCAAACATGCCCTGGCCAGGTAGGTCAGTTGGTTAGAGCGTCACCCTGATGTGCTAAGGTTGCAGGTTTGATCCCTGATCAGGGCACATACAGGAGTCAACCAATGAATGCATAAATAAGTTGAACAACAAATCAATCTCGCCCCCTTCTCTCTAACATCAATAAATAATAAAAAAAAAATTTAAATAAATGAATGAGTTCACCAAACAAAGAGGAAGGAAGAGTGGTCCAAACCCAGGGAGTATAGCGCGTTTGAAAATGAAAAGCCACCAATGTGCATGGCACCCAGAAAACAAAGAAGGAGGGTAGAGGTCTGCACAGGAGTCCAGCCGTCCAGGCTTTGGTTGGTTTTAGTTGCATTTTGAGTGGAAGTGGAGGGGTCAGAGTGAAGGCAGCACAACCAGATTTGTCTTTTGAAAGATCATTCTAGAAGCCATTGGAGAGTGGAGGGCAAGGAACCAGGAGTGGTTGAGACTCGTTAGGAGCTGCTGCAGTGGTCCTGGGGCGGGAGGCTGACAGGGCTTAGGCGAGGGCCGGGGAGGTAACGGCGGAGAGGAGCAGGGAGGTGTGAGCTGTGAGCAGCAAGGGGAAGGTAAAGCCGCAGGGCGAGGCTGTGCGGTAGGAGGGGCCGGAGGGAAGACTCCCAGGTTTCCAGCGTGCCAAACGGGCTGGGTGATGGTGACTGTGCCCTTCGCGGAGAATCAAGCATGTGAGGAGGGCCAGGTGCGGGGGCCGTGCCTTCATTGACAGGACCGGCTTTTCTAATCATTTCTCTCATTTCTGCTCTTTCAAACAGGGTAACTTCTTTCAAAATATTGGTTCCATCACCTTGTTTTCTGTTTTTGGTACAGCAATTTCTGCTTTTGTAGTAGGTGGAGGAATTTATTTTCTGGGTCAGGTAAGAACATCTTTGAAAATCTTACATTCTTAGAGCTAGTGCAGGGAGGTGGGTGAGGGCCACCTGGTGGGGCCTGGGTTTCACCGTCCAGGTAGACGCTCCCGGGAAGGGAATCCAGACCCCGGCGAGGCACAGCCAAGTGGGCTAACATTGTTTCTCAGGGTCCTCAAAGAGCTCTGATGTCTGGGGTGGAGTGAATCTTTTCCATAGTTCTCAAAAGTATTTATTTGCTTTTACTCGCAAATACTTATCTTAAAAATATTGTATTAAGTTGGAATACTGTACCTAAAGATAAAGCAGAATCTATATACCATCAAAGTCTTCAGATTCTAACAGTAGCTGCATTGTTAGATACACTGAATCAGGGTGAAATGCTCTTTTTAAAAATAAAATTTGTGGGCCCTGGCTGGTTGGCTCAGTGGTAGAGCATCAGCCTGTCGTGCAAGAGTCCCGGGTTTGATTCCCAGCCAGGGCACACAGGAGAAGCGCCCATCTGCTTCTCTACCCCTCCCCCTCTCCTTCCTCTCTGTCTCTCTCTTCCCCTCCCACAGCCAAGGCTCCACTGGAGCAAAGTTGGCCCAGGCACTGAGGATGGCTCTATGGCCTCTGCCTCAGGCACTAGAATGGCTCTGGTCACAACAGAGTGACGCCCCAGATGGGCAGAGCATCGCCCCCTGGTGGGCATGCCGGGTGGATCCTGGTCAGGCACATGCGGGAGTCTGTCTGACTGCCTCCCCGTTTCCAGCTTCAGAAAAATTAAAATAAATAAATAAATAAATAAATAATAAATAATAAAATTAAAATTTGTGTTTGAAAAATCAAAGATGATTCATAATGTGTTCATTCACTTTTAACTCATCACCCGCAGACTTATGTGCACTGTATTTTCTACCGTGCTAAACCAGTTCCTGGTGTCATCAGTTGCGGGTCCTGTACTTGCGGTTCAAATTATTTGGCTTTGTTTAAATCAAACCCTCCGAGGAAGGCAGCATCTGTGGCTTGCATTCTGCACACCTATGCAGGGAGCAGGAAGTGTGCCTGCCCCAGCTCTGTAAAGTTAGTTTGAGGTTCAGGCAGCTGGGTGACAGGCAGGTGAGCATGCTGCTTTTGGTGGCTGTCACCTAAGGCCATTCCAGCTGATTTCCACGTTCATTGCTGCCTCAGTGGCACCAGAATAAATCTGTCTGCCATGCAGCCTTCTTCATTGCCCCACTTCTAGTACCAAATGAGAATAAACTTTAGAGAAGAAAACTAGTTAATCTGGCTTGAAAAATGTCACATTCTTTTCCATACTTCTGTTGTATGATGATCAAAATGCATGTTCAAACTAAAACTGAGATTTTTAAAATTTTTCAAGTGGTTTGAGTACTGAAGATGAATGTCCTTATTATAAGTTTGTGATAAAGCACTAATGGACAGTTTAATCTTCTTGGCTGTTCTCCAGGGGTTTTTTTTGTGTGTGTCTGTATGTTTGTGTGTTTTATTTTACAGGCTGATGTAATCTCTAAACTCAACATGACAGACAGGTAAATCTTTCATACTGTAACACCCATACTGCTTTTTAGACCGGGGAGTGTTCACATTAATTCCTGGGTGTGGTACCTCTCTATTCTTTCTCTTTGTTTTGCTGATGACTTCTCTGTAAAAATCTAGTCTGAATTAATTCAGGTCTCTGAAATGAAGCAAAACTAGACGGAGGCTATTTTGAAGATCTCTAGTCAGAACATTGCTGACTGAAACAATGAATTTAGTTTAAGCTCTGGGAGGAATAACTCATGAGTTAACTGCCTGCCCACACCACACGCTACACCATTGTTTTATTAAGAAGCCTCTTCAACTGATTTCTAAGTCTTTTCAGTGGCCACAATGAAAAGTTATCTTCTTGATGGGGGGGAGTAAGGTGTGAACTGTTACCCTGGGCTTTCCACCAAGTCTGGGGGGGGCTGATTTGGGGGAAGCAGACAGGGTCCAGGGCTCTGTTGCGCATGTCCTTGGCCTGCAGCTACTCTAGGGACCTCTCAGAGCTGCTGCCCAGGAGCCAGGAATTTCCATAGTTGATTTAGCAAGAAGCGGCCTAGGCAGTGGTCTCTCAGAAGGTCCCAGAGAAAGTGCACAAGCAGAGGTCAGCCTGGTTTTCCCTCTCGGAGAAGTCCAGCAAGGATGCAGCCCTGCTCCGTGTCTGTACCTCGACCATCAGCAGTGGTTCTGTCCTGTGGCCCGGCTGGCGAGCTAGGAAGTGGGGCTGAGCCCTGCACCCACATCCCTCCCATCCGGCCAGCCAGAGCTTGAGGTCTTTAGCAGCACCCTGGGGACTAGAATCTTGGAGCCCTTCTCATGGGAAATGTGTTTCTGATAACATGAAGTCCAATCTCATTTTCCTCCCAGGGACATAAATTTCAGAGCTTTGGTCGTAAGATAGTTTTGATATATAAACGGTAGCAAAAGGCACATTTCTCTTCCACAAGGAGCTGGAAATAAAACAGAACTGATGCCCTGCATTTTGTAGGTATTTTGTCAGAGGAGAAAAATGCCCCAAACCCAGTCCAGGTAAAGGAAGAGGTCACAGCGTTCAGCCTTGCGCCCTGTTTGGGGGCAGCTGGTTAGATACAGAAAATGCTCGATAAATCCGTGTGCA
The DNA here is from genome assembly GCF_036850765.1 of Saccopteryx bilineata. Taxonomy (NCBI): domain Eukaryota; kingdom Metazoa; phylum Chordata; class Mammalia; order Chiroptera; family Emballonuridae; genus Saccopteryx; species Saccopteryx bilineata. The sequence goes on along the minus strand of NC_089495.1, from coordinate 191,920,189 downwards.
ACTGAACTGAACCAAAGGTCGGGATGTTGGGGCATAGGAGGAGGAGACTTGCTGCTTAGACAAGCCTAGTAACAGCCGGGCGGAGCTTGCTTCTCCCAGGCGCCCACACTTCGTTTCCTGGTACAAAGTGACCATCCACAGATGGCAGGTGCCCTGGGAAAGTTAGCCAGCAGTTGCAGACCCCATCGCTGCAGGGCCTGAGGGGACAGCCACTTCTCAGCTCCACTAGTAATTACCATTATGGACCCAGATTTACTAGATATTAAAAAATAAATTATTTTTCAAAAGAGACCAGGTTTTTAGATTTTAAGAAGCAATTTTCCAGTTTTCAGATGTTGCGAATTTATTTGTTTTTGTTTTTTTTTAAATAACCATGCAGGCCAAACGGGACTCACAGACTGCTGAGCTAGAGAAAACATTAAAAAAAAAAAAGCCAAAACTTTGTTTCATATTATTTTAGTGATATTTCTGCTGGAGAGTTATTTTACTCATAGGACACCCTGACCTCTTTTAGCACCCGAGACCATTTCCTTTTTGCTTCTGATGTTGCTACCCTTTGAGATGATGGAATCAAAAAATCACATTTTTAAGTTGAACTTGTAACTTCTGGCCTTTGGAGAAACTGGGTCACGAAGGTGCGAAGCGGAGACTGAACGACGCCTTCAGTCCGGGCCTCTTGATGAGTCGGCCGTTCATATTTCAGACTTCTCTTCGTCACTGTCAGAAGTGTTCTGCCCCAGTTTAGATTCCCAACCAAAGCCACATGTGTTATATAATTTATGCAAAGCATTTCCCCCAGCCCTTTGTTATGAACATCTCAAACATCCCGCAAAGGTGGGCGCTGTACAGTGGACACCCACATGACCACCACCCAGAGCCCACAGCTACTGTCGCGCTAGGTTAGCTTCAATACAGACCTTTCCGCTGCTCCGTCCCCCTGTCCAGCCATCAGTCCATCCTCCGGCCCCTGCTCTCTGGTTTCCAGTTCAGGATGCCTCAGGGACTGTGCGTCCTCTTTAGAGCAACTGAAACCCGGTGCAGAGGAGCTTTAGCTTCAGCAAAGAAAGTGTAAGTTTGTTCATGCAGAGAACTGAAGTGTCACCAGAGTGGTGGCTTCTGGCATGACAGCCTCCAGGGCCCACAACGGCAGGTCTCTCTCCTCTGCCGGCTCAGCTCAGCTCAGCTCAGCTCAGCTCATCCTTGGGCACCTCGCCCTATGTGGCAGCGCTGATGGCTCTGGGCTCTCATCACCTCTGCTGGAAGGGCCAACCTGATGCCCTGGTACATGCCTGGTGATGGCCCTCACTGACCAAGCTTGGGGCCCCTGTCCACTCCTAGAGTCCCACACAGCTCCATGGATAGAGAGATGGGGAGGTGGCTTCCCAAAGGAAAATTGGGGTACTGTTACAAAGCCGGACTGCGTGGCACTCAGGGAGGGCAGGAGGGCCCAGCTGAGCCAAGCGGAGTCAGCACGCAGCCCACAGCCCACCAGGGGCTCCCAGGGCCCCGGCCCTGCCGCCTCAGAACACACTTACAGAAGACATTCCTCCTCCTGCGAGGTCCCTGTGATGCTGCCCTGGCTGATGAGAGTAGGGATAAAAGGAGAGACAAGAGGGTCGGTGTCTGCTTTCAGCACAAGGGCCCCAAGGCCAGCTGCCAACCAAACAGGGCCTCCCAACTTGGCAGTCATTTGGTGGCAGAGACTGCCACCTGTCCCTCCCACTCTACTTGCCTGCCTTCCGTGAGTCTGTCTGGGCCAGTGGTCGGCAAACTCATTTGTCAGCAGAGCCAAGTATCAACAGTACAACGATTGACATTTCTTTTGAGAGCCAAAAATTTTAAACTTAAACTATATAGGTAAGTACATTCCTTATCAAGGTAGCGCCCACACGTGGTATTTTGTGGAAGAGCCACACTCAAGGGGCCAGAGCCACATGTGGTTCACGAACTGCAATTTGCTAACCACTGCGCCTGGGCCATGCTCAGTACCAGTCCTGGCAATATACCAGCGCCCACACCCCTGGCACTCACAGTGAGGCAAGAAGCATGTCGAGTCCCAGCTCATAATACATGTGACAACTTCTACGAGGACAGGGAAAGTCTGGCAACCGGGGTGTGAGCTGAGACCATCTTTTGCGTCTGGTCCTCAACGTGGGATCTGGAGGCTCTCCTTGAGGTGAGGGGGCTCCCCTGCACGAGTTCACGTGCATCAGCTCGCAGGGAGCTACCATGGAAACCAGAACTCCAGGTTGCTGATTTCCAAGGAGAACAGTACCTAGTAAGGCAGCCAAGCATCTCCCCCGCCAGCAGTCTTCCCTGAGCCCGGAGTCTGGGAGCTGGTGACGGCGGGGTCGGAGGTGGCTGGTCTCTGGCTTAGTCCTCACACAGGGCTGGCCCACTGGGGTTCCAGGTTTTGCCTGGTGTTGTAGGAGGGGGCAGGCCTAACCCGTCTGCTGACGGAGGAAGAAGGCAGTGCTGAGTGTAGCAGTCTGAGGGCATCAGAGGCGTCAGGAACACTGAGGTAGAACAAAGAGAACTGGGCTGAGGGAACGAACCATGTGGGTGGCCCACGAGGCCCCCCAGGGTGAGCCGGCCCTGCGTCCCTCACGGCCTCCGCCACGCCACCGCTGCCACTCGCCCTCGCCTCGCCCCCAGCACGCAGCTGCCACGCCTGCCCTTTGCTTCTCAGGCAGCCAGGCTGCCTCCCCCCTCAGAGGTAGCTTGCTGTTGCCACTGCCCCCCTCTGTCTGGCCACCTGCTGCTTGTTCAGGTCCTTGTTCAGTGAGTATCATTTCTTCAGAGAGGGATTTCCTAACTACTCAAGCTAACTGCCCCCTTCCCCTCCCTGCCAGGTTACTTTTCCTCTCATCATCCTGATTTCCTGTGTAAAACGTCTCAGCCTCTGAATATTGCTATATCCAGTGTTGTGGTTAGGGGTTTAGGGGCAGCAATCCTGAGCCAGATGGCCTGTGTTGGAATCCGGCTCTGCCACTTGTCAGCTGGCCAACCTTGGACAAGGTCCTTAACATCACTGTCCCTCAGTTTTCTCCTGTGTAATCGGGGCAATGATAGTACCTTCTCATGCGGTGGCTGTGTGGAGTATTGAGTTACTATATGTAGAGAGCTTAGTTCAATACCTGGACTTGGGAAGTGCCACATAAATGCGCCTGAAACATACTAAACCGTTAATGCATATTTGTTGGAGGTAATGGGACCTTCATGGGAACGGTCGATGAGAGCCGCTGGCCTGGTGGGAGGCCGCCAAGCCGCCCATCCCTGAAACACTAGAGTCGATGCTGGCTCTTGGCATTTTTGTAGATGTTACAAATCTGAGTGGAGGCTGGGGTCAGTCATAGATGGTGGCAAGGGGTAAGCAGAGATCAGACCTAGGACCCCATGGATCACTTGGGGGAGGCCTCTGAGCCATCATGGCTCCAACTGCTCAGACCAAAAAGGCTGGGAAGTCTAATGCATTTAAGCAAATGTCTTCCATCCATCATTGGTCAAAGTCCTGATAGGGACAGTGGGAAACCAGGCCATTTCTAACGACTGTTTTTAGAGTGGGCGCTTCACTGCTCCACCCCCAATGTCAATTTGCAGATATCATAGGAGAAAAAAAGTGTGCCATCTTCTGTCATCACTTCAGCTACAGTGTGTGTACTATCATGTCGTATCAATGCAGTCCCTGGCTTTAATGCTTTACTATGTGGACCAAGTGGTGAGCATCACAGAATCTCCCCTTCCTGTTCCCTTCTTTCCCAGTTTTGCATTTGGCTCCCTGATTTCTGCTGTCGATCCAGTGGCTACTATTGCTATTTTCAATGCCCTTCACGTGGACCCAGTGCTCAACATGCTGGTTTTTGGAGAGAGTATTCTCAACGATGCCGTCTCCATTGTCTTGACCAAGTAAGTATGCTTTCTTAAAGGGACGGAAATAAAGGTCCCTGTAACAAAGGACAGATGTTTGCATGCAGTTGCGTGTGCAGTTGCTTGTCCTCTGGGTGACCAGTTCACCGGCTTCTCCATCATTCTGTCCTGACAAGCTTTGTCATGCCCCAGGGATACTGTCGGGGTCTGTGGCAATCCACCTTTATAACCTACCTTGTAGCAGTAATTTTGAGTGCAGCTCCTCATCTCCATCACTGGGGGTGCTTATTAAATTAGCATTCCCGGCCCCACCCTCAGAGCTGCCAAGGCAGTGGCTGGTCTGGGGTGAGTCCTTAGAACAGAGGTATTTAGTAATTGCCCCAGACGATGATGGAGCAGCCCCAGCCCACTGAGGGATTCGTGTTTGGACGGCATTATTGCAGACAATAGACAGAGGCCTGACTCTCCCACTGAGCAGCTGTTGCGGGGCACCTTCCTTTTCACAGCTGTGAAAGAAGGTAGTGATACTATTAGGCATCCCTCCTTAAGATGCTACTGGGTGATAGCCACTTTGGAAACCGCAAATTGTTCTCAAATGTTCGTTGGTATTATTGCCCTTGTTGATGGGATGGGAGGAATGAAAGGTGAATCATAAAATGTCATTGGGAAAGGGAAATGAATTCAAGATCATTTCAAATGTGTTTATCAAATGCATAAACAGAGTTCCCTGAACTCTGCATTTTGTGCTGTTCATTAGCATGTGTGGGCAAGAGACCCAAACAGTTTAGCCAAAAAAAGAGAAAAGGCACCAGCAGCCAAAGCAGTTGGAGAAAAGAGCCCTGAGCAGTGGATAGAGACACGGATTTGGGGAGGCAGTCGGTGTTCTGTTCGAGAACAGAATGTCTGGGATCTGAATTCTGACTTGTTTCCTTTGTCGCGAGCTTCCCTGCTAAGCGTAACGCTCTGTGGTAGTTAGCATTTTCTTGAGTTTTATCATAGACTACATTCAGAATTCTTATGTTGGAGTAAAAGGATGTGTTCCAGTGGAGAGAACCCAGCTTTTGGAGTCAGACTGACCTGAGTTCAAGGCTCGGTGCTGTTGCTCATAGCTGTGTGATCCTGGGTCAGCTCCTTCGCCTCTCTGAGCCGCGGGCTTCTCAGTAGTCTAGTGAGGGTGATAATGCCTCCTCCTAGGACTGGGTCTGAGGATTGAATAGTTAAGGATGGCACTATGTGAAAAGCATCTGACATCAATTAATATATCTTTCCTTTTCTACTCCTGTCCCCATTATTGTTTCACTGTTTTCCCTGGTTTTATTCTACTTTTATTGGAAGAACTTACCAAAGGTTGCTTAATTGCAAGAGGTGCTCAGCAGACCCAAACAAAACAAACTTTAAAATATTTTTTGTTATTCTAAAAGTAGTACATATACTGTTCATGTGAAATTTAGAACACACAAGCAAAAAAATAAAATAAAATAAAGAAAAATTACATGTGTTGTTACCCAGAGATAATTACAATTAACAATTTGGTAGAAGTATACATATATTTTATTTAGATGGGCTTATATCCTATATACTGTATTATAGCTTTTCCACTGAACAAAGTTGATAAAAATCTTCTATGACATCATTTTACTGGTTACAGACTATTCCTTTTTATGAACTTACTACTACCTATTTAACCAATTCCCTGTTACTGTGTTTTGTTTTGTTTTTGTTTTTTTCACTTTTCTGAAGCTGGAAACAGGGAGAGACAGTCAGACAGACTCCCGCATGCGCCCGACTGGGATCCACCCGGCACGCCCACCAGGGGCGACGCTCTGCCCACCAGAGGGCGATACTCTGCCCATCCTGGGTGTCGCCATGTTGTGACCAGAGCCACTCTAGCGCCTGAGGCAGAGGCCACAGAGCCATCCCCAGCGCCCGGGCCATCTTTGCTCCAATGGAGCCTTGGCTGCGGGAGGGGAAGAGAGAGACAGAGAGGAAAGCGCGGCGGAGGGGTGGAGAAGCAAATGGGCGCTTCTCCTGTGTGCCCTGGCCGGGAATCGAACCCGGGTCCTCCGCACGCTAGGCCGAAGCTCTACCGCTGAGCCAACCGGCCAGGGCTGTTTTTTATTTATTTATTTATTTATTTATTTATTTATTTATTCATTTTTAGAGAGGAGAGAGAGAGGGAGAGAGAGAGACAGAGAGGGAGAGAGAGGAGAGAGAGAGACAGAGAGAGAGGAGCGGGGAGGAGCTGGAAGCATCAACTCCCATATGTGCCTTGACCGGGCAAGCCCAGGGTTTCGAACCGGCAACCTCAGCATTTCCAGGTCGACGCTTTATCCACTGCGCCACCACAGGTCAGGCCCCAGTTACTGTGTTTTTTACATTTCTCTTGGCAAAAATTTCAGTTGCTTTATTGGGAAATTCTCGTACATCGTGCTGTAAGACCTTTAAGACATCTGATGGCAATGTCTTTTCTTATTTAAGATGTACTCTGAAAGCTTCTTAGCTTTCTGGTTTTGATTTTATCTCATATCCTGGCTGCATATTGAGCATTTGTGATAAAGAATTTTTGCCCAAATTGGAGATGACATCATGAGTTATTTTTATACATTAGGAGCTAAACTCAGCTGTTTTGTCTCTAATTTATTTTGTTTTTAAAAATCTGTCAGAAGTAGGACCTCTGCTGAGCTTTTCCAGGTCTCTCTGCCACAGAAAGGCCAAAGATTAGGAGATACTTTCTTTTTAAAGTGAGAAATGATGGAGTCATTCATTATAAGTAGCAAAAGGTTCTTCCTGGAAAAGTGCTTTTGAAGGCCACGATCACCTATGATGACAGTTCTGCAACTGGAGCTGTGGACCACATGCGTAGCTCCCAGCCTCCGCCTCCACCACTGCCGGGACACAGGCAGGAGCCGCTGACCTAAGCCATGTCCAGCCTCACCGTGAATCCAGACATGCCCTAGGGTGGCTGGTTGTCCACCATCAGCACTTGGCAAGGGCCCTCAGTGTTCCAGACACTGTTCAGAGACCAGTTGGACTTGACAAATTCAATCCACGGTGTGAGAAGGATGCACACAGAGAAGTGAACATAGTGGTCCAGGGGGGAAACGGTCACTCTGAAGGATCGAACAAGGCCTCTCGGGTGAACTGGCTTGTGAGCCAGTAGCATTTTCAGACAGAAGAGGAAGAGGCGCGAGAAGGGGGTATGGTAGGCCTGCCCCTTCTTTGCATTATAGGAGGGAGCTATTGTCAGCTTTCCATGGTTATGAGGTAGAATCACATCTTGTTTTTAAGGGTGTACTTCATAAACAATTGTTTCCAAAATGATCTGACACATTAATCTTTGCACCTGAACATAGGAATAGGAATGAATTATCCCTTTTTTAATGTTTTCACTTTCACAAGTTCCAGAAAGCTAAGTATCTACAGTATCTACTGTTTCTTCATTAACTTTAATTAAATTATTTTTAGCTTTGATTTGTTGCTATGACGATTTATTCTTAAAATAATCGCTGTAGAAGAACCCTTTTGTTCTCTCCAGCTGCAGCTTAAGCTCATGAAGTGGATCCTGAAGCATGCTTCGGGAAAAGAAAAAACAGAGTCACCAGGCCAGAAAGAGTCCAAATCCTACTTATCTTGAGTTCAGAAACCAGCGATCTAAGCCTTCTCTGCCTAAAGAGAAAGTGGTGACACGAACTGGTGTACCAGCCAAGGTGGAGGCTGAGCACTATGCATGTGGTCCACAGGTCGTTTGGAAACTGTGCGTGACCTCAGCTTTCAAAGGCTCTTTCCCAGAAAGAACCCTTGTTGGATCCCAGCATTCCCCAAGGTGGGATGTTAGCCTGTGATCTACTAGGAAAGAAAGGGAATGGGGGAGATTGTGCATTTAGGTGAGTTTGGAAAACATTTGTGTGAAAATAATTAGATTTCTCTTTTACAGGACTTCTCAAAACCTTTATTATGTTGCATTGTGCAGTGAATCACCGTAAAAAACTTTCTGAGGTTATTTGACCAAGCTACCTAATTTTACCAGAGATTATCCTGCTTTATAATTATACCAATTCATGAAATGCTAAATATTACTGCTGACAATTCACTTTGTTTACTGATTCAGCAAACATTTATTAAGTGTCTTTTGTGTGCGAGGCTCTGCCTTAGGCACTGGACATACAGCAGTTGAACAGGATTGGCCCTCGTGGAACGATGCCCTAGTTTGCACTCGCTGTGGAGAAGGCAGGCAACGGAGGGCCTGTAATGGCTGGCCTGTTGAAGGAGTCAAGGCAGGTGTCCCCAAGGAGATAACACTGACCCTGGGTTCCGAGAAACAAACCAGGAAGTCAGCTGGGGCCACGGAAGAGCAAAAGGTGATAACGAGGAGGGGCCAGTGACAATGGGGATACTCTGAATAAGGAGGGGAGAGAAGTCAGGCTGAAACAGCATAGAACCTGAGCCCTGAATGGCCAGGAAGCCAAGTTAAGACCAGGTGACTAGAAAGAACAAAAGTGTCACCACCCCTCCACTCCCTACTCAGAAACACAGAGGTAGCTGATTCTATCTCCCTTCTAACTGCTTAAACTACTGACCCGCATCCACGGTCAGTCAAGGTTTGACTGCTCTACGACCTTCCTAGGGTGGTGGTAACAAGCAGTCTGCCATCTTGCCCCAACAGCGCAGGTGTGAATGTAGTACCAGGCAACGCAGCAGGATAAGAAAGTCACCCCACCCTGAAATAAAAAATTCTGCAAGTCTGTCTTCACAAAATGCCTGCCTTATCATGCAAGCCCACTTTGTCTCCAGCTTGCAAAAGCAGCCAAGCAGGGCCAGCCCCTGAGCCAGTTTAGAGGACCGTCCTTCCCTCTGTGCTGCCTCCCTGTGCTCGAGCATAAGCTTAATAAAATCTGTCTGGCCCTGGCTGGTTGGCTCAGCGGTAGAGCGTCGGCCTGGTATGCGGGGGACCCGGGTTCAATTCCCGGCCAGGGCACATAGGAGAAGCGCCCATTTGCTTCTCCAACCCCCCTCCTTCCTCTCTGTCTCTCTTTTCCCCTCCCGCAGCCAAGGCTCCATTGGAGCAAGGATGGCCCGGGCGCTGGGGATGGCTCCTTGGCCTCTGCCCCAGGCGCTAGAGTGGCTCTGGTCGTGGCAGAGCGACGCCCCGGAGGGGCAGAGCATCGCCCCCTGGTGGGCAGAGTGTCGCCCCTGGTGGGCGTGCCGGGTGGATCCTGGTCGGGCGCATGCGGGAGTCTGTCTGACTGCCTCTCCCCGTTTCCAGCTTCAGAAAAATACAAAAAAAAAAAAAAAAAAATTAAAAAAAAAATAAAATAAAATCTGTCTGGAAATTTCTCTCGCATTTCTTCTCAGTTTCTGTCTTGGGGAGCTCAAGAACCCCAACACAGGTAACAAGGTCATGCTAAGAAGACCAGGCTTCCTCCTGCAAAGCAGCAGGACACTGTTGATGGGTTTTGTGCAGGCCAATAACCTGATCAGATGTGCACTTCGTGGGAATCATTCAGGCCACTGGAGAATGGATGGTCCCTAGGAAGACAAGGACGTATATGGAAAGTAATGAGGCATAAACCCAGGGACAGCAGATAATAGGGCAGGAAGGAAGAGAAGTGGATGGATTTAAGAGACACTCTAAAGGTAGAATCAGACTACAAGAGAAGGATATTTAATAAGACTAACTCCATTTTAATGGTATAACAGTTTTCCCCTTTGGGGATAAAACCAACAATTGAATTTAATGGCATCTGAAAGTTTTACTTTGTTCTGTTGTTACAATGAAAGGAAAGTTCTTTCAGTTCTTTCTCCTAATGCCTCCTCAGTCCACCCTCTTTGCCTGTACCCAGCGGCAGCTCTTCAGGTGGCTCCATTCTAATCTGGCTTCGTGCCATAGCCTCAATTTCAGGTTTTACCACTGGACCCCCCCCCCCCGGGGGCTGGAAACACTCTCCAGGGCCTTCGGGATGAAACACCAAATCCTCAGCCCGGTTCATCAAAAGCCTTTCCCAGGTCCTGTGCTGCCTGCTGCTCTGGCCTTACCTCTTGCCACTGTCCTCCCACTGCGACCTCCCCCCTTTCTGCTTCTGTGTTTTATCCATATTAACCCACGTAATTGAATGCTCCCAGAATGTGCTTGTATTTTCGGGCGTTCTGCCTCTGCGCGTGCCGTGCCCTCTGCCGGGTGCTGTCCCTCGTTGTTCTTTATCCTAAATCAAAACCCAGCCTGTATGTCATGAAGAACCTCCTTGAGGTGAGGTGCCCACTTGATGTTTCTGCAACCCTTTGCCCTTACCCCAGATAGCCATTAGTTCCCATCTCAATAGGCTGGGGGAGCCCAAGGAGAGGGACTTTGCTGTCATCTCTGAACCCCCAGAAACTGACACAGTGCCTGGAACAAAGCAGGCGAACAAACAAATGTGTGTGACTCACTGAGTGATGGAACGAATGAATGAGAGAATAATCACGAAATAAGTTTGGGGTTCTAAATTCATTTCTAATAACTTTGTCCATAACATTTTAACTTCTTTCTGTTTTTCTTTTCTTTCCTAGCACAGCTGAAGGCTTAACAAGAAAAAATATGTCAGATGTCAGTGGGTGGCAAACATTTTTACAAGCCCTCGGCTACTTCCTCAAAATGTTCTTTGGCTCGGCAGCGCTCGGCACTCTCACTGGCTTAATCTCTGCATTAATATCCTTTTACTGTGATGAACATGCGTGGCGGAGAAAATTACTCTTAATTACATCCATCTCCAGCCATTTTCTCCGGGTCCTTAAGGGGACCAATTTCAGTCTAAGGTTGTGTTTGATGAAAGATTTTAATGCTTAGTTTTGGTTTGAGGAGCACTTTAATTTAAACTCAGGGTTTTTTTCAGTTAATGTGAAATTTAGGATGTCACTTTTTAAAGTTGAAAAAGCATGTCCCCTGTTGGTTATCAGCTCTGACTTGGGAGGCTTCTTGGTTCCTGGAGGATGACAACCGCCTTCAGATGATTTTCATTTTCTGCTCACTTTTCACATTCAAAAAATTGGAGGCTAATTTCCTTTGAAAATGTCAATTTGAGCAAATCTGGAAGTGTTTTTCTAGGCCCAGAAAAGAGTCTTTCAAAGTGAGCTCATCAAAGTTATTTGCACTGATTTTCTTGCTTAACAACCCAGAAGCTTTTCCAGCCAGAGGAGGATGGAGGTTTGTGAGGGCCAATAACACCTTGATTGCAGTAGAAAATTCGTCATGTTCCTCACAGGAGTAGGCAGCACCCCATTTCTGTGCGAGCCTAAGCCTGTCTCCGGGCGACGGCCACCTGGCCTTCGCCACGAGCAGTTTGTCTCGCAGATGGCCGGAAAAGCCTCTTTTGCTGTAACAGGCATGCTTGTCCGCCATCCTGTTGAATTTTCCCTTCGACTCCTTCGTCCTAGACGTCTAAAGGCCCTGTTGAGTTGGTTGACTTCAATACCATACCAATAAGCAGAATGGAAAAGAGCTTTTTCCAGCTCAGTACTCGCGTCCATCTTCATCTCTGGCCTAAAAGGGGCGGGGGAGCATCTGCTGTAATGAAGCCAGGTGACTGGGTGCTGAGCTCCAGCGTGGGCCTGGGACCAACACTGGGGCGTAGAGAAGGCTCTCCTCCTACAGGAGCATGAGTTTGGAAACCGCCAGGAATAGGAAAGACGGCCCTTCAATGGGGCCTTGGACCCCAGAGTTCTGGAGCCCCTGTTAGTTCATCTCAGCTGATAGAGGAGGGGAACGTGTGGGCGTCCTCAGTCCGTCTGCAGCCCCAGCCCCGCCCCGCCCCGGAACATTCCAGCCTCCAAGTCAGCCTCTTCTAATGAGCAGACTTCCGGTTGATTTTTATCCCCCCCACCACCACCACCATTTGTCTCAGGAATTTACATTTCTTAGTTTTGTTAGATTCCCTGTCTTAAAACAGTGGTCTCCCTGCAAAGAAAAAAAATTCCATGATGACAGGTTCTAACTTATGGAATGCTCCAAAATCTTTTGTATCCGTTGTTTCACTTGCATATTTGGAAGGCAGCGGTTTCCTGACTTCACTAGATCTCCCATCAACTCTCCCTTGATTCCTTTTCCTTGACAACTATCATTTACGTGCTAAAGCACATTGACTTGAGGAAAACACCTTCCTTGGAGTTTGGCATGATGATCATTTTTGCGTATCTTCCTTATGGGCTGGCGGAAGGAATCTCACTCTCGGGTAAGTGAACGAGAGCATGGAAATGCTGAGTGATGGCTCGTTATCCTGTCTGGTGAGAGAGGTTTTGTCCATTGGATCACTTTCAATCACAAGAGACAGTCACAACTCAGAAGAGCTTAAGCAACAAAGGGAATCTACTGGCCCTCTAGGGATACATCTGGGTTTAGACCAGGGCCTCCATGTAATCGGTCACATTTCTCTTTACTGACCATCCTGTAGCAGAGATCACAGTATCACCTCCAGGTTTGCCTCTTTGCTAGAACAAGGGCTCTGAAGAGCCTTCCCACCAACGGTGGGGTCAGACTGCCTGGCACGCATGAGCTGCATTCTATCACTATAGTTTTCTTTTTCCATAATAGTGTATAAGTGAGGTCTTATAGTATGCAGTCTTTTGTGTCTTATTTCCTTCCGTTATCATAACATTCTTGAGTGACATCGTGTTTTGCATCTATCATAGTCATGATTGTGTCTACATTCTTGAGCACATGGAACCTATTTATAACGGCTATTTTAATATCCTTGTTTGCTAATTCCTTCATCTATGTCAATTCTAGGTCTGTTTTTGTTAACTAGTTTTCTTTTGTTTAAAAACCATGTATAGCCTGACCTGTTGTGGCACAGTGGATAAAGCATTAACCTGAAATGCTGAGGTCGCTGGTTCGAAACCCTGGGCTTGCCTGGTCAAGGCACATATGGAAGTTGATGCTTCCTGCTCCTCCCCCCTTCTCTCTCTCTCTCTCTCTCTCTCACACACACACACACACACACACACTCTCTCTCTTCTCTCTAAAATGAATTTTAAAAAATCTTTAAAAGTCATGTATAGCTGCTCTTTGTTTGCATATTAATTTTTGATTGGATGCCAGTCATTGTGAAGTTACGCTGTTGATTAATAGATTTTAGTGTATTCTTCACAGAGTTTTGGGTTTTCTTCTGCCATATATCTAAGTTTCCTGGAATCAGTTTAATCCTTTTGAGATTTAATTTTAAACTTTGTCAAGGCAGGTCCAGAGTAGCACTAGGAACTAATGCATTGCCCTTCTGAGGACTCGACCTCATGTCCTGTGGACTACACGGTCACTCCACTCTGGCCTTGGAAACACACACTCTTCCCAGCCTTGCATGTGCTTTGGGAATAGCTCATCCTGTTGCTTTTTAGTGATTCTTTCCCAGCCTCTGGGATCTCACCCCATGTGTGTACAGATCAAATCAGTCCAAGATTCAGGGGGACTTGATTGTAGCTCTCAGGAGCTCTCTTTCTGTGTAGCTTCTTCTCTCTGGTGTTCTAGCCTCTCTGGCCTCCCCCAGCCCTCATCTGTCTCCTCTGCTCAGTAAGACTGAGACTGCTGGGCTCAGGTTGGGGAAGCCCAACCTGGAAATGACGTTCAGGCTGTAAGCTGGGCCTGGGCCTGGAGTAGATATGGCCCCTTGTTTGTTTGTCTTTTACCCTGCCCGGCACCCAATGTCAGAAGATGGTTTTATTTTATATCTTCTATCAAGTTTTCTAGTTGTTGATGGCAGGATAGCAATTTGCACAGCAATTATTTCCTAAGGGGCAAAGTGGAAGTCCCTGGTGGTTTTTAATGACTCCATTGAACAGAAGTCTTTCCACAGATCACTTTCTGGAATCACACGTGGGTGCTCTGTGAGTAGATCTTGCCACGGAGGAAGCAGAGAGAACTCTGTCCATTTCACTGGAGAACTCGTAAACATTGAGTTGTTTTTTGTTTTGTTTTGTTTTAAATCCCAAGCCACATTTCTTGGATAATTTCATACCTCCAAGTTTTTCTTGTCTTTCCTAAATTTTGGCGCTCGCATAAACATTGTCTGTGAGTCATTTGGTTGGCGCTAGCCTAGCTATTTTTACCTCTGTTTTTCTAAATTGTTCTCCCCTTGAGCTGAACACTGAGTACCTAGTGGCAAAGATATATTTCATACATCCAATTGTCATTTGTGGTTAAAACGGGAGTATTTTTCTTTCCTGCAGAGAGGCAGTGTTTTCTGTTTGTAGGGATTTGTTTCCTTAAGAACCTCTGCTGTCCACACTAGTGGGGCCAAAGACAGCCATCTCTGCCTCCCGTTGCCTTGCCTCCTGATGGTGTTGTTACAGGATCAGGAAAGGTCAGCCCTCCAGGTAGTTGTCTGCGGGAACATACTGGGAGAACCCGGGGAGGTTTGCTGTCACAGAGCAGTGGCTCGGAAAGACCCTGAGGCTGCTCTGTCCGCTGCGTGGCGAGTGCAGAAGTCTCCCGCCACTCCGGTCCTTTGCCCATCTGTCGGGTGTGGCTGTGGGCAGCGTCGCTGGAATGTCCCCGTCTCGCAGCCTTTGTACAGGAAAATGAGAGAACAAAGAATTCGCTGTTTCCTAAGGGGAGATAGAATGTCCCAGCGCCCGGTGTCACTCAGGCCAGCAGATAGATGCCTGTTGGGCAACACAGAGTAGGTCTTCCTCTGTCTTGTAGGATGTGGTGTATACAGTAAGCTTAGCTGTTGAAATGTCTGTGATGCAACTCTATAAATTTTCACCCTTTTATAAATGGAAAGTTCCCTAGTAATCCCTGTTTCTACAAAGTGGCAGAAAGAGTTAAAATTTCCCTTATAAAGTCTGACTTGCAGTTCATATATATTTTGGCTTATTTAGTGACTTTGTAAAAACGTCAGCTTCCTTGCGTGAAATAGAGACCCCAGACCGAGAGACTCTGAGAGGAAACCCATGCGAAGTGCCTCCGGGTGAGGGGGCGGCAGGCAGTGTTGAGACTCCACACCTTAGTGAACAGTGGAGGCAGTAAGCCCTCATGGGGAGCTTTCAAGAGGAGACCTCTCTTTAATATGTGTGTTATAACACATCTCTCCTTTTATATTTTAAGAGTATTTCACGGCGATTACAGTGAAATTCAAAATTAAGGAAAAGCATATCAAAGTAAATGAAAATCTACCCAGATTTTTAGGCTTTCTTTCTCACCAAGAGTGGCTCATCTGCCCCCTCCTATCTGTGGATAGCAGTGACAGCCCACACCTGCCGATGATGGGCACTTTGCATGGCTATCTTCATTACCCTGCTAACAGTTCATAGTGGGTACTATTAATTCTACTGTTCAGCTGAGAAAACTGAGGCTTGGGGGGGCAGGAACTTGGCCTAAGGTCAGCCAACTGATAGTGAAGCTCCCAGGCAGAAGGGGCCCTGAGCATTTCTCTGCAGCCTCTGGGAGGTCTCGAGTATTAGTCTCTACTCCTTTTTCTTAAAACCTGTAACCCTGTAAGCTCCGAGAACTTGTAGGAAGTGTGACATTTTATTTGTGGGTCGCATGGCAGGTGCTCTTCTGCTCTATTCATATCTGGGCACTTTTCCTACTTGTCCCTATGCAGGCATCATGGCCATCCTGTTCTCAGGCATCGTGATGTCCCACTATACGCACCATAACCTGTCCCCGGTCACCCAGATCCTCATGCAGCAAACCCTCCGGACCGTGGCCTTCTTGTGCGGTGAGTTCTGCTTCTCTGCGGTCCAGGGCCTCCCCAGAGTTGATCGCTCTTCTTACCTTGTTTTAGGAGTCAGACTTTTCCCTGGCAGAAGAGACAGCGGGATCCCTCAGGGCCAGAAACTGCTCCCTTACCCTCTGTTTGTTACTCTGGCTTTCAAATTCCATAAACTAACCTAATACCTAACAAATGGAACATTTGACACATACAATTTTAAAAGCAAAAATAATGAGAACTACTATTTATGAACGTATTAAAGTGAGATTCCCAAAAATGTTTTCCTTGGAACTGATATTGATGAGGATTAGCTGAATAAAGACCCCATAGTCAAAGACGAGTTTGGGAAATCCTGGGGTAAATAGAGTAACCGGTTTCTGAACTGCAAGACTTCAGCTAGCATGCATTGCGCACTTCTGAGAGCGCAATATAGTTACAGCATTTTTCAAACTTTTCCACAGACCCCTTTGTTCACAAGAGCATCTTAAAAGACAAGTTGAGGAAGTGTCCTGGCTGGGCTGGCGTCCACCAGGATGGCTATTTCCCCCACATACCTCCTCCCCACTTTATACCTGGGGGTGAAGGGACCATCCTCACACTGTCCCTTTGCACTGGTGCCCAAGAGCCTGTGCCCTGGCCGTCACCATCAGCATCTCCCCTGGCCTTTCCGGGGGCTTGTCTCATGTTGAAGCATGCGCTCCACGCTGTCACATGCTCGGAAGCAGGGGCAGGCTGTGCAGAGACTTCATTTCATGGATAAGGAGACTTGCCCCACAGTTTCATGGCTCAGAAGCTGACTCTGAATCCAGGTCTGTCTCTGGTCCAGTGGGTATTTTTCCCAAAGCACCCCTCTCAGAAAGTCATGGCTAAAGACTTTGACCTGGACTTTCATAATTAAAGAAGTATATAGGAAAACATCCATCAAATTCTATTTTGTACCCATTACAGGTAGTAAATTTTTTTTTTTTTTTCATTTTTCTGAAGCTGGAAACAGGGAGAGACAGTCAGACAGACTCCCGCATGTGCCCGACCGGGATCCACCCGGCACGCCCACCATGGGACGACGCTCTGCCCACCAGGGGGCGATGCTCTGCCCATCCTGGGCGTCGCCATGTTGCAACCAGAGCCACTCTAGCGCCTGAGGCAGAGGCCACAGAGCCATCCCCAGCGCCCGGGCCATCTTTGCTCCAATGGAGCCTTGGCTGCGGGAGGGGAAGAGAGAGACAGAGAGGAAAGCACGGCGGAGGGGTGGAGAAGCAAATGGGCGCTTCTCCTGTGTGCCCTGGCCGGGAATCGAACCCGGGTCCTCCGCACGCTAGGCCGACGCTCTACCACTGAGCCAACCGGCCAGGGCTTCAGGTAGTAAATTTTAAGTTTGAGAATTCCCACCTCCGGCACAGGTCTATGGAAAACAGGCCCTGCTGATGGGCGTGCATATAATGCCCTCTCTTTGGAGGGTTATTGGTGGCATGTCTGAATTTCAAAAGCGCATGCTCTTTGACCCACAATGCTACCACCAGGAATTTGTATTGTTATTTGTAGTTTGTATTATTAGAAGTAGAAACAGTCAAAATAAGCATCAACAAAAGATTTGTTAAATTAACCATGACATACCCATACAGGGTTGGGCAAAAGTAGGCTCACAGTTGTCCATGTGGAAAATAATATAATAATAATAATACAAGAATAAACTGTTTTGTGTACTCACAACTGTAAACTGACTTTTGCCCACTCTGTATAGAATTTATGCTGCAATAAAAAAGCATAATGTAGATCTCAGTGTGTTCTAAATGAGCTGATTTGGAAAAAACCACAAAAATATATTTAATGGATCAGAAAAAAATTCAAGGAGGAAACAAATGAGTCTGCTGTCCAGCTTGTGACTTGTTTTAAAGGGACACACATTGAAGGAAAAAACATGGCCGAAATGTTTAACTATTTTAAAGTTATGGTATTTTCTCCTGATTATGAGGCTGTTCTGGGGGGCGTCACAGTTTAAGCAGGGAGCCTAGTGCTGAAAATGTATAAGGTACCTTTCCTTAAGATACACAGCAACTGCTTGTACAAGGAGCATAAATGTCAGGCTCGTTTTAACTTGTGGAGTGGAGCCAACAGCTGGAAATGTATCTCCCTCTTCCTGCAAAGCCTGCAGGGTGTGAGCCAGCCTCTAAACCTGTGGCGACATTAAGTATGTGAGGTCAATCACTTGGCTTTGTCTGCTCTGGCAAGGAAGGTAACAAAGGGCCCTTTCACACTAGTCATGTGGCGTCTGCAGCCATTGGTTCTGAATTTTTGCCACTTTGCTGGCAGTCGGGATCCTTGCTACTCACAGTGTTCAGCAAATGGACTGAGTACTTATATGCACGAGTATACACCAGTTGCCTCATTAAATTAGGAGATTCTGAATAGCAAGCGCACATTGCTTGTGTGACAGAAAAGAATGGGAGAATCGTAGTACAAGCTTTACCAAGTATTGGTTGCAGGATATTCCAGAAAATAAGCAAAGTGTTATATTGGAGTCGGTCTTGTGAATGTTTGCTTGCTTAACAGCCTAGGACTGTATTGCAAGAAATAGTTGGGGCTGAATAATCTATTCTTTGGTTTGTTTCAGAAACATGTGTGTTTGCATTTCTTGGCCTGTCCATTTTTAGTTTTCCTCACAAGTTTGAAATTTCCTTTGTCGTCTGGTGCATAGTAAGTATTTTCCTTGTTTGTTTTTTTAAATTTAATTACTTATTCATAACTCAATAACCACTTGTTCTGGATTCATTTATGTAACTGTTAAACTGTTCAAAGTCAACAGCTACATAGACGCTCTTCTGTTTAAAGTTTCTTTTAAGAAAAAAGTCACAAACATAAAAATAAAGGGATGGAATTAAGTGACTGAATATCCCCAGAAAAGAAATTTTGCTTCTTTTTATATGGCTTTGAATGTTATAGCCTTCTTCTTCTTTTTGATTGATTTGAGAGAGAGAGAGGAGGAAGGCAAAGAGAGAAACATCAATTTGTTGTTCCACTCATTTATGCATTCATTGGTGGATTCTTGTATGTGCCCTGACCAGAATTTGAACCCACAACCCTGGCATATCGGGATGACCCACTAACCAATTGAGCTACTTGGCCAGGGCCATGGTCTTTTTTTATTTTTTGGCAAGAGAGACAGAGAGGGACATACAGACAGGAACGGAGAGAGATGAGAAGCATCAATCATCAGTTCTTCGTTGCAGCACCTTAGTTGTTCATTGATTGCTTTCTCATATGTGCCTTTTCTGTGGGTCTACAGCCAAGCCAGTGAACCCCTGCTCAAGCCGGCGACCCCGCGCTCTAGCTAGTGAACCTGCGCTCAAGCCAATGACGTTGGGGTTTCAAACTTGGGTCCTCCGTGTCCCAATCCCACACTCTATCCACTGCACCACAGCCTGGTCAGACCCATGGTCTTCTTTTATTTTTTTATTTTTTGGCAGAGACAGAGAGAGGGACAGATAGGGACAGAGAGGAAAGGAGAGAGACGAAAAACATCAACTCTTCATTGCGGCTCCTTGGTTGTTTGTTCATTGATTGATTTCTCATATGTGCCTTGACTGGGGGGGGGGGGTACAACAGACGGAGTGACCCCTTGCTCGAGCCAGCGACCTTAGGTCCAAGCTGGTGAGCCTTGCTCAAACCATATGAGCCCGTGCTCAAGCTGGCGACCTTGGGATCTTGAACCTGGGTCCTCCACATCCCAGTCCAACGCTCTATCCACTGCACCACCGCCTGGTCAGGCCCTACGGTCTTCTTTTAAAAGTACAAGTTTAATGTGACCTGTGGTGGCGCAGCGGATAAAGCATCAACACTGGAACGCTGAGGTCGCCAGTTCGAAACCCCAGACTTACCTGGTCAAAGCACATATGGGAGTTGATGCTTCTAGCTCCTTCCCTCCCCCTTCTTTCTCTCTCTCCTCTAAAATGAATTTTAAAAATTGCTTAAAAAATAAAAGTACAAGTTTATGTGTTTTTATGTTAGGTGGTAAAGCAGATTTCAGAATTGAATATATAATTGAGCATAACCATGTAAAAAACATTATGCATAGAAAAAAGAAAAAATTTAGCCAAATGTTCCCAGTGCTTGCAGAACTGAGGATGATTCTTTCTCTTGTTTTGTGTTTTCTGGATAATTTATCACGCATGTATTTCTTACTGTGGTTCTCTCCAGATGTGTCCTTTCATAAGCATGACCTTGACCACTGGGTAGCGTAGAGATGACCAGGCCCTTAGCTCCCTGGAGATTCATCCAGGGGACTCACCCCAGGTGATTCTTACCATCAAGAAGGTTTGGGAAACTGTTTTAATTGGACTGGGGGTGGCAGTAGGAGACAAATTAAAATACACCTCTAAAAAAGGAAAGTAGCAGCTTAATCATTTGCAGTAGAATAAAATCCTTGTGGGAGAAAATAAAAGCTTAGCATTTAAAAGCAAGGTCTAGCTCTCAAGCATCTGATCAAAGTGACATGAATGACAAACAGTTTGGGCATTTTGCCTGTTGTTCCCGGGTCACTTGTCTGTGTCCTCCTGTGTCTCTAGTCCAGTCCCTCGGAATGAGCTCATCTCCCACAGGCCTCCTGCTGATTCCCACTCCAACCCCGAATCCGATCTCTGTCGTCTTTTTAGCTCCTATGTTACTTAAGGCACTTAGGAAATATACCTTAGCACTGTTGAGTTATATTTCAGTTAACTATTATTACCAACTCCACTTACCAAAATACAAGTATTAAGAGGCAAACTTTTTATTTTGCACAGTCATCTACCATGTGCACACCAGGGAGGCCTACCTATTGGGCATATGGGGACAGAGACCCAGACAAGATAAGGAGCCCTAAGAAGAAAGAGGTTTCTCCTTACGATCTGGGTGCTTTCACCTCTCAGTCAGCAAGAGCATGTGGCTTCTGTCACTGTTAGCTGTCCTCCAAACTCGGGTTTTAGGACAAGAGGACAGCAGCAAGTCTTTTCAGAAGGTATAATAGTCTTTAGTGAGGTCACTGGGTAAAAGGGGCCACTTTTGGTCAAACCTGAAACTCAAGTGTAGGAATGGAAGATCGGGTTCCAGAGGTGAAATAGGGAGGTGACTGTCAGCCACAGGCTGGGAGGGAAAGTAGAAGATGCCCGGGAGTGGTGGGTGATTCGGTTTGCCCTGGGCACACAGCTGGCCGGCCGCTCCCGGGGGCAGCCTGTGCTCTGCAGATGGATTGATTACCTCTGCTCTGTGGTTGAGGGCAGGGGCTTTGCGGACCGAACCAGGTTTGACACTTGGCTCCCCCACTTCCTGCCTGGATCAGCTTGGGTCAGTTACTTCTTTATGTCTTCATTTCCTTGTCTCTAAAATGGAGACGGTAATACCTACTTCATAAGACCATTGCAGAATCTAAATTTAACAAGATAATGCATATAAAATGCTTAGCACATTGTCTGGCATATAAATGTTAGATGATGAGAGCCGTCATGAACTTGCCCATCCAAGGCACACGCTCCAAAGCACACTCAGTTGGTGCTGGTTAAAAGGATAAACTTAGAGCCTACAGGATGTGTGTATATTATCCTTTTCAAGATTAAAAAATGGAAATAAACTAACAAGTAGCTCTAAAAATCCACTTGGATAAGATTTAAACTTCACATTAAGCTATATTTGGTTAAGACCAATATGCCTTTGGAGATGGTTAGGAACAAAAAACCATGATAGCCCTGACCAGATGGCTCAGTTGGTTAGAGCATCATGCTGAAGTGCAGAGGTTGCCAGTTCAGTCCCCAGTCATGGCACATACAGAACAGATCGCTGTTCCTGTGTGTGGGTCTCTCTCCCTCTCGCTAAAATCAATAAACATTACAAAAAGAAAAAAGAAAAAGCCATGGCAGGCAACTGGCTGGGTTGTGTGAGCCCTTTAGAATCTACCAAGGCACTCCTTTTGCTTGGAGAGCCAGGTGGATGTGGCTGGGTTGGCCCTTCTTAGTCTTTCCTCCTTTCCCTGAGGGCTAGGGCCCCCATGGGAGAGGCAGAACACCTTGTCTGCCCTCCAGAGCCAGCCTGTTGGGAACCATTAGCACAGCTTAGCACAGCGCTGTCCCATGGTTGAGCACCTCTGGAGGAGTGTGATTGCCCTTAAATTAATCTCTGGGTACTCTAGTATGGCCTCCTGGCATTTGGTTCTGTTCTGGTCTCATTACTAAAGCCATGGCTGATACCCTGTTAGTCTTCTCTTGCTGACTACTGAGATGTAACATACAAAGCTTTATCCTTTCCCAACACAATAGAAACGAGGCAATGAGGACAACACCCCCCAACTGGGTTTCTGACTAGCATTGTTATTCATGCCTTTTATAATCACGGGAGTGCTGTTTATAGTGGGTGTGCTACAAGGCCTGTGGGAGCTTCAGCAAGCTTCAACTTGAAGAGCCAGAGGTTTCCGCCTAAGACTTGGTTTGTTGCTTTAACAGGTGCTTGTGCTGTTCGGCAGAGCAGTGAACATTTTCCCTCTTTCCTACCTTCTGAACTTCTTCCGTGATCATAAAATCACGCCGAAGATGATGTTCATCATGTGGTTTAGTGGTAAGTCCAGTCTTGAATGAACAGGGGAGGGAAGATACTTCTCTTACAGTGGCACACACAGTGCAGAGGGCATGTGTGCCTAGAGCCCTTTCAAAACAAGTGTTCCTCATCAGGCAAAACTAATACAAGTTCCCAAGCCTGCAGTGCTGCCAGGAGCCACGCAGGGGGCACTGGACAGAACTGCGTTCTGTGCTGTTGCCTTTAAAGCTGTGTGGCCCTGGGAGACGCTGTTCTCCCGGTCTCAGCTCCTCATCTGCAGGCAGTGGAGAACGAGAGGACCTGCTTTACAGCGTTTCCTGTGAAGATCAATGAGACCGTGCACCGCGGGCATGCAGCACAGGGCCTGGCTCACACACGGGAGGGTTCGGTTTGCACTAGCTGTCATTATTTCTAAGATGTGTCGGACTTCATAATCACTCTCTCTCTCTCTCTCTCTCTCTCTCTCTCACACACACACACACACACACACACACACACACACAGCCTGGACAGGGCACCTCATGTGCTCGGCTCAACCGCGCTGTGAGGTGGGGACAAGCTTCCACCTGGGCCCCACTCCCCTGCGGCCCGCCTTTCTTGCACCCAGAGCCTCACAGGATGGGCCTGTGCTCTCCAGAAGGGTCTGTTAGGCTGTTCAACCGGCCATGGTGCCGGGACCATCCTCGGGTCCCCAGAGTCAGGATTGCGACTGCCTTTTCCTCCCTCCGTCTCTCCTCACTCCCCTCACTCCGGACAGGCCTGCGGGGCGCCATCCCCTACGCGCTGAGCCTGCACCTGGACCTGGAGCCCATGGAGAAGCGGCAGCTCATCGGCACCACCACCATCATCATCGTGCTCTTCACCATCCTGCTGCTGGGCGGCAGCACCATGCCCCTCATCCGCCTCATGGACATCGAGGACGCCAAGGTGCGTCGCCGGAACAAGAAGGACGTCAACCTCAGCAAGACGGAGAAGATGGTGAGTGCTTGGTGGGGCCGGGCGGGGCAAAGGGTTGGACGGCCAGGAAATGGGTAAATGAGACACGATTTGAGAACCCTCAGCACCTGTGCATGGACACCCACATGCACCCACACACACGTACCCACAGTTGCCCAACATGACAAGGAGGTTGAACTAAGGTTTTGAAGTGTGGCTCTTTCTAGCTCGTCTGCCAGCCTCCTGGCCTGGCACAGCCATGGAGGTCATGGAGGGGTAGCTCAGACCTGTGTCAGACTCTCCCAGCAGCATTCCTCCCTGCCAGTAACCGCGTTACCCCATCAGGGCCCAGGACTGGAAGGGTTCAAATTCACACCGTTCCCCCATGTTTACTGAGCTCCTCCTTTTGGGTCCCCGTGAGGGAAGGTGCTTATGGTGGCTTTGAGGGCCATGAGAACCCCTTCCCTCCTTTGAGGCCAGACAAGGGCCTGATTTGGGTCTGAGGTGCCCAGGGCCCAGCTGCAGTGAGCCTGAGGCCCCCTATACGTCTGCCCACCCCTGTGTCCTCCAAGCCACCCTCCTGCCCAAGCCAGCTGCGGTCATGCCTTCCCTGCCCTGTGTCCCCCCCAGCTCCATGTGCTGACAGGACTCGGGCAGCGGCAGAGGCTGCCCTGCCTCTCCTCCCACCTGTCTGCGCCCACCTCCCCCATACACACGAATTGCCATAAATGCATCTTTTTCTAGTTGCCTTACTTGAGGCCATCAGTAACTTGAATTAGTCACAAATGGCACAGAAATCCTCAACCAGGAGACCTGGAAAGGGGATGTGCCCACTTCTCACTGAAAGTCCAGTCTGTCCCTGCGCAGCTGGAAGAAATCTCCGGAGGACTGCCGGCTGCTTCAACTCTCCCCCTTCTCGGGCCTTCTCTGCTGGCCTCAGCCACCAACGCTGTTTTTAACAGAAGCTCAGTGTCGGTTCTGAAACCTGCGGTGGCTGTCAGAATGGGTGAAGGGCTCCAGGGTCCCAGCGGGGGGGCTGGAAAGAAGTTGCATCCGGAAAGATTGCCAGGAGCCCCTGGTCCTAGTGGTAGTGGCACGTTTACACATGCTGTGCTGACCAAGGAACGTCCAAGGACAGTCTCCTCGGAGCGTCTCAGGTCACCCAAAACCTGCAGGAAGCAGAGGCCCTAAGTTATGCAGATGAGAGCACTGATGCAGAGAGGCACAGTCACACAGCCAAGGTCACACGGACCGGAGCCTGCACTCTTAACCGCCCGTCTCCATCAGCGGGCCCCACCTGAGGCTCCTGGACCAGCAGCGTCGCTGGAAACTTGTGAGGAATGCAGATTCCTGGGCCCCGTCTCAGACTTCCTGAGTCAGGGACTCTGTGAGTGGGCCCAGCGTTGTGTGGATTCACAAGCCCTCTAAACCTTGTACCTCGGGGCTCCTCGGTGGAGGCCCAATTAGGTGCCCGTGGCTGGAGAGCAGCCCCTCTGGTAAAGTAGTATATACTGAGTTCAGCTCCCATAAGGCCAGCTCTGTGGAACCCTGGAGCAGGGCTGAGGTCCAGTGAGCCTGAGACCTGCTTGCCTTCCAGACCTGGGTAGCCACCCCTTCGTTTCTCTGGCTCTGCCAGGACTGTGTCTGTGTCCCTCCCCCCCCCCCCCCGCCCCCCAGCACTGACCTGCGCGTCTCAGTCTCCTGGATGCTTACAAACCAAGCCCAGCCCCAGCCCAAGAACTTCTGACTTATTCCCGGGAATCCATCACATTTTTTCAAACCTTCCAGCCTCCCTACAGGCTCCCAGGAAGCCCTCTGCTGCCCACAGACACACTGAATTGATTCAGAAGTGCAGTTAGGGTTGGGGACACTGGTGGCCAGAGGTGAAGGGCCGCTAGGTAGGCTGGAAGGTGTGGGGTCTTCCAGGAAGATGCCAGCCCATCTCCCAACCCTCAGCGGCCTTCTTCCCCTGCAGGGCAACACGGTGGAGTCGGAGCACCTGTCTGAGCTCACGGAGGAGGAGTACGAAGCCCACTACGTCAGGCAGCAGGACCTCAAAGGCTTCCTGTGGCTGGACGCCAAGTACCTGAACCCCTTCTTCACGCGGAGGCTGACCCAGGAGGTGGGCACAGGCCGGCACCACCCAGCGGGGGCCCTTGCCTGCTCCCTCAGGACCAGCAGGGGGCAGGGAAGGCACGTGCTGTGGGGAGAGGCAGCCAGGCCGCCGCCTCCGCTTGGCTCTCCTTCCCAGGAGCGCATCTGCTGTTTTTCCTTTGCTGCCGAATTTAGTGCTAGTTTAATAATAGACTTGTTAACACAGTTTGCTTTGCCTGGATGATAGACTCAGGACATTGATCAACTACTGAATCTGAGCTGAGGAATTTCAGACATGCCGGGACCACAGGCAATGGCCCCAGGCTCAGGCCCTTGTTCCATCCTTCTGGGCATGCTGGCCTCTGAGCGACAGCCTGTGAGGCAGTCTCATGGGGCTAGCTTGGGCCTGCTTTGCTGACCCAGCCACCCTACCCGATGCAGGCCTTGAGGGTGGGTCCTCCAGCTGATGCCCCCATTGTTTCCAAGCCGGTTCCCTCCCTTGGCAGTCTCAGTGCTGGCTGTGAGCTCTTACTACGAGCCAGGTGCTGCACCAAATGTTCACAATTGCTTGGTTCATTCTCCCAACAACCCGTGCAGCAGAGGCAGCTGTTATCTCACTTGACAGCTGGGGAGGCTGAGGCCCAGATAGGTAAGGTGGGCCCCTGAGGTCACACAGCCAGTAGGAGGTGAAGCTGGGAGTAGAGCCCGAGTGGGTCTGATTCCAGAGCCACGTGTTTTAACATCATGCCATCCTGCCGCCCACTCTCCTGTTTGAGTGACACCTCCTGTTATCTCCACCCCCACAAAGAAGAATCCCAGCTGAGTTAGTCAGCTAACGCTTTGAAATTGCCTGTGGCCCGTGCACCCACAGGAAACAGAGCAGCCCTCTCCCTCCCTCGACCCTGACCCTGACCGGCTGGCTTGGTTGTGTTCCTCCTCAGGACCTCCACCACGGGCGCATCCAGATGAAAACCCTCACCAACAAGTGGTACGAGGAGGTGCGCCAGGGCCCCTCCGGCTCCGAGAACGATGAGCAGGAGCTGCTGTGAGCAAGCAGGGCCTCCCCGCAGCCCCAGGATGGACGCCCAGCACGCGTCCCGTGGCGTGTGCATTTGCGGCCCCTGCAGGGGAGGTGGAAGCAGGGTGAAGCCCAGGCGCTGCTGTCTGCATCCGGACCATCCCGGCGCTCAGAGCCGGCTGGCTTCTGGACTTGTCAGCTCCCCACTCCTCAGGAGCCGGACCTCTGCTGGCCGGTGTCACTCTCAGCCTGCAGATTAGAGGGAACCCCTGTCCAGGGAAAGGTTTCCTTTTGCTTCTGCGGCCAAGGCAGTCATCTGTCCAGTGAAGTGGCTGACAGGCGTCCTGCAGAGCGGGTGCTGCTGTGACTGGGTGTCCTCGGGGAGTGCTGGTATGCCGTTTCTGCCATTCCCAGGCACTGCCAACGTCACAAGCCCCGGAGCCGGCAGGCCGAGGAGCCAGCTGCCAGTTTCCTCAGCATCATCAAGGAGCCTCGGGCCTCAACAGGGATTCTGACTTAAGTGGCAGGCTCAGAAATCTTGAAAACCTCACACTCCCCTCTGTGATATTGCTTGCACATCCAGAGAAAGAAAAACAGAGTGACCTTTTTCTTCTTTACCTCTGATGAGCGCTCCCGGGCTGTCTCCCTGGGTGGCAGGCAGCCGCCACCCTTCTCTGGGAATACTGTGAATGTTTACGCTGACCAGGCACAGACCCTTCTCTAGAGCCCCTTGGAAGCTGCATCCCTGGGTTTGGGGGGTGAATGAGCCTATTCTGTGGGGTCAGAGTGCCCTCTAGCGGGAAAAACTAGCAGTACAGTGCTTAAGTGGGCCAGCAACTGCTGTTGGAATTTAGTTTAAATTCATGCACTTGAACAAAGTGGTAAGAAACTAGCAGTCACCTCCCTCCCTCGCCTTGACTCCCTACTCAGCGTCCTTGCATGTCCCAAGGCCCTTTTCCTGGGCTCCGGGGGACCTGCCCACCATTTACCTGCTGCCACCTTCACTGCTAATCAGCATTTCCTCTCCCAGTTCTATTTTGGAACCCGTTTGTCCTTCATGTCGGGTCCCAGCTCACCCAAACATGAAGATGGGCCAGAGCCTGCCACCGCTCCCCAGGACGCCCAGTGGCCTGCAGCCAGATGCAGCCAGTCCTCACCTGCAATCCTCAAGCAGCCACTGAGACGCCAGGACCTGGTCTGTGCTCTCGTGCGCTCTCTCTCTCTCTCTCTCTCTCTCTCACACACACACACACACACACACACACACACATACACATCTTCAGGCTGTTAACAATTCGCACGTCCCTCTGTAGGGACCCAGTGGGCCAGCCTGGGCCCTGGGTGTCAGGGGGACTGACCTTGGGACCCTTCAGGACGCATGCGTCTGGCCCACGAGGCCAGGCCCCTCTCCCAACCCCTTTCCTTCCCCAGCAGCGTAAGTATAAGGCCCGTCAGCAGGAAGCAAGCAGCTTTCTTTTCATGCATGGGAAGTAAATTTGTATTTGAGAGAGCTACAATATGATCATTTTTGTTTTTGTAATCTCCCACCTCAACCCCATAATTTGAGCCAAACAGGACCCTTTTACTCCACCTGATAGCCCCAGTGGAGGAGTAATGCATGCGTATTCTGGGCTCGTGGTTTCCTACCGCCTTTTAGTGGAAAGGTGAGAGGAGATCAAAGAGGGAGGGACCTTTGTCCACATGAGGGGGGGACTGGGCAGGATCTGGGACCAGGTTGTTCTCTCATCCCCCAATTCACAAGTAAATTCCTTTCTCCCCTACAACTCAAGGTCTGATCTCAGAGGTGGAAGTTGCATTGCAAGCTCAATAGCTTGCCAGAAAAATTTTTTTTTCAGTTCAGAGTAAGCAATGAAAACAGATCCATTTCAGTTCAGACTGTCACCAGGTCCTGCCTGGCCTCCCACTTTTAACTGAGACCTGAAAATGACACTGGTAGAGAAGCACGTGGGCAACTAGTGGAAGTTTCCCAAGGCGTGGCTATGGGGCAGGCGCACCTTTTCTAGCAGGTACAGCACTGGCCTGGATCTCCCATAGGGCTCTTCTGCCCCCTGCTGGCTGAGTGAGGGCTTAGCCTGGGAAAGCATTTCCACGGAAACCAGAGTAACCCGTGTTCCTCAGCAGTCTGTCTGGCTAGTCATCTTTGAAACAGGCAAAAGCCCATAGATATATTTTTCTGGATTTTTTCAAATGTTTTTGCCTGAGAATCAAAACTTACTGCTACCTGCCTTTAGCATACCTAATAATTACATTATTTGGGGTAATAAATGCCTAGAAAATGAAAAACAAAACCAATGTAATGCTAACTTCTCACATATATAAATATATTTTAGGTCTAGGCCAGTGGTCGGCAAACTCATTAGTCAACAGAGCCAAATATCAACAGTACAACGACTGAAATTTCTTTTGAGAGCCAAATTTTTAAAACTATATAGGTAGGTACATTGTTATTATCTTAGTTAGGGTACTCCTAAGCTGGCCTTTGCGCCTACACTCAAGGGGCCAAAGAGCCGCATGTGGCTCGTGCGCCATGGTTTGCCAACCAAAGTTAGGCCATGGGTCAGGAGAGCTATATGTAGCACATAGAGAATGTGATACTTCAGAGTAGGCTGAAGTCAGTGGGTGCCTTTGCGGGTCTGGCCACGGAGCCAGTGCTCAGAAGACTGCTGGTCCTGGGGAGCTGGGGATACCCATACCCCAGGATTTCCTCTGCAGCCCTGTTGTTGTAGGGCCTCTGGGAACACCCAGACCTGAGGCTCAGGGTGTGAGACCTTACAAGAAAAGGAGGTGGCTTTCCTAGGTCGCCAGAAATCAAGTTTGGGCAGGCCTGGGCCTGGGCCAGGCAGAAGGTGCTCGGACAGTCGGCCCAGAAGCAAACTGAACCCTCCCACCACAGGCCAGCCACCCCTTTTCACAGTGGGCATGTGGGCCAGGCCCTGGCTGTTGTGAAGCCAAGGAGAAGGGCCTGGACCAGAATGTGGACAGCCCCCAACTGCCCCAAGTCGGCCCAGACAGGCCATGGTCTGCCTACAGATTCCTTTGTGTGTGGAATGTGGAAAGACTAGTATGTGGGAGTCCTTCTCTCCTTAAAACCCATGTCAGAGGTGCCATCAGCAAGACTGGGCCTCATGAGGTCTCGTCTCAGTTCCACATTCGCACAGGGACCCACACACTCGGCCAAGTCCTCAGCAGGGTGGCCAGAGACGAGATCCCGCTTCTGCTTTGGTGAGAGAGCCAGGGTGGTGGCCAGTTCTCCTCAGCCAAGTCGTGGCTGTCAAGTTGCAGGCGTTACAAGGCTCTTAGAACTGGTCCTTGGTCCCTGAGTCAAGTGTGAGAAGGTCTCTCAGCAGCAATGCTCTGCCAGTATTAGTTAGACCTTTAAATGCAACTCCTGCTGGTGGTAAGTAGGAAATCAAATCTGAAACGTTCCTGATAGAGCAGTCAGAATCATTAAGCAGTTGTTCTACCAGAAACCCAGTCCCCAAGGCCCCAGGCCATACGTTTTAAACAAAAACTCCACAGAGTAAAGGTGCAAAGGGAAAAAGTAGCCACACTCCCTGACATTTAGGCTCCTGCCACTTCTCACACAAATGGAGTTAGATATTCAGGGACTTCATTGGTCATATGGCAAAAGAAAGACTTTCTAATTTCCCCTGGTCCAACCATCCCACTGGCCCAGCCTGTTTTTCACTCCTTCCCGCCCTGCCAACATTATCCCAAAGGGGAAATGAGTACCGGCTTTCTTACCGAGGGAGTTGGTGTCCTCCAGGCTGCTCTGCAGGACCTGCCTGATGTCGGGTGAGAGCACAGTGCCGAGTGCGGCTGCGCAGACCCCATGGCCCTGTGATTGGAGGGGGAATGCAGGTCACCTGTGGGCCGCCGGCCACGTGGACGGGCCTGTTAGCACATTCCTGGTACTTATTCGCAGCCCTAGCCCTGCTCTGAGGAACTGGGGCCGGGGGTGTCTCCTTGCTTGCTGGATAGCTGTGAGGTTCCTGGCTTACCAAAGGCTGTAACATTTTCTCCACACATAGCTCCTGCAAAGCTTGATTTGTTTCAAAGTGAATCAGAATCTTGTGTTTTTTAAAGCAATTTTCTTTGTTAAAATGAAGGATTCTTTCTGCCTTGGCTGGGTAGCTCAGTTGGTCAGAGCGTCATCCTGATACGCCAAGGCTGTGGGTTTCATCCTGGTCAGGGCACATACGAGAATCAACCAATGATGCATAAATAAGCTAATCAACAAATTGACATCTCTCTCCCCTCCCCCCTCCTCTCTGTAAAATCAATCAACAAATAAATAAAAATTATGGAAAATTGTTTTCTCTCGTTATGTAAGTACCTACTTTTTCTTTTTTTCTTTTCATTTTTCCTTTTAGCTCCCAAAGCTAAAATGTTTACTATCTGGTCATTTACAGAAAAAGTTTACCAACCCCTGCCTTGCTCTAGAGAACTTCTTATCCACCACTCATGCACCAGGAGGAACCTACAGGAATATTTGTAATAGCAACATGTTAGACACAAGCTAAATGTCACTAAGAGAATGTATAAATTAGGCACAGTAATGCAGTAGAACACTACACAGCAGTGAGAACGGACACATAAATGAAACTAGAAAGAACATATCAACATGGAGAAAGTTGAGAGAAGGGAGGAAAGCAAGCTGCAGAATGCAGAAGTATGATACATACAAAACCATGCAGAATAATGTGAAACGATGATGCTTAGAGATGGGGACGAGTGTAGCGAGAGTGTGAGGAAAGGCTGAAAAGGTCACCCCGGCCCCTCTGGGCTAGGGGAGGAAGGTGAAGAATGGCATTTATTTATTTACTTATTTATTTATTACTTTTCTTTTGTGATGGAGACAGAGAGAGGGACAGACAGACAGGAAAGGAGAGAGATGAGAAGCATCAATTCTTCGTGGCGGCATCTTAGAGGAACAGCGTTTAAACCACATTTCACCCACCCTGGCTTCCCCTGTATTCCTGTTGTTTCGTTCCCTACAAGTTCATCATATGTGCGAACTTGCACATGCGCCTCCTGCTCTCTGAGCCTCAGTCCCTCGCCCCAGCTCTGGTGAATAACTGAGTCACTCGCCAAGAGCCATGGCAGGTCCACGAAGCCCTCACATCAGTCAGGATTGGCTTTAGTTATGAATGGCAAAGTCAAAATTAGTGGTGGCTTCCCTGGAGTCCTTGACAACCAGGATTGTCAGCATGGGGGAGAAAAGGCAAATGAGATTAAGTGAAAACACTGTCGTCCTAAATTTAATAAAATATAAGCATGAACTTATATGTGTTTTTTTTTTAACATCAACCTGTTCCTACCTCTGCCCATTGAAAACACCTAAAAACAGTGACTGACCCAGTGACAGTCAGCACCCTGAGTGCTCAGACTAGGGTCTCCAAATGTCATTTCACAGTGAAAGGACCCAGGACTCTAGAGAAATATCTGATTCCAGGACTTGGGCCAAACGTACAGGATGGACCTGGAGCACCTTGTTGTACCAGACAGTGAGGAAGCAATCAGACCTCGGGGTCATGGCACAAGAACTCAGGAGCCAGCTGAAGAGGTTCCTATTGGCCCAATATGGGAATCTGAGCATCAATAACAACAATGCACCCTGGCAGATTGGCTCAGTGGTAGAGCGTCGGCCTGGCGTGCAGAAGTCCTGGGTTCGATTCCCGGCCAGGGCACACAGGAGAAGCGCCCATCTGCTTCTCCACCCCTCCCCTTCTCCTTCCTCTCTGTCTCTCTCTTCTCCTCCCGCAGTGAGGCTCCATTGGAGCAAAGATGGCCCGGGTGCTGGGGATGGCTCCTTGGCCTCTGCCCCAGGCGCTAGAGTGGCTCTGGTCGCAACAGAGCGATGCCCTGGAGGGGCAGAGCATCGCCCCCTGGTGGGCAGAGCGTCGCCCCCTGGTGGGCGTGGATCCCGGTTGGGTGCATGCGGGAGTCTGTCTGTCTCTCCCAGTTTCTAGCTTCAGAAAAATATAAAAAAATAAAAATAAAAAAAAATAACAACAATGCACTAAAATGCTTAAAACTATACTGAAATCAACAGGTTCATAATGATTGAAAGTCAGCTACTCTTGGGGAATTCTATGGCATCAACTCATTATTCTAAGTAAAAATAAAAGGAAAGAATTAAGCTTTATCCTGCCTTTCCTATACCACTGGTAGTCAAATAGTAGATGAGGGAAGTTTCTCCATCTTTAACTTAAAAACAACAACATAGGTTTATAGGAAATTGCAAAAAATATATAGTACAGAAAGGTCCCATGTACCCTTCACTCAGTGTCCCCCAGTGGTAACATCTTGCACAGATACAGAACAATACCACAAGCAGGAACTGACATTGGTAGGATTCTACAACCCTGTTCAGACTACCCCATCTCACAGGTACTCCTGCATGTATGTGTGTGTTTAGTTCTGTGAAATCTTATCACCTGTAGACTCACACCACCACAGGGAAGTTTCTTTTTATAGTGTCCCAGTTGCCAAAGAAAGAACACTAAATTGAAATATCTCCATTTTGCAACCTCCAATGAAGAAATGGGTCTAAATACTAACAGCTGTTAATATCCCAAAGGGAGGGAATAGGACATCATGTGCCTCCTGATCAAAGAATACATCTAGGAAGTATTCCGACCAAAAGGATCAAACCCAAATCTGAGCATGCCTCAAAGGTCAACTACCATGTGATACACCACACTAACAAAGGACAAAACCCACATGATCTCCTCAAGCAATACAGAAAAAGCATTTGACAAAATTTAACACGCTCTCCCCTGACCAGTGGTGGCACAGTGGATAAAGTGTCGATCTGGAACGCCGAGGTCTCCGGTTCGAAACCCTGGGCTTGCCCCGTCACGACAGTACATACAGGAGTTAGGATTTCTTGCTCCTCCCCCCACCCTGTCGCTCTCTCTTTCTCTAAAGGGAATAGTAAAAAAAAAAAAAAAAGTAACATGCTTTCATGATAAAACAAACAAGGAACAGAACAAAATGACTTCAACATAACAAAGGCTACATGTGGAAGTATACACGCCACAGCTGACGTCACACTCAGTGGTGAAAGACTAACAGCAGCTTTCCTCAGAGATCACGAACACACTCAGTGGTGAAAGACTAACAGCAGCTTTCCTCAGAGATCACGAACACACTCAGTGGTGAAAGACTAACAGCAGCTTTCCTCAGAGATCACGAACAAGGTGAGGGCGCCCTCTCGCCACTTCTATTCAACATAATACTGGAAGTACCAACCAGAGCAATTAGGCAAGAAAAAAAAAAGACATCAAAATTAGAAGTAAAATTATATCTATTCTCAGATGACATGATTTTATATGTAGAAAACCCTAAATATTCTACCCCTCAATTTTTTTTTATATCATTTGCCCAAATAGGCCATTGACAAAAATCCAAAGGGTTTTCTTTTCTTTTTTTTTTAATTTATTTATTCATTTTTAGAAAGGAGAGAGAGAGGGAGAGAGGAAACAGAGAGGGAGAGAGAGGAGAGAGAGACAGAGAGAGAGAAGGAGGGAGGAGCTAGAAGCATCAACTCCCATATGTGCCTTGACCAGGCAAGCCCAGGGTTTTGAACCGGCGACCTCAAATTTCCAGGTCGACGCTTATCCACTGCGCCACCACAGGTCAGGCCCAAATTTTTTTTAAAAAGCCCTGTTAGAATAAATGAATTCAGTCTGACTTCTGGTGGCACAGTGGATAAAGCATCAACCTAGAATGCTGAGGTCACTGGTACGAAGCCCTGGGCTTGCCTGATCAAGGCACATATGAGAAGCAACTATGAGTTGAGGCTTCCAGCTTCTCCTTTCTCTCTCTCCCCTACCTCTAAAAAGCAATAAATAAAATCTTAAAAGAAATAAAAAAGAATAAATGAATTCATCCAAGTTGCAGGATTCAAAATCAACAAATATCACTTGCTTTCTATACATTCACAACAATCTGCCTGACCAGGTGGTGGTGCAGTAGACAGTGTCTGCCTGGGATGCAGAGGACCCAGGTTCAAAATCCAGAGGTTGGCTAGAGTGGGGGGTCACTGGCTTGAGTGTGGGATCATAGACATGACCCTGTGGTTGCTGGCTTGAGTCCAAGGTCTCTCTGGCTTGAGCAAGGAAGGGGTCACTTGCTCTGCTGTAGCCCCCCACCACCACCAGGTCAAGGCACATATGAGAAAGAAATCAGTGAACAACTAAGGTGCCACAACGAAGAATTGATGCCTCTCATCTCTCTCCCTTCCTGTCTGTCCCTATCTGTCCCTCTCTCTGTCTCTCTCACTAAAAAAATAAAATAAATAAAACATGAACAATCTGAAAATTACAAAAACTATTCTGCACATCAAAGGGATACTCCCTTTCTGCTGCTCAGGCAGCCTCACCCACATCGCCCGGTCCCTGCCCCACTAGGAGTCCTCCAGCCAGTTTCCTATCCCTCCCCCTGCCTCGGCCTCAGTAAGGGGCTCCCCAAAGTCAGCTAGCTGAAGGCTGCCTCAGAGTCCTACACAGTCTCCAGGAACGGGACTTCTCAGAAACCAGGCTCTCCCTGTGACTGAATTTTAGTTTCTTTTTTTTTTTAATTTATTCATTTTAGAGAGAGGATATATATATATATAGAGAGAGAGAGAGAAAGAGAGAGAGAGAGAGAGAGAGAGAGAGAGAGGGAGAAGGGGGGGAGGAGCAGAAAGCATCAACTCCCATATGTGCCTTGACTAGGCAAGCCTGGGGTTTTGAACCGGCGACCTCAGCATTCCAGGTTGATGCTTTACCCACTGAGCCACCACAGGTCAGGCTTAGTTTCTCTTTTATTCTTGGCACGGGACCAGGCCTCACCCATTTATGCTTTCTCAAAGTGGAGATGCCAATTTCCTTTTGCTTTTCCCTTACATCAGTTGGGACTGCCCAGTGAGCCTGGCTAACAAGCAGGCCCTGCCCCAACTTTCTAGCTCACTATAACCAAGAGGGGCTGCCGCATTGTCAGGTTCCACTCTCCGTTACCGCAGGAGCTGGAGGCCTTCAAGAAGGCCAAGAACACCTTGGAGGAGTGGCTCTCATTAACTAGAGCTGCAGTTCTCACCTCTTCCCCAGAACCAGGGACCTGAGGAGCACCCTGTGGCCTCAGGGGCTGAGCTAGACTTGACACAGATGTCCTGGGAACCATGGCTGACTTGTCACTGGGGGTTGTCCTGGGCCAGCTCCTTTCTAGGCTGTGACACATCTACTCCAAACTCCAGGTCTGTGTCTTGGCTCAGTCTATAGCAGGCCCCAGCCCCCAGGCCACCTGTCACTGGCTTCACCATCCCCAGAAGGCCCCAAAGAACTCCCAAGGTTGCCTTGAGGCCTGTCACTTTCCACCTCTTCTGCCTCCTCACATGGAACTGGAAATGTGTTGCCAGTGGAGACCTGCCATCAGGTCCAGAGACCTACCCCAGGGCCCAGACCTTATTTATGCACTAAGCCCCATGTAGGCCGTAAGTTATTTCTTCTCACCCCTCATTTATGAAGCTGCAGAAGAGCCAGTTACTAATCTTCAGAAGACTGAAAGAACAGAGGAATAGCAGGGGCTGCAATGAGCAAAATGTAGACAGACTCCAGCAAACGCTAAAGAACATTCTGGTTTCTTCAACAGATACATTTCAAGGAAAAAGATAAAGATGGGGTGTTGACATTCTATAGGGATATTTTATAGAGTAACTGTGACTTAAAGAGCTATCCATCAATTGCAATGTGGAGATCTTAGTTGAGCCCTGATACAAATTGTAAAATATGGATTTATTTGAATTTATTTTATGGGGACTGGATATTCATTGCTATTGTTATAAAAATTTAGATATAATGGTATTAGGCCCTGGCTGGTTAACTCAGTTGGTTAGAGCATCGACCTCAAACACTAAGGTTATGGGTTCGATTCCCAGTCGGCACATTTGTGAAGCAACCAATGAATGCACAACTAAGTGGAATAAATGAATGCTTCTCTCTCTCTCTCTCTTTCCCTGTATTTCAAGTCAATTAAAAAAAAAAAAGGATATAATGGTACTGCATTTTTTCCCATTGATTTTAAGAGAAAAACATTGACCATATTCCTCTTATTTGTGCACTCATTAGTTGCTTCTCATATCCCATGTGCACTGACCAGGAATCAAACCCAAAACCTTGTTGTGTTGGTATGATGCTCTATCCACTGAGCCAGCTGGCTTGGGCTGGTATTACATTTTAAAAGCCCTTGTCTTTTAGACACATATACTGAAATAGTTACAGATGACATAGAATCTGGAATTTGCTTCAAAGGAATTTAGGAGTGCGGAAGTGGATGATCAGGCAGAGAGGAAACCAAGATGGCAAAAGTGGAAACTGTTGTACCAATAAAGCTGAATTCAGTGAATGTGAAGGTTCATTATATTTCTTTTATAAAAAGGTTTTTAGGCCTGACCAGGTGGTGGCGCAGTGGATAGAGCGTCGGACTGGGATGAGGAAGGACCCAGGTTTGAGACCCTGAGGTTGCCAGCTTGAGCACGGGCTCATCTGGCTTGAGCAAAGAGCTCACCAGCTTGGACCCAAGGTCGCTGGCTCCAGCAGGGGGTTACTCGGTCTGCTGAAGGCCCAAGGTCAAGGCACATGTGAGAAAGCAATCAATGAACAACTAAGAAGTCGCAACACACAATGAGAAACTGATGATTGATGCTTCTCATCTCTCTCCGTTCCTGTCTGTCTGTCCCTGTCTATCTCTGCCTCTGTAAAAATAAAAATAAATAAATAAATAAAAAGGTTTTTAGGCCCTGGCCAGTTGGCTCAGTGGTAGAGCGTAGGCCTGGTGTGCAGGAGTCCTGGGTTCGATTCCCGGCCAGGGCACACAGGAGAAGCGCCCATCTGCTTCTCCACCCCTCCCCCTCTCCTTCCTCTCTGTCTCTCTCTTCTCCTCCCACAGCCAAAGCTCCATTGGAGCAAAGTTGGCCCGGGCGCTGAGGATGGCTCTATGGCCTCTGCCTCAGGCACTAGAATGGCTCTGGTTCCAACAGAGCAACGCCCCAGATGGGTGAAGCCTCGCCCCCTGGTGGGCATGCTGGGTGGATCCCAGTCAGGCGCATGCAGGAGTCTGTCTGACTGCCTCCCTGTTTCCAACTTCAGAAAAATACAAAAAAATACAAAAAACAAACAAACAAACAAAAGGTTTTTAAATGAGCAAATGGGGGGGTGTGGTTTAAGGAAGATAACAGCATCAGGGACCCACTCCTTCCAGCTACGGCCCCACACTCTTCTTCACTTGGCTTCCACCTGAGTCTCGTGGCTGCTTCATTCCCCAGCACTGCCACTCCAGCCGGAAAGGAGGGTCAGGGTGGGAAGGACGTTCAGAGAGCCACACAAAGCACTCTTCCATCCCAGGGACCAGACATAGTTATATGACCGTGCCTGGCTGCAGGGCAGGCTGGGAAAGGCAGTTCTTATTCTGGATGGCCATATGTCTGAAAATCAGGACTTCCATTACCAAGGGAGAAGGGGTGAGAGGAGATCAGGATTTGATTTGCAGCATCTGCCACAGTTCTAACACCTCTGACCTTGGTACAGGCGTGGGGGGGTGCTGCAGATCAGTGCTCGGAGCTGGCAGCCGAGCTAACGTTGTGCAGCTGGTAGGCCCGATGATGTTTAAATATGCTTGTCATCTACATATACAAATTAAGCAATCTGCAGAAGTCTCCACTCCACTTTGGATTCAGAAGCGAGTGTCTGGCTTCCTTTGCTCTCCCAGGCAGGGTGTTCACCTCTAGGAAGCTGCTGTTTCTGGCAGCCAGGATGGCAGGTGCCATTTCCTATGCTGTAGCTGAAACCAAACCCAGCACCTGGGCCTTGATCTGGCACAAGGCCTGTGTATGAAATGGAGAAACCTGTTCAGTTTCTTCCCCGGCAGCTAAGCCACCTCACCAGGCCAATGCAATAGTCAGCATCATGGGCACATAAGCCAGGATGTCTTAAACCACAGTTGCTCTTATACCACCCTTCAGATTTTTGCCATATATTTTGCTTTTTTAAACTCCCCCCGCCAAAGTTAGAAGCAGGGAGGCAGTCAGACCCCCCAGCATGCCACCAGGGGACGATGCTCTGCCCATCTGGGGCATTGCTCTGTTGCGGCTGGAGCCATTCTAGCACGAGGTGGAGGCCATGAAGCCATCCTCAGGGCCCGGTCAACTTTGCTCCAATGGAGCCTTGGCTGCAGGAGGGGAAGAGAGAGAGAGAGAGAGGAAGGAGAGGGGGAGGGGTGGAGAAACAGATGGGCACTTCTGTGCGCCCTGGCCAGGAATCAAACCCGGGGTTTTTTTTGTTTTTTTTTTACAGGGACAGAGAGAGAGTCAGAGAGAGGGATAGACAGGGACAGACAGACAGGAATGGAGAGAGATGAGAAGCATCAATCATCAGTTTTTCATTGCGACACCTTAGTTGTTCATTGATTGCTTTCTCATGTGCCTTGACCACGGGCCTTCAGCAGACGGAGTAACCCCTTGCTCGAGCCAGTGACCTTGGGTCCAAGCTGGTAAGCTTTTTTTTTTGCTCAAGCCAGATAAGCCTGCGCTCAAGCTGGCAACCTCGGGGTCTCGAACCTGGGTTCTCTGCATCCCAGTCCGACACTTTATCCACTGCGCCACCGCCTGGTCAGGCTGAACCTGGGACTTCCACATGCCAGGCCAATGCTCTACCATTGAGCCAACTGGCCAGGGCCATATTTTGCTTTTGAGTCAACCACTATTATTCTTTCTTTCTTAGAACTTTTTTTTTTCCTGACCTGTGATGGCACAGTGGATAAAGCGTTGACCCGGAACACTGAGGTTGCCGGTTTGAAACTTTGGGCTTGCCTGTTCAAGCACATATGGGAGTTGATGCTTCCTGCTCTCTCCCCTTTCTCTCTTCCTTCTCTCTCTCTTCTCTAAAATGAATAAAATCTTTGGCAGAAAAAAAGTGACCTGCGGTGGTGCAGCAGATAAAGCATCAACCTGGAATGCTAAGGTCACAGGTTCAAAACCCTGGGCTTGCCTGGCACATACGGGAGATGATACTTCACGCTCCTCCCCCCTTCTCTCTCTTCTCTCTAAAATGAATAAATAAAGTCTTAAAAACAAAAACATGGCCCTGGCCGGTTGGTTCAGTGGTAGAGCATCGCCCTGGCGTGTGGAAGTCCAGGGTTCGATTCCCGGCCAGGGCACACAGGAGAAGCGCCCATTTGCTTCTCCACCCCTCCCCCTCTCCTTCCTTTCTGTCTCTCTCTTCCCCTCCCGCAGCCAAAGCTCCATTGGAGCAAAGTTTGCCCGGCCGCTGAGGATGGCTCTGTGGCCTCTGCCTCAGGCGCTAGAATGGCTCTGATTGCGGCAGAGCGATGCCCCAAGATGGGCAGAGCATCGCCCTCTAGTGGGCATGCCGGGTGCATCCTGGTCGGGTGCATGCAGCAGTCTGTCTGACTGCCTCCCCGTTTCCAGCTTCAGAAAAATACAAAAAAACAAACACAAAAAACAAAAACATAAAATGAAAAAAGACATTTTTTAAAAGTTTATTTATTTTGTATGTGTGTGTGACAGAGAAAGAGAGACAGAGAGAAGAACAAAGACAGAGATGAGAAGCATCAATTCTTCACTGTGGCACCTTAGTTATTGATTGCTTTCTCATATGTACCTGGGGAGGGGGACAGGGGATACAACAGATCGAGTGACCTCTTGCTCAAGAAGCAACCTTGGGCTCAAGCTGGTGACCTCGGGGTTTCAAACCTGGGTCCTCCACATCCCAGTCCGACATTCTATCTACTGCACCACCACCTGGTCAGGCTAAAGTTTATTTTAAAGAGAAAGAAAGGGAGAAACAGAAACATAGATCATGTTCCTGTATATGCCCTGTCCAGGGATCGAACTCGCAACCTTTGCATCTCAGGACAAAGCTCTAAATAACTGAGCTATCCAGCCAGGGCAATCGTCATTTTTTTTTAAATACTTTAAACTGATTTTTTTTAGACTTTATTTATTTATTCATTTTAGAGAAGAGAGAGAGAGAAGGAAGGAGCAGGAAGCATCAACTCCCATATGTGCCTTGACCAGGCAAGCCCAGGGTTTTGAACCAGAGACTTCAGCATTCCAGGTCAAAGCTTTATCCACTGCGCCACCACAGGTCAGGCCCTTAAATTGATTTTTAAAGAAATCTCCTATCATTGCTATAGACAGAAAACCCGTACAGCCTGACCTGTGGTGACACATTGGATAAAGCCTTGATCTGAAACGCTGAGGTCGCTGGATTCAAGGCCCCAGGATTGCCTGGTCAAAGCATGTACGAGTAACCACTACAAGCTGATGCTTCCTGCTTCATGCCCCCTGCCCCTTCTCTCTCTCTTCTCCCTAAAATCAATAAATAAAATCTTAAAGAGGCCCTAGCCAGTTGGCTCAGTGGTAGAGCATTGGCCTAGCATACAGGAGCCCCAGGTTCGATTCCCGGCCAGGGCACACAGGAGATGCACCCATCTGCTTCTCCACCCCTCCCCCTCTCCTTCCTCTCTGTCTCTCTCTTCCCCTCCCGCAGCCAAGCTCCATTGGAGCAAAGTTGGCCCGGGCGCTGAGGATGGCTCTGTGGCCTCTGCCTCAGGCACTAGAATGGCTCTGGTTACAACAGAGCGACACCTCAGATGGGCAGAGCATTGCCCCCTGGTGGGCAAGCCGGGTAGATCCCGGTCGGGTGCATGCGAGAGTCTAACTGCCTCCCTGTTTCCAACTTCAGAAAAATACCCCCCCAAAAAAAATCTTAAAGAAAAAGGAAACCAGTACAGCCCACACTAAAAAGAAGGTAACAGCAAACCTAGCTAAGATTCTGCCAAAGGCTTGGAGCCCCACACCTATTTTCTCTTTGTTAAAGACAAGCCAGCATTAAACTGACTTCCTCCTTGAAGCATTTAAATCGAAAGAACTAAAAATGGAATTTTTTTTCATAACAGCCTTCAATGTTATTTAATGCCTATTACTCCCCACCGTGTCATTTCTCCTGGGCAACATGGCTGGGCATTCTCCTGGGCAACTCTGTACACCTGTTTCTCCATCTGTACAATGGGGATCATAATAATCTCATAGGAGTGTTGAGACTATTATATAAGAACAGATCATGCATGCAACGTCTCAGCAAATAAAATGTCTGGC
Organism: Saccopteryx bilineata; assembly: GCF_036850765.1. Classification (NCBI taxonomy): domain Eukaryota; kingdom Metazoa; phylum Chordata; class Mammalia; order Chiroptera; family Emballonuridae; genus Saccopteryx; species Saccopteryx bilineata. Next base: position 191,878,857 of record NC_089495.1, on the reverse strand, counting down.
TCACAGAATAAGCACACAAATGCTGGCTCTTATTATTTGTCAGGTTCATGGAGAAAATGTCATTAAAGAACTAAATATGACTTGAGAGGAAAAAAAACCACAAAACTTGAGCAACTCAAACTTCAAAGGGAAGGGGGACATAAAACCCCAAACACTTTATTTAATAATGGAAGACACTTTATTTTTTTTTTAAATAATTTCTCAACATTTCGACTCTCGGTAGAAATCAAATGCAAAACATCTGCATTTTTAAATTAGCATATATTTAAATCTCTCACTCACAGCAACCTCATACAGTAAGACACACACCGAGGAGGAGCATGGTCAGAGCATGTCCTGTTCCAGTCCACGAACACAGTATTTCCGTGATGATACACACACTGGACTTTCTCTCCAAGGATTAGGCATTCCTGCTTCTGTCCACTGCGTAAGTTACGTGGCATCATGGTTGGTTAAGAGTTACTGTAGTGCTGGGGTAGTCTGGAAATGGGAAACCAGAAAACTAGGGCTCTCAGGAGTGGACCAGGCATTGACACTTCTGAAATGTGTAAAGGAAGAACATCAGAGCTGAATGCCCCAGAATGGGGTGGTCTTAGTAATAAAGTTGGTTGAAATTCAGCTTTATATACACACTGAGTATCTATCTACATGTGATCTACTAGATATATAAAAAAGCCATAGAAGATTTGAAAAACCTTAAAATCACTCAACTGAGTTGGAAGGACACCAGCAAATTCACAGTGGCCTCAGGATTCAGCCAGATTTAAATTTGTTCAAGAGCTGAATACCTCCTTCCACCAGAAAACCCACTGCATGTAAATTCCTTTAACATTCTGTATATTACAAACACTTATGGCTAGAATATATTATTATTTCACAAGCTAGCAGTTTTACTTTCACTCTTGCCCCACTCCTGCTCTGAACCCCAGAAGGAAATCCAGGGGTCAGTCATTCACATGAGGAGTTTAAGGGGCCTTCGGTTTTGGAAGCGCTTAAGCTCAGCTGAGAATCTCAGGAAACATCGTCTGATGGGCACACACCAACTCCTGCCCACTTTTAGTGCAAAAAGATAGCAAATGTTGCAGAGTCCCAGGAACAGGTGAAGAGAAGAGGACTGAGATGGAGAGTGATGGGAATCCCAAATGAGTTTCCTTCTGAAGCGAGACTCATGAACTTGGAGTGCAAGGTTCACACTCGACAAGTGGCAAAGACCAGGATGTAGATCCACAGGTGAGGCTCCTGACTCCTTCATCACTAGGTCCTCAGAGTCTGCAGGAGCACAGACCTCGCGGCCCGCACTATCCCCCGAAGTGCACACTGGAGGTAGGTGTATAGAGACTTACTGTAGGGAAGACAGTGGCTCTCCACCGACTCAGGGACATTGTCTCTGTTCCTCCTCTGCCCCACACATTCCACTCGACCTTTGGGCTGGGCTGAGTGGAATATACAGTACAGAAGGACATGAGACCCTCCCTTGGAAGACTAAAGAACCCGGGGCATTTTTATAAATAGCTACATGTTTTAACCACTTTGAAATACACAGCAAGTTGAGTATTTATTTAAAAATAAATTTCAAAAATATCTATTTACAGTACAGTAAGAGAAGCATGTGCAAACAACAGAAAGGGGGAAGTCAGTCCTGCTGTGGAAGGTCCATACCTCTAAGTGGTGGAGCCAAGTCACAAACACCATGGACTGAACTGAGCTGTGGCAGCAGCAGGATGATACTCAGCTAATACTGGACTTGGCTCACCTTTGAACCCTGGTGAGCAGGGCGAGTCAGGGGCAGGGAGTGCAGGTAGGGATCCTTGTATCTGGGTGGGGTGGTGAAGGGATGAGCCACTGGAAGAGGCCCAGTGTGGCAGGAGGGCTCATTTCACAAGCCAACAGGCCTCTAGCTTGCCGTTCCAGGTGGGCATTTGGAGGTGACCGGAGGGCCCTTCCCAGTCCAAGCTGGCTTTGCAGTGGGAGGGGTAGATGTGGCAAGAGTCCCAGAGATAGAAATCCTCTTAAAAATAAAAAACAGGGAGTGGAGAGATTAGCAAAAATGAATCTGACCAGAAGTGCCACCCTCTCCCATCAGGTGACAAAGCAGCCATCAGTTGAAACATGTCAGTCATTAAATGAACTCCCACATGGTACAGCCAACCCACATCCCCGGTACCAACATGGTCAAGTGCAGGAATCTGCTTCCCAGATCTGTTCTCTACCACTTCTTCCCCATGAAAGAAAGGTCAGTGGTGTAGCCCTTGTAGCAGGGAGGTGCAGGGTCCAGTCTATCTATCTGTACACAAGATGGGAGAACTGGGTGGACTTGTAGTTCAGCTGGTTGTTGGGCATGAACCTGTGCAGCTCATTCTTTTTGCAGCAGGGGTCATAATGGTAAGCGACGAGGCAGGCATCGCAGGAAACCTTTGAACACTGGGTGCAGGTGTTGGTGGCACCTGGACGGTTACAGAAGCCACAGCGGGAGGTGACCGTGCTGGAGGGCTTGGATTTTGAGTGGAGGTACGTCAACCGGTCCAGGCCCTGGGTCTGGCCTGCGTATTTCTCCCTCAGAGATGACCCGTGGGCCAGGCTGTCGTGGGCAGAGGACTTGCTGGGGAAGGCGCTGGGCTGGGAGGATGGGGGACAGGGGTGCAGGCTGTCGCAGCGCTGGCAGAGGGAGGAGCTACAGGACAGGCCGCAGTTTTGGCACTTGGATAGAGCGGACTCTTTGGCAGGGGGCAAGCGCTTGTGGTAGAGGGGGTGGGCATCATTTCTGACCAGCCACACATCCGGCCGCAGGGCATCCTGTCTCCGGTATGCGGCCCTGGGTTCTGAGTCCGTGTACAGATCCACGTCATCCTGGGCCGGTAAGTAAGGGCCGCGCAGCAGCCCAAGGCCATTGCTGGGGGCGGAGGATGGAACATCATCAGGGCTGCCATGGGGGGAGCTAGACATGGTCAGGAGAGAGGGGGATGGGCGGATGATCTCGTCCTTGAGGTCATCCCCCATGTCTGCTGCCATGGGCTCCTTACGCAGGCTCAATGAGGCCTTCAGGGGTGGCTTCCGGCTCTCCCAGTAGCTGTCGTAGGCATCCACTGACCTCGAGAGTTTGGTCACACGGGGCTTGTAGTAGTCCTTGGCTGCCCGCTCGCTGGCCGATTTCTGGAGCGCCACCCGGGCCACCGTGGCTGGCAGGTGCTCCCGGCCCTCAGCCCGACGCCGCAGTGCATCCGAGCAGCCCCGCACGTCCTCTGCGCTGCTCTTGCGCTCGCTCACCACGTCCAGCTCTGAGTAGCCCTTGTCCTTGACTTGTGAGTGTATTTCCAGCATCTGCTCACACTCCACCTTGGCCAGAAAGAGTTCAAAGGAGACCATTTTCACCTGGAGTGTCTCCACAAACTCTGTGAGCTTGTACGCAGTCCCCAACTCGGGCACGTAGCCCATGTAATTCAGGATGGTTCGGATGTCCTCTTCCAGTAACGTGGACTTGACATAATAAACGAAGGGGCCAGTATAGGTCTAGGAGAAGGAAGGGGACAAAGAGGAGGGACTTTCTCTCTGAGACACACAAGAAAGACTGCCTGAAAGCACAGTACACCCCAGTCTGGACTGGAGCACGGGAAACCGCAGAAAGGGAAGGGGATGATCCCAATGGCTTCTCCTCTCTTAAAGGTACAGAACAAAGCCATTGGCTCTCTGTAGGGCACGCAGCTTTGCTCTCTGAGGAGGAGCAGGGCAAACTTGGTGAAGGAACAGGACTGGACTGGATCACAGGCAGGTGCCTGATGAGCAATGAGAATATTCCTTTCTGGTATTTCTACAAAGGTCTGAATACAGGGTGAGGCAAGAGTAGGTTTACAGTTATGAGTACATAAAACAGAGCTTAGTCTTGTATTATTCTTTTTAAGTTATTTTTTTTTTTTAATTTTAATTTATCGTGTTAACATGGTTTCAAAGTCTTGTATTATTTTCCATACGAGCAACTGTAGACCTACTTTTGCCCCACCTGTAGGTCAGACTTAAGACCTGACTCGGGGGAAACCCTCCTGAGCCATCTCTGCCTTCAGAACTATTCAGAACTCTCTGAAATTCAGCCTCCTCACTGCTGTTTCTCCGGACCTCTGCAGCAGCCTCCTAACTGGTCTCCCCGCCCTACTCTTGCCCCTCTGGTCTACTGCGCAGGTACCAGCCGAAAGGATTCTCTTCAAATGTAAACTGATTCTGGCACTGTCCTGCTTCCCAGCTCCCTCAGGATAAAGCCTCCCCTCTGCCCTGGGCCTCAAGGCCCTGCACAGCCCAGGTGCCGCCTGCCTTTCCAAGCTCCCAGCTGCAGACGTAGGCTGCTAGGGGTGGGGACCCAGGTAAGAGATGACACCAGGCAGACAGGCAAGGTGGGGAGCCATGGGGATAATTCTGGTTATATCAAAGGCAGTGGGGGCCGTGGGAGGGTCTGCAGGCAGAGCAGGTATATGATCAAACTGGCACAAGCACTCTCGAGATGGACTGGAAGGAGCAAGAAAACAGAAGGGAGACCAGTGTGGACGGCCCTTCCCTGGACCTTACCTTGATGCTTCTGAATTCCTTCTTCCATGGGTAGAGAAAGAGGTTGACGCCCACCGTCTCCAACACACTGAAGGCGCAGTGCAAAGCCCGCAGGCTGGAGGAGCTCAGTGCACGCAAGGAGCTCTCCACCACCTCATAGAACTGGATCAGCCGGAATCGATAAAAGGGATCCACCTTGTGCAGGCTGAGCAAGGTCGAGGCTGCCACCCGCAGGTACTCATCACTGCCAGGCCGCTGCTTGCTGGGGGTGGTGTCCACTTTGCCCTCATGAAACTGCACATACTTCCGAAATAAGTCATCCTTATATTTTGTATCCATTGAACTGGGCTTCCTCATCTGATCCAAGGATGAGGGACTACCTTATCTCCACCATGGCCTCCGGGTGAGAGGCAGGGACATGGCTAGGAGCAGGAACATGGTGCACGCCTGGACCAGCGAAGTGCTCTGGAAGGGGAAGATGAGAAGCACGTCATTCCTCACAATGGTCCACAAATCAGCTGTGGCGGCTGCGGCAAAACCAAACACAGCACTGGCCCGAGGTACAGGGGGCAGCACCAGCCCTGGGCCCCGTTCTCCTCCTTCATTCAGCACGTTCACCTCGCACGTATTACCTATTCACAACTGAGCTCACAAACGAAAAATCTGATCAGGGGCCCCCACCTGGTTCTGTGGGGAGAAGGAGGAGTGTTAAAAAGCCCTCCTGAGATGGTGACAGAACTGAAGGATAAGGAGTATGCCAGGCAAAGAGGTGGGCGAAGGGTGTCACAGCAGAGGCGTCAGCAGGGAGAAAGCCCTGAGCTAACGCTGTCAGTGCTGCCTATGTGCCAGGTACTTACCTGCACTAACGCCCTCCATCCTCTCAAACCACCTGGGAGACAGGCACTACTGCTATCCCCATCTTACAGGTGTAAAGACCGAGACCTAAGAAACTGGCTGAGACACGCAGACAGACACACAGGGAGGACGCCGTGTGAAGACAAAGGCAGAGACTGGCATATGCATCTACAAGCCAAGGATTGCCAATTTCTGCCCACAGCCTCCAGCGGCTAGGGGAAAGTCACGGAACAGATTCTTTCTCACTCTCCAGAAGGAATCAAACCTGGCAACATTTTCATTTCAGACTTCTGGCCTCCATAACTGCGAGAGAATAAATTTCTGTTGTTTTAAGCTACCATATTTTTGGCAATATCTTATAGCAGCCTCAGGAAACAAATATATGTAATGAGTTTATTATTGTTATTTTTTTTTTTTTTTTGTATTTTTCTGAAGCTGGAAACGGGGGGGGAGAGAGTCAGACAGACTCCCGCATGCGACCAGGATCCACCCAGCACGCCCACCAGGGGCACGCTCTGCCCACCAGGGGGCGACGCTCTGCCGCGACCAGAGCCACTCTAGCGCCTGGGGCAGAGGCCAAGGAGCCATCCCCAGCGCCCGGGCCATCTCTGCTCCAATGGAGCCTCGCTGCGGGAGGGGAAGAGAGAGACAGAGAGGAAGGAGGGGGGGTGGAGAAGCAAATGGGCGCTTCTCCTATGTGCCCTGGCCGGGAATCGAACCCGGGTCCCCCGCACGCCAGGCCGACACTCTACCGCTGAGCCAACCGGCCAGGGCCAGTTTATTATTGTTATTTTAAATTAATTATTCAATAAATATTTTAAGTGTCAAAAAGAAAAGATACAAAACTTGTTGAGAATTACAAACTATCCACAAGCAGAGCTGAGATGAGAGCCCTGGCAGTCGGGCTCCAAAGTCCATGCCTTTACCCACCACACCCTGCTTTCCTGAGGCAGGCAGGCAGGAGCGGGCTACGAACAGAAAGAACCTCTAGTGTGGCTGAAGCACAGAGCAGTGGAAAGGTGAGGCTGCAGGCAACTGCAGCATCCGTCCCCCAAAGCCCCAAAGAGCAGCTAAGAATTTTATATTTATTCCAAGAGCCATGTGAAGCACGTACCCAAATAGTTCAAAGCAAGGGGAAGAGGGACATGATCCCATTTGCAATTTTAAAAAGAGACCATGCTGGCTGCTAGCCCCTGGAGAGTGCTTTTATCTGCTTTTGAGGGCTGCATTATCTTAAGAGCAGTTTACAGTCCTGGAGGGAGAGGATAGAACATTCTGAGCCGGGACACAGAATTTATACACTCTTGCTGTCTGCTTGGCCACCCGTCAGTAGAACATTTATAGATCCAGCAATATTCCTGATGGCACAATGCTGGGAGCAATGGGATTGGGGGATATTATATTGCCAGGGCCAGGGGCAGGCAACATGGCCTAGGGGTGACAAACAGGGATTGAATCCTGGGTCTGCTTCTCTAGGTTACTTTAGCAAACTACTCAACCTCTCTGGGCTTCAGTTTTCTCATCTGAAAAAGGGCATTAGTAACAGTACCTAGAGTCCAGAGTTGATGGGAAGATTGAATGCAATCAGTATACACAGCTCTTCACAGAGAGCCAGCCTAAAAGAAGTCCTCGACAGACAAGCAGCCATTCCTGGTGTCTGAAGGTACTATACCTCCCAGGATGCCAAGCTTTCTCAAAAAGGTAAGATCAGAGTGGGACAAATCTGACTGGCTGATGGATGTGCATTTTCACACTCATCTGCCCTACGTTTCCTGACCACAACACCATGGTTGTGGGAATCATGACCCAATTACTCAGTAAGGTAACCTAAGCACAGGGCCAGGAGCAGAGTATATGGCTTTAGAAATAGCTGCAGTCTGAGTGAAGGAGGCTCCTTCGGGCAGTGGGAAATGGCAAGGGACCAATAAAGAAGCTGTAGTGAGATGGGACAGACCTGTGGAGTCCACTGGCAGATCTGAAATCAGCTCAGGAAGTCCTAAAGGCCTACAAGCCTGACAACTATCATGAGGTCAATAAAATTACCCATGTCTCAATGAACTACTCATCTGACTTCCCCAGTTTGGGGGAGTGAGGGGTGAGACCTGCAGGAGAACTAGGGACACAGAGAAGCCGCTTCCACCCACCCACCCACTGCCCTGTGAGTCCAGCGTTTCAGAAACAACTGGAACAAATGTTTCTGAGGAGCTCACAAGGCAAACATAAGTCCAATTAGGATAAATTCTACCTCCTGACCAAGGTCAAAGGCTCTACATGGTGAGACCTCTGCTTAGCTCTTATAGCAGTCTTTCCCTTCCTCAAACATGGCAAGCTCCTTTCTATCCCAGGACCTTTGCACATGTTCCTTTTGCATCCATCTTCTTCCTCTGATTCTTCCCATAGCCAGCTCACTCTCATTCAGGCCTCAGCTCAAATATCATCCCTCAGCAGCCCTCCCTGACAACCTCAGCTCAGTAACTTCCACCTTCCCAATCCCCTTATTCGGTTATCCTACAATAACCACCACCTAAACTTATCAACCTTATTTATTCATTCACTAGCTTCCTCTCTGTCTCCCCCTCATTACCCAGTAAGCTCCACAAAGACAAGGACCACATCTGTTCTGTTCACCATGATGCCAAACAGATGTTTGATAAAACAGATGAAATAAATGATGGAAAGGATGTAAGCAATCATGATGCCACCCTTTTAGTTTCTTCAGCTCTCCAAAGAATCCTGGGAGATCAGCTGGAGAGAGAAAGAACAGAGGCTCCATGACATGACATGCTCTCTGTAGTTCAGGGTTAGTCAAAGGTGGACCTGAGATTCCAAACCTGGCCTTCTGACTTGGAGCCTGTGTTCCTTCCACCACCCCATGATTCCTGAGTTCAGCAAGTTTTACGCAGCACTTACCTCATGCCAAACCCTGGGCTGGGCAGATACGAGGTGGTAAGTAGAAGACACAGCTCTGCCCTCAATTCTAATTGAGAGTTAACTGCCTAGTATCAAAATACAAATGTTTTCTTAAAAAATGAAAATACAGCCTGACCAGGCGGTGGCTCAGTGGATAGAGCGTCAGTCTGGGATGCGGAAGACCCAGGTTCGAGACCCCGAGGTTGCCAGTTTGAGCACGGGCTCATCTGGCTTGAGCAAAAAGCTCGCCAGCTTGGATGCAAGGTCGCTGGCTCGAGCAAGGGGTTATTCGGTCTGCTGAAGGCCCACGGTCAAGGCACATATGAGAAAGCAATCAATGAACAACTAAGGTGTCGCAATGTGCAACGAAAAACTAATAATTGATGCTTCTCATCTCTCTGTTCCTGTCTCTCTGTCCCTGTCTATCCCTCTCTCTGTCTCTGTAAAAAAAAAAGAAAAAAAAAAAAAAAGAAAATACAGGACCTGGCCGTTGGCTCAGTGGTAGAGCGTTGGCCCAGCATATGGAAGTTCCCAGGTTTGATTCCCGGCCAGGACACACAGGAGAAGCACCCATCTGCTTCTCCACCCTCCCCCCTTTCCTTCCTCTCTCTCTCTCTCTTCCCTTTCTGCAGCCAAGGCTCCACTGGAGTAAAGTTGGTCCAGGTGCTAAGGATGGCTCCATGACCTCCGCCTCAGGCACTAGAATGGCTCTGGCAGCAACGGAGCAACGCCCCAGATGGGCAGAGCATTGCTTCCTAGTGGGCATGCCAGGTGGATCCCGGTCGGTGCATGTGGAAGTCTGTCTGATTGCCTCCCGCTTCTAACTTCGGAAAAATACAAAAAAAAAGTAAAGAAAATGCATTGTAACCTGAAAGAAGACATCACTGTCCTTGCTAACAAAAACTCATATGCATTTACCACTTTTTATTTATCTAAAAGAAGCGTCCATCCTACCTCTGGCCACAAGGACTGTTTGTTGGTACACCTGAAAACAATTTATACAGAGGGACATCAAGCCTCCTAAACACTGCTGTGAGGTTTCTCCAAGGAAGTCAGCCTCGTGCCCATAGACGCTGACTTTCTTTTTTTAAACAAAGTCAGCCGCCCTCAAGCTCCGCGTCTGCTGCTCTGTAATCATACCACACAGTCCACACCATTGTCTGCTATTGGCAAACAATAAACAAGGAAGAGGGATCCAAATAGCCCAGCTGGTGTTCAAATCCTAAAGTCAAGGATGGGAAACCCACCTAAGAAGAATCTTGAACCAACCTAGGTAGGTTAGAAAAAAGGTGAAAAAATGAATGCTAAAAGATAAGGAAAGGGAAATAACAATTATTGAGGGCCATGTACTGAGCATTGGGCTTTCTGCTTCAATTGCATCATCCCATTTAATCCACAGAATGCTATGAGGAAATCAAGGCTCAGTCATTAAACAATCTGCCCAACAGAGCTACAAAGGGTCAAAGCTGCAATCTGAACTTGAGCTGGCTGACTATGAGGTCTGTGCCTTTTCCCATTTATCTCACTCATTTATTGTTAAAATTAGTACCATTACCATTCACCAAGGGATTAGTATCAATACATAAGGGCCCTCTGCTGAGGCTCAACGAAATTCACAGGACATCCCCAAGGTTAAAGAAGAGGAAACAGTCTCTGACAGGCCAAGTCGCTTATCCTAAGTCACAAGGCTAGGAAGAAGTGAATCGAGATCTGAACCTCAGTCTGATGCCAAAACCCTGACTCAAACACTGAGCTGCATTGCTTTTAAGCAAAGTTGTCCCGTTGTATCTGCTGGACAGCCCTACTTGAAAGGGTTCAGCTAAGCTAGAATGCCCTATGGCAAGGAAAGCGAAGTTGAGTCCAAAAATTCCTGTAGTAGCAAAATTCACATCTTCCCACACAGAATGGGGCTGGAAGAACCACAAAGCTCTATGATGTAAGCTCAAGGGCCAAGGGAAGAGGCTGGCCAGAGACCGTCCAGTGGTAAAGCAGCTGACATCATCAGTCCTGAATACATTTTCTGAGAATACAGGCTGCATTACAGCTGGCCATTGCCGGTGTCTTTTCTGAGCATAGAACAAGCAATTTATTCCCAGCACTCTGCAAGAACCAAAAACATGCTTGCTGCAAAAAGCCTGGTAACAGACCATACAGTGCAGTGACAGTAGCTGTTACTTTCTACAGGCAACCCAAGGATTGGAAGCTAAGACATGCCCGTCTGACGGGCTGATGGGGGGGGGGGGGCACGCTCGAACATCCCTAACAAAGTCAGGCAGATGCCCAGAGCCAAAAGGCTTGGTCAGCATTTACTGCACCCACAATCTGAGCCCCTTTTGAAAAGCAAATCAATAAAGAGATAAGTATTATAGTCAAAGAAGCAATGGCTTTTTAATTTTTCTTTTTTAAACACCTCAAAGGAAAACTGTATCTTTTTAAAACTCCATTAAATGGAACTGAAATGATTCTGGGTAGAAAAGCATTAGCTTGGCTTTTACCTCAGCTGGCCCATTCAAGCAGAAACATTCCCCAAGCTGCATATGAAGGCGCCCCCTCCCTGCACAGGCACAGGCAGGAGCTATTTTGGTCCCAGCATTGCCCTAGTCCACAGGTTTACAGATTCCTGGTGAGCTTCAGGGGGCTCAGACTCCCCTCAGCCTCCTAAGAGCAGCAAGGGGAGAACAGTTCCACCCCTCCACCTCCGCACCCCACTCCTTTGCACTCATTCCAAGCCCGAGGTTCTGAAGATACATCCAAGACGCCTTCCACTGGCTGTGAAACACCAGAGGGTTCCCAAATCCCAACCAGATTCCAGAGAAAATCAGAGAGAGAGGCCTTCCAAACCTCTGAAAATAACCTCGGCGGTGCTGAAATTGGGCTTCCCTAGTGGCAGCTGCCTCTCCGAGGGACTCTGAAAGAAGCCGTTTCCCTCCCTGCAGGGGACAGAAGCTGGCGGCTGCTATTCCCAGCCTAGCAATTCCTACAGCCTTGGAGGGTCACGTCAGTTGTAAAAAAACATCCTAGTCCCCAAACTCGGGCCCTCCCCAGCGGTCTATGAATGAATTAACAGTAGCTGTCATTTACTGGATGCCTGCTGGATGCAGAGATGGCACTTCACACGCATTATCTCATCTCCACTACGGTTCTAGCAAGCAAGTTCACTCCTATTTAATTAATGGGGCAACTGAGGCTCAGAAGATTAAGTGACTTGTCCAAGGTCACACAGTAAGTACAAACCCTGGTCAGCCGCCAAACATTGGGCGGAGGGCCACCGAGCCGTAACTGCCTCAAGGTGGAACTGGGGTGTGTGTCCTCCTTGGTTAGTCGCCGAAGAGGGAGTGTTCCTCCTGAGCTGCCCTCAGCCACCCATGGCCCGTCCTAGGTATCTGCGAGTAGAAAACCTGAGAACAAGCTAAGTTCCCGAGGTGCCGAAAAGGCGGGCGCGCCCGTCGCTCCCGCCGTCCGCAAGTGGACTCCGCTCGGAGCGCCGAGCCCCGCCGAGTTGGGCGCCCCTCCGCCCGGGAAAGCCCCAGAGGCCGTTTCCGCCGAGGACGCCTGCTCCTACCCGGATACTGCCGCCGAAGGTGCCCCGGCCGAGGAAAGCGAGAAGGAGCTGCAGCGGCCCCCGGAGCTGGGCCCCGGTGAGCTCTCGCGGCTCCCGCCGGCTGCAGGGGATTGAGAGCAGTATCCCGGGGCCAGTAGTGACCCGGAAACAATTGGCCAGGAAGTGACGTCTGCAGGAGACGGGCCCAAAGGGAGGCCGGACCGCGACTGCGCGCTGGGCCGGGAAAGGCCGATACCCACGGGCGGCGGGCGAAGAAACAGGAGGCAAGAGAGTGAGCACAGAAGCCGCGGAATTTCACTTTGGCGACCAAAGGGCCGCTGTCCAGGCTGGGGCTAGGACCCGGAAATAAACGGGCGGGAAGTGACGCACGCTGTCGGCCCTAGGATGGCAGCCTGCCGGGTTGTCATGGGAACCGGTAAGGAGCGGGGCGTTGGAGTCTCGGGGATGCTAGCGCAGACTGAGCGACCCTCGGCCTCCGGTTCCCAGTCTTGCCCTTCGTGGAGATGATCCGGAACTGCTCTCCCTACCGCGCCTGAGCAGGAGCTGACAGTTGGATCTCTAGCCTCCTGTTTACAGGCGGAAATACCGAGGCTTAAAGAAAGGGATGCCCAGGATCACGCGAGACTGAATCCAGCCTAGAGAGGACTGTTGATGTTACAGGCTGTCCTTAAGAGTGGGTTCCCAAATGAATACATAAATAAATGGAACAAGAAGTTGATGTTTCTCTCTCTCCTTCTCTAAAATAAATTTTAAAAAAGGGTTTGTTTTTGGCCTGGCTAGTGGTAGTGCAGTGGATAGAGCCTCAACCTGGTACGCTGAGATCACTGGGTGGAAACCCTGGGCTTGCCGCTCAAGGCACATATGACAAGCAACAAGCAAGCAATGAACGACTAAATTGAAGCAACTATGAGTTGGTACTTCCTGCTTCACCCTCTCTTTGTCCTCTCTGTAAAGTCAATAAATAAATAAAAAAGTGGGGTCCCAGCTTTGCCTTTGCCATGTACTAGCTGCGTGACCTTGGGCAAGTTACTTAACTTCTCTAAGCCTTAGTTTTTAAACCTAAAAAAATCAAACGATAATAATACTGTACCGCCTGACCAGGCGGTGGCGCAGTGGATAGAGCATCGGACTGGGATGCAGAGGACCCAGGTTCGAGACCCCGAGGCCGCCAGCTTGAGCACAGGCTCATCTGGTTTGAGCAAAAAAGCTCACCAGCTTGGACCCAAGGTCGCTGGCTCGAGCAAGGGGTTACTCGGTCTGCTGAAGGCCTGCGGTCAAGGCACATATGAGAAAGCAATCAATGTACAACTAAGGTGTCACAATACGCAACGAAAAACTAATGATTGATGCTTCTCTCTCTCCGTTCCTGTCTGTCTGTCCTTGTCTATCCCTCTCTCTGACTCTCTGTCTCTGAAAAAAAAAAATAATAATAATAATACTGTACTGTCTCCTGGTAGTCATATGAGAATGATAATAATTGGCATAAAGATCTAAATACATCTTTAAATCTGGTTAAGTCAAAGGAAATAACCTCTCTGCCCTCAAGTTCCTTAAATGGAAGCCAGCGTTGAGGAAGACCCAAGATATTGCCTTCTTCTCTGTGACTTGTCACCAGGCATCTGTGGTACCTGCGTGGCCTGCGTTGGCATCAATACTGGTAGCTTGTTCCTTCACATCATGGGTTTGTCTTTACTCCCACATACCACATTGTGAGCTTCCAGAGGACTCAATTTTCATGGCTCACTACTGACTGAATCCCTAGTGCTTACAAAGTGCCTAGTACGTACTCAACTGTTGAACATATTTGTAATTGAACCTTTCATTCTATCTCTCTAACTTATCCCAGATATTTATTAAAGACTAGAGCTCACTCTATGCCAAGTTCTCTTCCTCCAACATACTCTTGGCTCCCTTCATTACCATGCTCTTCTATCCTTCTGACCTCTGTGTCTAAATGCTGTTCCCTCCATGTGAATGTCCTTTCCCTCACCTCATTCCTTCCTTGCTTTCTTGACTTCCAGCCCCAGCTCAGTCCTCACATCTTTTCTGAAGCTTTCTCTGATTTCTTCATGCAAAGATCAGCCTTTGTCTGGTTCCCCACAACACTCACAATTTTATCTCAGCTCTTACCACAGTGGATAACATACAGTATTTTTTTTTTCATTTTTCTGAAGCTTGGAAACAGGGAGAGACAGTCAGACAGACTCCCGCATGCGCCCGACCGGGATCCACCCGGCACGCCCACCAGGGGCAACACTCTGCCCACCAGGGGGCGATGCTGTGCCCATCCTGGGCATCACCATGTTGCGACCAGAGCCACTCTAGCACCTGAGGCAGAGGCCACAGAGCCATCCCCAGCGCCCGGGCCATCTTTGCTCCAATGGAGCTTTGGCTGCAGGAGGGGAAGAGAGAGACAGAGAGGAAAGCACGGCGGAGGGGTGGAGAAGCAAATGGGCGCTTCTCCTGTGTGCCCTGGGCGGGAATCGAACCCGGGTCCTCTGCACACTAGGCCGACGCTCTACCGCTGAGCCAACCGGCCAGGGCCTCATACAGTATTTTTAAACCTGACTCCCCACAGGACCTGGAGCTCCTTACACATCTATGTTTTCCTTGAGGTCTAAACAAGTCTGATCATGCAACAGATGTTACTTAATTGCAGGATTCTCTCTCTCAGCCTTGGTGTCCCCAGCTAAAGCAGGTGGGTCTTGGCTCAGGATGCAGTGACATAATACATGGGCAAGCATTTGGAGAACCAGCAACCTGTTATTCAAATAGCAGTGATTACTATATTTATCTGTTGCTGTCTGAGCACCACTCAAGGTCTTTGTGTACTTCAGCCTTTATCAGCTCATGTTTAAGCTCTCAATCGCCAGCAAGGTGATGGTGTTTACAGGAATTCCAGCCCTACCCAAACTCTCTCCCTTTGCAACAACTCAAAACTGTTCTTTCGAAACTATTGCTTGCCTGTGTGAGTCTGCTAATAAGTCCCTTCCAGCTCTGTGGTTCTGTGACAGACAGACAAAAGGGAAAAAGACTTTTAAGAAGGCTTTACCAGTAGGAAACCCTGGTCATGGAGATTTGGTGACACTTCATATCAGAAAATGCCCAAAGTCGCTGAAGAGAGCCACATTTCTCATCTTTTAGACAAGGTTGAAGCCCCGAGATTTCTTTGCGTGGTGATGTGGAATCACAGGAGCATCTTTTTCAGATTTTATTACATAATGATTAGCAGATTATATAACAGTCATGTGACAATGATTAGGCACCTTACTTCCTAAAAGCGAACAACACAAACAATATACCTACTTCTTTCTATTTTATAGGTGTTTTTTTTTTAATCATGGAAGTGACATGAATTCTACCAATACAGATGTGTATAGAACAAAAAAAGAAAGAAAGAAAGAAAGAAAGAAAGAAAGAAAGAAAGAAAGAAAGAAAAGCAATCCTATGATCCAGCAATTTGATTTCCTGGAATCTATCAGAGAAACAAGTGTAAGTGTGTGAGAGACCTGTTCCATCATTGTCGGTAATGCAAAAACAAAACCCCAAAACATTCTAAATGTCCATCAGTAGGGGAATGGTATAATCACACTAATGACTATGTACCACTTTAAAAGGATTACATAACTCTGCAAGAGATGCAGCAGAATGGAAAAAGAAAGACATACTCTGAAATGGAAAACAAAACATCAAACAATACTATATATCTCCTAAGGGTGTGTATATATGGGGACAATAATGCAAATAGATAATTTGTTTTAAATCATTCCACAAATACATACTATGTGATTTTATTTTTATTTATTTATTTATTTTTTTTTTGAAGCCCTACTCCCCAATGTGGTGGCATTTGGAGGAGGGATCTTTTTTTTTTTTTTAATAATGTTTGCTTCTTTTTTTAAAATTTTTATTTATTCATTTTAGAGAGGAGAGAGAGAGAGACAGAGAAGAGAGAGAGAAGGGGGGAGGAGCTGGAAGCATCAACTCCCATATGTGCCTTGACCAGGCAAGCCCAGGGTTTCGAACCGGCGACCTCAGCATTTCCAGGTCGACGCTTTATCCACTGCGCCACCACAGGTCAGGCCTACTATGTGATTTTAATTAATTTCTTTCTCCCCCAGAAGTCAGTATCTCCATGAGAACACAGCTATATGTTTTGCTCACAATTTTATCACTACTATATGCCCCACATAAAATAATGGGGTTCCTCGGTATGTTCCTGATGGAAATTTTCACTGATGTCAGATTTAAAGGGCATAACTGAGCAAACAAACATAGCCCCGGCCCTCAAGGAGTGTACAGTCTCCTTATCAGAAAGAGAGTATTAATAAACCAGGAGTAGGATGAACTGAAAACCTGTAATTCAGAATCAAAGGTGATAAACATTATGAGAGGGGTATAGAGTTTACGGAACGGAGACGGGACCTTTGACAGGGCAAACTGGGAACAGCCTTAAGGAGGAGGTGGCATTTGAGCTGGGCTTTGAGTGAGTTGGACATGTGAGGATCTCCAGTTTTCCTTCCAGCTAGAGGGAAGAAAGCAATCAGAATCAAGTACTGGAAACTGAAACTCAACTGCCTCCAAGCATATAAGATGAGTATAACTAGGTACCAGAGTAGATAGTCTCATACGATATAGTACCAGACATTAGTATTAATGTAATATAATATAGTGCCTAGCTCAAAGGAGACTTTAATACTTTCATGAGAAAACAAATATTGTTGAACCCCTTCCATGCTCCAGCTGGTTGTTGCCAACTTCCCCGCTGATTGTGATCAGATATTTAGGTTTCTAAAGAGGAGCTAGAAGTCCAGATTTTTAAATGAAACTTCTTAATTACAAACACCATGTGTAAATATACTTCCTAGTTCTGCCTGCTGAGAAGACCCACAAGAAATAACACACCGGTAGCAACAAGCAGCGCCTAGAACCCAGATCTTACTTTCTAAACACCATTCACCACTAAAAGGAACCAAGGCGCCTTGGAGAAATGACTGATTCTCAGGGCTGGGGCGGGGAAATTGCACTGTGAGTCTGGAATGTCTTACTGAGCCAAAAAGTAAGAAAATGCAAAAAGAATAATGGGACATGTCAAAAGGACACAAAAGCCAGGTTGGAGGGGTTCCTAATTGGCCAAATCTGGGGCAATTTGAACATAAAAATAAATGGTAGTAACAAACTATAATATCTTAGTATGGGGGGTGGGAAAGAAAATATGATTTGATACTGATACCCAACATAAACTAACAACACAAAATACTGTGTTTGCTAGAGGAATGTGCCCAGGGCTATGTGGACCTGAGTGCCAAGAATATGAGTGCACAGGCAAGCAGGGAAATTGGGGTGACAGGAGATCAGCCCAATCTCTAAGGACCTCAAATATCAGGCCAAGTCTGGCTTTAACCCTGTGAACACCTGGAAGCCACTGACTGTCTATGAGCAAGAAAGATGGTGATCACAGTCCTTGCTCTCCAAACCAGGTGTCCAGTAGATCTGGGTTCAAGTATAGCATTTAGTACCCCTGTAAGTTGGGTAAGCCTAGGTTAATCTTTGGTGTTTACTATGTAAAATGACCTCTTTGTGTCTCAGTTTTTTCACCTGTGATGTAAGGAAGATAACAATAGTACCTCAATAGTACCTACTTCTTCCTCTTCTCTCTCTATCTTTTTTTTTATACAATAGCACCTTCTTCTATACAGGTTATGGGACAGTCCAGGTGAGCACTTAGCATAGTAACTCATTAGGTATTAGCTAGTATTGTCAATCTTTTTTTATTAAATGCTTAATGCATAGGAAAAATACCCCACTCCATGGAAAGGAGATAAGCCTAAGGCTATCCGCAATTAGGATAACTGTTGTACAACATAAATTTGCTGTGGGCTAAGAATTCCATCTGATTCTCAAACCTCAGAATTCATTCTGACCACCCACAGGTGGAGGCAGGGCTGGGGCTTTTAGTATCCCTGAAGAAGGCTCGTCAGAAAATGAAAGCTCAGCCCTCTTCATAAGCAGGAAACAAGTCCCCCCACCCCTTATTCTCAATATAAACCCAACTGCCAGTCACTTCAAAGTCTTCATGTCTGCTGAGGGAGGCAACCAAAAGTCCAAAGGTAACCCAGCAGGCCAAGAACTGTTTATTAGCAGGATCCACCCAGCCCAGCCCATCTCCATGGAGACGCAGCTCATGGGTTTGGAAATGTCAAAAGCTCAGCCAGCACCTCATCTGGATATTTCTAAGTGACTCCTGAAAGCAGTAACTGGGAGGTTATGAGCTCCTGTGTACTGTACTGGTCTCTTACAGTACTGGGTTTCAAAGGACTGTTTCTGGATTGTAAAGCCAGTTGCTGCGGCCACCATCACAGCCGCCTGGCCCGTGCAGGTTCACATTTGATTCGGACAAACAATAATGAAACAATGGAGCCAAGAACTGGTGGGCCATTAGCTTTAATCCTAGCTTGCACCCAGCAGGAAAGAAATACACACAGTGGGAAAACACTTCCCTTTCCATTCAGGGCTCCCAAAGCCACTGACTTATCCAAGTTTTCCTAGGATCAAAGGTTTGTACCTCACCAGCCTTATGCACCTCTGTTCCCCATCTCCTTCTCTCTGCACAAACTGGCTTCTCCTTCAGCACTCCGCCATCTTGGCTGCTTCTCCTCTCCTCCACATGGCCTTTCTCTGCTCTCTAATGCTAATCTCAGGAACCAAGAGAGAGCAAGCTCTCAGTCTGTCCCATTTTATAGTGTAGAAATCAAAACTATATACAAACAAGGAAGTCTCTGATACAAAGTCACATAGGGTGGGAAAGGCTTAATCTTAAAACTAAAACTTAGGTCACAATGACCATGCCTGCTTACAGCCTGTCCCCCATACCCAATGCAAACTATAAGCAAGCAAACATTTATATCATATTTACAAACTTATTTGACCTACATGGAACCAGCCGTCTTTGTCCTTCCTTTGAAGCAGGCCAGGGAAAGCCACAAACAGGTTGCCTTTGTTATATAGCAACGTTATTCCAAGGCAGGAAGGCCAAGGATTGTGAAGCTAAAAGGCCTGAATTCAGATCCCAGCTCTATCACTTCCCATTTGTGTGACTTTGGACAAGCTATCTAACTTCTGTGGCCCTTGATTTCCTTATCAGTAAAGGATTAATAGAAATAAATACCTCCAAGAATGATTGAGAGAATAAATGAGCTAATTCCTGGTGACAGCCGGAGTGAGCATTCAAAACCTGTTAGATATGATTATTTTTAAAATTTTTATTTATGTATTGCTTTTTAGAGAGAGAGGAAAGGAGAGAGAGAGAGAGAGAGAAAGAAACATTGATTTGTTGTACCATTCATTTATGCATTCATTGGTTGATTCTTTTTTTTTTTTTTTTTTTTTTTACAGAGACAGAGAGTCAGAGAGAGGGACAGATAGAGACAGACAGGCAGGAATGGAGAGAGATGAGAAGCATCAATCATTAGTTTTTCGTTGCGACACTTTAGTTGTCCATTGATTGCTTTCTCATATGTGCCTTGACCATGGGGCTACAGCAGGCTGAGTAACCCCTTGCTCGGAGTCAGCGACCTTGGGTGCAAGCTGGTGAGCTTTGCTCAAACCAGATGAGCCTGTGCTCAAGCTGGAGACCTCGGGGTCTCAAACCTGGGTTCTCCGCATCCCAGTCCGACGCTCTATCCACTGCGCCACTGCCCAGTCAGGCCATTGGTTGATTCTTTTTTAATTTTTTTTTTTTACAGAGACAGAGAGTCAGAGAGACGGACAGATAGGGACAGACAGGACAGAGAGAGATGAGAAGCATCAATCATCAGTTTTTCATTGTGACACCTTAGTTGTTCATTGATTGCTTTCTCATACATGCCTTGACTGTGGGGCTACAGCAGACCAAGTAACCCCTTGCTCAAGCCAGTGACCTTGGGTGCAAGCTGGTGAGCCTCACTTGAACCAGATGAGCCCACGCTCAAGCTGGTGACCTCGGGGTCTCGAACCTGGGTTCTTCGCATCCCAGTCCGATGCTCTATCCACTGCGCAACCTCCTGGTCAGGCCATTGGTTGATTCTTGATATGCTCTGACTGGGGATTGAACCCTCAACCTTGGTGTGTTGTAAAGTACCGTACCTCACTTCTGCGGGTTTATGTAGAGACACCAAGTCCAGATGAATTTTGAAGGGTTTTATTAAAGGAGGAGATTTAGCCAGGCCAATTCTTTTTTTTTAAATTAATTTTTTTTTACAGAGACAGAGAGTCAGAGAGAGGGATAGATAGGAACAGATAGGAACGAAGAGAGATGAGAAGCATCAATCATCAGTTTTTCGTTGAGACACCTTAGTTGTTCATTGATTGCTTTCTCATATGTGCCTTGACCGTGGGGCTACAGCAAACTGAGTAACCCCTTGCTCAAGCCAGCGACCTTGGGTCCAAGCTGGTGAATTTTGCTCAAACCAGATGAGACCGTGCTCAAGCTGGCAACCTTGGGGTCTCGAACCTGGGTCCTCCGCATCCCAGTTCGATGCTCTATCCACTGCACCACCGCCTGGTCAGGTGGCCAATTCTTGATGTAATATAAACTGTAAAATGCTATGTGAAAACAATGAGCTGGTAGAGCAGGGGTCGGGAACCTATGGCTCGTGAGCCAGATGATGTGGCTCTTTTGATGGCTGCATCTGGCTCACAGACAAATCTTTAATAAAAAAAATAATGTTAAAAATATAAAACAACCTGACCGAGCAGTGGCGCAGTGGATAGAGCATCGGACTGGGATGCAGAAGACCCAGGTTCGAGACCCCGAGGTCGCCAAGCTTGAGCGCAGGCTCATCTGGTTTGAGCAGAAGCCCACCAGCTTGAGCCCAAGGTCGCTGGCTCTAGCAAGGGGTTACTTGGTCTGCTGAAGGTCCGTGGTCAAGGCACATATGAGAAAAGCAGTCAATGAACAACTAAGGTGTTGCAACGCGCAATGAAAAACTAATGATTGATGCTTCTCATCTCTCCATTCCTGTCTGTCTATCCCTCTCTCTGACTGTCTGTCTCTGTAAAAAATAAATAAATTTAAAAAATTAAAAAATAATAATAATAAAAAAGCATAACTAAAAAAATGTAACATAAAAATGTTTTTTAATGTCAGAATAAATTTAATTTTGTTATATTTATTTCATTTAATTACCATAAAGCACACTTGGACTTTATATTTTTTTCTTTAATACTTCTTTAATACTTCTGAGAAATATTATAACATATTTCTCAGAAATTTGTATATAGTGCATCTACAATTATTTGTAGGTTTTTAAATGCGCCCCAACTTCAAAAACTTTGAGAACCACTGCTTTAAAGAACTGGAGAAACTAAGGCAGGCCTTGTTCACCTACGTAGTTGGGCCAGGCGAGTCTGTGAGGTACTCATCTGCCCCCTAGTGGTATAGGGGGAAATTCCTCTTGGCTCTTACCAGTTGGCAATCTGAATCTCCTCTTACCAGCTTGAAATCAAAATGAAATTATCTGCCCATAGATTAATAAATGTAGTAATACAAAATGCTGTAAATTCTGCCTACTTTAAATGAGTATAGCAGTAAGTTTTACATGTGACCCGAGGCTGAGAGCTAGGGCTTGAGGGTTACATGATTTGAGGGCTGGTGTCATGTCTAATCATCTCAATTATTCTCCCACAGGGCCTAAAGCAATATTCTTTCATTTTTACCTGAAAAGCAATGCAGGAAAGTTTAGAAAATACAAGAGGGGAAAGTTTAGATAATATGAGAGGGAAAAGAATGACAAGTAAGCCTTCCTCTAGGCCTAGAACCTAGACCCCTGGTCCCTAGTTTCCCTCGCTGATGACAGACACTGGTACCAGATTCTCAGGTCTCCTTCCAGCAGGGTGATTGCTGCTCCCGGGACCTTCCCAGCTTTAGCAAGGAAAGCCTGACATCCTGGGAGCCCCCTCAACTCCAGGCAAACCCAGACGATTGGTCACCTTACCTTTCAGAGACATCTATTCCTCATACGCAAATGTATACCAGGTATATAACTCAGCATCTTGGTGTTATTTTAACTAAAAATATATTTCAGCCTGACCTGTGGTGGCGCAGTGGATAAAGTAACTTCCTTAAAAAAATGAATAAAAAATATATATATTTCAAAGATCATTCCATATCAGCTGTGTATTTATTTAACAAATATGTATGGAGTCACCTACCTTTTAAAAGCTAAAGATATAGCCTGACCAAGCAGTGGCGCAGTAGATAGAGCGTCGGACTGGGATGCTGAGAACCCAGGTTCGAGACCCTGAGGTCGCCAGCTTGAGCGCGGGCTCATCTGGTTTGAGCAAAAGCTTACCAGCTTGAGCCCAAGGTTGCTGGCTCGAGCAAGGGGTTACTTGGTCTGCTGAAGGCCCGCGGTCAAGGCACATATGAGAAAGCAATCAATGAACAACTAAGGTGTCTTAATGTGCAACGAAAAACTAATAATTGATGCTTCTCATCTCTTCACTTCTGTCTGTCTGTCCCTGTCTTTCCCTCTCTCTGTAAAAAAAACACACAACAACTTCTAGTAAAAAAAAAATGGACCAAAATTCCTGTCCTCATGGAGTTGACACACCAGTAATTATATCTGTTGTATTTCTTCTTTTCTTTCTTTCTTTTTTTTTTTTTTTTGTATTTTTCTGAAGTGAGAAGCGGGGAGGCAGAGAGACAGACTCCTGCATGTGCCCGACCGGAATCTACCCAGCATGCCCGCCAGGGGGCGATGCTCTGCCCATCCAGGGTGTTGCTCTGTAGCAAACGGAGCCATTTAGTGCCTGAGGTGGAGGCCATGGAGCCATCCTCAGAGCCCGGGCCAACTTTGTTCCAATGGAGCTTTGGCTGCGGGAGGGGAAGAGACAGAGAGAGAAGAGAGGGGTGGAGAAGCAGATGAGCTCTTCTCCTGTGTGCCCTGGCCAGGAATCGAACCCGGGACTTCTACACACTGGGCTGACGTTCTACCACGGAGCCAACCAGCCAGTGCCTCTATTGTATTTATTTAATCACTTTGCTACTATGACCCAGTCCTGTCCTGGACATCTGTGTGCCCACATCCTTCTCACATTTATGAGTAGGTCTATAGAAGCACTATCCACAGAACTTTCTGTGGTGATGGAAATGTTCTGTATCTGCTGTGTCCTGATACATAGCCACTTAGCTACATGTGGCTATTGAGCACTAGAAATATGGCTACTAGTGAGACAGTGATTTTTTTTTTTTTACAGAGACAGAGAGAGTCAGAGAGAGGGATAGATAAGGACAGACAGGAACAGAGAGAGATGAGAAGCATCAATAATCAGTTTTTCATTGCGACACCTTAGTTGTTCATTGATTGCTTTCTCATATGTGCCTTGACCGTGGACCTTCAGCAGACCGAGTGACTCCTTGCTCGAGCCAGCGAGCTTGGGTCCATGCTGGTGAGCTTTTGCTCAAACTAGATGAGCCTGCGCTCAAACTGGCAACCTCGGGATCTCGAACTTGGGTCTTTCCGCATCCCAGTCCGACGCTCTGTCGACTGCGCCACCGCCTGGTCAGGAGAGACAGTGAATTTTTTAAAATTTACTTAAAATTAAATAGCCACAGTATGGGATGGCTCTGGTCTATGGGATAAAGTCCTGAAATATTATAGAAGAGATAAATCAAAAGGTCTGTGTTCTTCTTTTATAATTATAGGCAAATTACCCACTAAAGAGATTGTATTAGTTATCAGTTGTTGCCTAACAAATGACCACAAACTTAGTGGCTTAAATAACACACTCACAGTGGGTGAGCAGTGTGGGCCTGACATGTCTAGATCGCCTCACACTAGAGGAAATCTCCCTGCAACTTTCATTAGGATCATTATTTAGTTGAAAAACTTTTCAAAGCACCGGCCGCCACCACCGACCTCACATCTTTCTTCCTAGAATTATATCTATCCCCTGCACCCTGCAGAGGGCCTGGCACACAATAGACCCACAGGGACTCTTTGTTGTCTGAATGAATGAGTCTACCTTGGCAGTAAAAGTCAAGTTCGCAAAGGCTTTGAGCAAAACCTATTCTCCCACTCCAGGCTCACGGAACCCAAGAAGAGGTTAGACAGTGTGGACAACCTAGGAGAGGCTGCCAAAAGCTGAAGAAGAGGAAGAGACTACTGTGGGAAATATTTTCCTTAAAAACATTTAGGGGCCCTGGCCGGTTGGCTCAGTGGTAGAGCATCGGCCTGGCGTGCAGGAGTCCTGGGTCCAATTCCCGGCCAGGGCACACAGGAGAAGCGCCCATCTGCTTCTCCACCCTCCCCCTCTCCTTCCTCTCTGTCTCTCTCTTCCCCTCCCGCAGCCAAGGCTCCATTGGAGCAAAGTTGGCCCGGGCGCTGAGGATGGCTCTGTGGCCTCAGGCGCTAGAATGGCTCTGGTTATAACAGAACGATGCCCCAAGATGGGCAGAGCATCGTCCCCTGGTGGGCATGCCGGGTGGATCCCGGTCGGGCGCATGCGGGAGTCTGTCTGACTGCCTCCCTGTTTCCAACTTCAGAAAAATACAAAAAAAAATTTTTAGGCGAACCCTGGCTACGTAGCTCAGTTGGTTAGAGCTTCATCTCGATATGCCAGGGTTATGGGTTCCATCCCTAGTCAGCGCACACACATATAAGAATCAACTAATGAATATATAAATAAGTGGAACAACAAGTAATGTTTCTCTTGCTCTCTCCCCACCCCCTAAAATCAATCAGTCAATCAATAAAAATTAAAAATAAAAAACATAAGGGTAAATGGGAAGAGTACGTTTCATTTGTTTGACACACATTATTAGGTTGATAGTTGCTGAGAAACCAAGTTATAAGTGGGAAGGAAGAAGGACTGGTTATATATTTGCAAGCTAAGAAAGGGAAAATGTCCTGACCTGCAGTGGCGCAGTGGTTAAAGCGTTGACCTGGAACACTGAGGTCGCCGGTTCAAAACCCTGCACTTGTCTGGTCAAGGCACATATGGGAGTTAATGCTTCCTGCTCCTCCCCCCTTTCTCCCTCTCTCCCTCTCCTCTCTAAAATGAATGAATTAATAAATAAATAAATAATAATAATAATAAAAGGGAAATTGGGGACATTGTCCATGGGGATACTTCAGAAAACCAGGAAGAGATGGAGCACATTCCGTCTAGCTCAGCATTGCTGGAGGGTAGGGGAAGACAATGTAGGCTAGTGGTTCTCAAAGTATGGCCCCGGGTCCTGCAGCATCAGCCTCACCTGGAAAACAATTACAAATGCAAATCCCCAGACCTACTGATGCGCTGGATCAGGCACTCTGGAGGTCGGTTCCAGCAGTCAGTGTTTTAAAAAGCCTCCCAGGTGACTCTGATGTACAGGCACCCTGAAGGGCACAGGTGGCAAAGGCAGACTGCATGTGATATTCAAATCCTGACTCTCATTTTCCATTTGTGTTAAAAGGTAATTAAATCTCTCTGTGCTTCGATTTGCACAGCTGTAAAAGGAGATACTAATAAAAGGACCCAAGATATAGGTTACTGTGAGGATTTATTCATACAAAGTAGTTATAATAATAAGCACCCCAAAAAGTTCACTATTAATATTATGTCAATCCTATCCTCTTGTCTTTGTAACTAAGTGTATGAGGTTGTGGAAAGTTCATTTCAAAAGTCCAAATGAGCCTGACCAGGCGGTGGTGCAGTGGATAGAGCGTCGGACTGGGACGCAGAGGACCCAGGTTTGAGACCCCGAGGTCGCCAGCTTGAGCGTGGGCTCATCTGGTTTGAGCAAAAGCTCACCAGCTTGGACCCAAGGTTGCTGGCTTGAGCAAGGAGTTACTCGGTCTGCTGAAGGCCCACGGTCAAGGAACGTATGAGAAAGCAATCAATGAACAACTAAGCTGCTGCAACGAAAAACTAATGATTGATGCTTCTCATCCCTCTCCATTCCTGTCTGTCTGTCCCTATCTATCCCTCTTTCTGACTCTTGCTGTCTCTAAAACAAAAACAAAAACAAAAAGCCCAAATGAGGCACTCTATGGATTTGGGTTTTTTTTATTATTATTCATTTTTAGAGAGGAGAGAGAGGGGGAGAGAGAGAGACAGAGAAGAGAGAAGGGGGGAGGAGCTGGAAGCATCAACTCCCATATGTGCCTTGACCAGGGAAGCCCAGGGTTTCAAACCTGCAACCTCAGCATTTCCAGGTTGATGCTTTATCCACTGCGCCACCACAGGTCAGGCCTCACTCTGTGGATTTGAAGCTCAGGTGTGGAGGTCTCCTGCTCACTCCCCCTTCTTCATCCCCACAGGGTCTGGCATCAGTTACAAGGCCAACGCAAATCGCTAATACCCACAGCACACCTCTGTCTCTGAGTGAGTGTCTGGCATAGGAACAGGAAACAGAAACGGGAAAGCCTAAGCATTGGCCCTTTTGGGCTGCTGCCTCCCTGCCAAATTGTTTGTTGTAGGATGCCTACATGAATAGCTATAAATACTCTTCTTGCTGCCACCGGGTCAAGCAAAATCAATCCCGGCATTTGGGAGTGAGACAAAGAAGGCACAAATTTGCATTCAATTAACCTGGTTTAACCAACATGATTTATTTATCCCATGTAGACTCCTCACTGTGAGGCCTTTGTGGCTTTTCAAGTAGAGGTTTAATTGATCATTAACTGTCCAGGTTAAGAAAACCATGTAAGACCCTGGCCGGTTGGCTCAGTGGTAGAGCGTCGGCCTGGCGTGTATAAGTCCCGGGTTCGATTCCCGGCCAGGGCACACAGGAGAAGCGGGCGCTTCTCCACCCCTCCCACTCTCCTTCCTCTCTGTCTCTCTCTTCCCCTCCCGCAGCCGAGGCTCCATTGGAGCAAAGATGGCTCGGGCGCTGGGGATGGCTCCTTGGCCTCTGCCCCAGGCGCTAGAGTGGCTCTGGTCCCAGCAGAGCTACGCCCTGGAGGGGCAGAGCTACGCCCCCCGGAGGGGCAGAGCATCGCCCCCTGGTAGGCAGAGCGTAGCCCCTGGTGGGCGTGCCGGGTGGATCCCGGTCGGGCGCATGCGGGAGTCTGTCTGACTGTCTCTCCCCGTTTCTAGCTTCAGAAAAATACAAAAAACAAACAAACAAAAAACACGATGCTTTAAAAAAAAAAAGATGTCTCTTCTGTTAAATGGTTGTTCAATGGGGTGTGTGCCAGACGCAAGTGGGTGCAGTAGAAAGTGGAAAGTTGAAATTCAAAACATCTGGGATGTAGGCCTGCTCCTTTCTTGTGAGATTGAGGTTTAGTCTATCATATCACGCCTCAGCTTCCCCATCTATACAGAGTATGAGCTGGACCTTACCACCAGGAGGCATGTGGACACAATTTTAAATAATGTTGACTCAGGGAGGGAGACATGCTTCCCATTACTTTTGCTTTCACTAGCAAGTGTCAGCGTGGTGATAGCCTGTCTTCAACCCCTCTTGCATAATGGCTAATGTCTTTTTAGTGTCAACAGTATATTCAGCATGAATTAATAATATTGTTTTGTTTCCATTGTATTTTTACAGTTCCCTTGTAGAATTAAGTGACAACTGGTTTTCTATTTGTAGCTCAGGAGTGATATCAGATCTACCTTTAAAATTTATTTGCTTTTTAAGTTTATTTATTTATTTTTCTTTAAAAATTTGTTCTTTTTGTTGTCGTTGTTTGCTTAAGTTAAAAAAATTATTGAGTAATAATGATTTAAATTTAGAAAACATGCTGAAGCACAAAGCCGGTCCCAATTTTGCCAACTCAAAATCCGTTTTCCATATTTTCCAGATTTCCCTCGGCCTCTTCCTCCCTCCCTCCTGTCAGAGGGGCCAAGAGGCGTGGCGCACCCTTAGCCCCGCTCCCAGCCGGATGCTCAGCCCATAATCCAAGCCCCTTGAGCCCTCACAGCCCACAAGCCCCGCCCTCGCCCCGCCCCTCGCGTCGCTGGCCGGCCCCCTGGGCCCCGCCCCCTCAGTCTCCTACTTCTCGGCCGCCGTTACGCTGCTCTCCGAAGCAGCAAGATGGCGGCACAACAGCAGGCTCGTGAGGCTGGTGCGCATCTGGCAGGGCCGGCGGCGGAGGCCGACCCACTGGGCCGCTTCACGTGTCCCGTGTGCTTAGAGGTGTACGAGAAGCCGGTGCGGGTACTCTGCGGCCACGTGTAAGCGGCGAGCCCGGGCCTGGTCGGGGGGCGTCTGACTGGGAGGGGAATGGAGCTGAGGGGCGAGGCCCCGGCCGGGAGGGTCTCGGGCGAGAGCAAGAGGATCGGCCTATAGGGCGCTTCTGCCGTCTTGCCTTGTTCACTCCCCCAATATTCCGCCCTTCTGTTGAGCTCCTACTGTGTTCCAGGCGGCCTGTCAGCTCCTTCCCACGCGAGATAGTGGCTTTCCACCTCACCGGGGGTTAGGTAGGGTCCAGAGTCTGCCCGCGAGCGCCCCAATTTCCCTTGAATAGTGCGTCCATCGCCCAGGTTTCTAGCTCTGCCGGAGTAATTCTAATGGGCCCTCAAGTGGAAGAAACACCGAGCTAGACTAAAAGAACAAAAGGAAAGTCTTCACATAAATATGACCCATCTGCCCTTAACCGTGAAGGGGCTTGAGAGGAGGTAGGTAGGGATTGTTAGCGTTACTGCTTACGTGGATACAGATGTGTTTCACGCCATTTGAAGTGAAGCCTCCGTGGCCTGTGCATTGGTCGTCACACACGACTAAAGGAGGTGTGTGTGTGACAGTGTCATGACAATGTCCCGGTCCTAGTTTGGCCGAATCTGAATCGCAGCCTTGCTCCATCAGACACATAAACACCTAAGTTGAAAGAATTGTAGAGAACTTGGCCGCCTGCTTCTTCCTCTGGGAGTTGGCATTTTCTTCACGGCTTCCCTCAACGCATAGAAGGGGCGTCACCTTGGCATTGGTCTTAGGACCTTTTCAAGGGTCAGTTGTCACAATAGGCACTTGTTGGGCCTCACAGACATTCTTTTCTTTTTTTTTCTTCTAATTTTATTTTATAAAAGTTATTTTTAGGGCGAGAGAGGAAGAGAGAGAGAGAAAGCAACATCGATATGTTGTTTCACATGATTTCACTGGTTGAGTCTTTTTTTTTTTTTAGGTTTTATTCATTTTTAGGAGAGAGAGAGAGAGAAAGGGGGAAGGGGCAGGAAGCATCAACTCCCATATGTGCCTTGACCAGGCAAGCCCGGGGTTTTGTAAAAGGCGAAAGATTTATGTGATCTGAAGAGAAACGAGAGCATAAGCCCGGGCTTTTGAACTGGTGACCTCAGCGTTCCAGGTCAGTGCTTTACCCACTGCACCACCACAGGTCAGGCCCTTCCTCTTTTTTAAAATCAATCAATCAATTAAAAAATATCTTCTTTTCCCTGGCGGGTGGGCTCAGTGGTGGAGCGTTGGCCTGGCGTTTAGATGTCCTGGGTCCCCTTCTCGGGGAGGGCACACAGGAGAAGCGACCATCTGCTTCTCTACCCTTCGCCCTTCCCTCCTCTATCTCTCTCTCTCTTCATCTCCCACAGCCATGGCTGGAGTGGCTCGAGGGAGGTGGCCTCAGGCACTGAGGATGGCTCCATGGCCTTCGCCTCAAGAGCTAAAAATGGCACAGGTTTCAACAGCAGAGGCCCCTAGTGGGCATGCTGGGTGGGTTCTGGCCAGGGCGCATGGGGAGTCTGTCTCTGCCTCCTCTCCTATCACTAAAATTAATTAATTAATTAATTAAAATAATAAGATTTTAAACTTTATTTCAAGCTCTAAATGGAGAGGACAGGTGGCTGGGTGCCCAGGAGAAGGGACTTTTTACATGGCACTGTAACAGAAAGGGTGGAGCATCTGGAAAGCTGAGCTAGAAAAACCCCGGTATAATAGGAAATGAAACTGAAAGCAGGCTGTTTTATTGGGCATGATTCATGGCCCCAAAAGTCTTCCTTTCAGATACCCTTCTGCACTTGGTGTCATCTTTGTGTGGCACTCTGCATCCAGGTCTGTGCTTCTCATAATTTTAGGTCTCAGCTCAAATGAATCCACCTCCTTAAAGAAGCTTTCTATGGTCACCCCAGCTGATCTCATCACTTTATTAGCTCAGTGACTTAATCACTATCTAAAACTAACATTTGTGTTTTGCTTCACTCTGGAATAGAAGCATTATGAGGACAAGGACTTAGTTAGGTCACCATTGTGCCCTCTGGTGAATCAGTAGATCCCCTCACCTTCTTCTAGCCTGGTCTGGAATTTGCCTAGCAGAATAACATCTAGTTTAATGACAAAGGAAAAAAATTCTTAAGAGACAGTAAAACATTGTTAAATGTGCAGATTATCTTTGATTATACATTCTGCCAGGGTATTTTCTTGCCTTCTTATCCATTTTTTCTGTGTACTTTACCTCAGCATTACCCCTCAGCATTACCACTTGCCTAGGCTTCAGGATATAAACTTGATCATTTTTCATTTTAGTTTTTTCTTTTCCAAATGCAGTTGGGTAGCAGTGCTACTGATTCCAGCCCTGAATCATGTCCTGACGTCATTCTCTGCTGCCCCAGTCAGGCCTCACAATCCTTTGCCATTAGCCTTCTGTTTGGTTTCTACTTCAGATCTCCTCTCATCTTTCCTCACCTAAAAAATATTATTATTGGCCCTGGCCGGTTGGCTCAGTGGTAGAGCGTCGGCCTGGCGTGCAGAAGTCCCGGGTTCGATTCTCAGCCAGGGCACACAGGAGAAGCGCCCATCTGCTTCTCCACCCCTCCCCCTCTCCTTCCTCTCTGTCTCTCTCTTCCCCTCCCACAGCCAAAGCTCCATTGGAGCAAAGATGGCCCGGGCGCTGGGGATGGCTTTGCTCAGGTGCTAGAGTGGCTCTGGTTGCAACATAGTGACTCCCAGGATGGGCAGAGCATCGCCCCCTGGTGAGTGTGCCGGGATCCCGGTCGGGCGCATGCAGGAGTCTTTCTGACTGTCTCTCCCCGTTTCCAGCTTCAGAAAAATGCAAAAAAAAAAAAAAATTATTATTATTTTTATTTAGTGAGAAAAGGGGAGGGAGAGACAGACTCCCACATGTGCCAGGACCAGAATCCACCCAGCAAGCCCACTAGGGAGCAATGCTCTGCCCATATGGGGCCCTTGCTTCGTTGCAACTTGAGCCATTTTTTAGTGCCTGAGTCAGAGGCCATGCAGCCATCCTCAGCGACTGGGGCCAACTCTCTCCAATCAAACCATGGCTGCAGGAGGGGAAAAAAAGGGAGAGAAGTGAGAGGGGGAGAGGTGGAGAAGCGGATGGGTGCTTCTCCTTTGGGCCCTGACTGGGAATTGAACCTGGGACATCTACACACCAGGCCAACACTCTACCACTGTGCCAACTGGCAAGGACCTAAAAGATATTTTAAAACCAAAAACTATTGGCTATGATAATCCCAGAGTTATTTTTTTTATAAGGAAAAGTTTATTTAGAGGTAGAAGAAATAGGCTTTAAGAAACTAGTTAGACAAAAGAAGGACCTTGGAGCTTAACACAAGGCAAAATCTCAGAGTTGTTTTTGTTGTTTTTCTAAAATTTGGATTTGGTCTTGTCTGTCTTTGCTTTAAATATCTGGATCCCTACTGCTTATGAGGGAAAATGTTAGGCTCTTATTTCCTCAGATCATGAATTTTTTTTTTTTTTTTTGTGGCAGAGACAGAGTCAGAGAGAGGGGATAGATAGGGACAGACAGACAGGAAGGGAGAGAGAGAGAGATGAGAAACATCATTTCTTTGTTGCGGTTACTTAGTTGTCCATTGATTGATTTCTCATATGTGCCTTGACTGGGGGACTGCTATAGCAGACCGAGTGACCCCTTGCTCGAGCCAGTAACCTTGGGCTCACGCTAGTGAGCTTTGCTCAAACCTGATGAGCCCGCACTCAAGCTGGCAACCTTGGGGTCTCGAAACCCCAGTCCTGCACATCCCAGTCTGATGCTCTGTCCACTGCACCACCGCCTGGTCAGGCTAGATCATGACTTTTTAAGTCTGAAGGTCTGTAATATTCTTCCCTTGCTCCGCCAGCTGAACTCTTTCTTTTAAGTCTTTCGTAGATGCTGCATCTGAAGTCTTCTGAGCTCTGTCCTTAGGTCACAACTAGTTGCTCTTTTTTATTTTTTTAATTTATTTATTTGAGAGAAAGGAAGAAAAAGAAATGTCAGTTTGTTGTTCCACTTATTTATATATTTGTTGGTTGAGTCTTATATGTGCCCTGACTGGGGATTGAACCCGCAACCTTGGCATTAATCAGGATGACGTTCTAACCAAATGAGCTACTGGGCCAGGGCTACAACTAGTTTTTCTTGTATTTGTGTTCCCATCGTGCTTTGCATTCACCTCAAATGACAGCAGCTCCTGTTGGTGGTGCATTTCAAGTGTGCTATTCACTGTACTAAGGTCTGATGTACATATTTCACCCAGCACTTCTAGCGGTGAGTACTACTGTCTCTGTTCCACTGAGGAAAAGCAGATTCAGGAAACCCCTCAGTGCTGAGGGCTGTTTGAAGACTGCAACCTGCACCATAACTGTAATACCTTTTTCCATGTATTACAGTAGTTTGCATTTGTTTCTGGTGCTGATCTCTGATTCTTTGTAGGATCTCCCCCCCCCCCCCCCCCGTTTTTCTTTCATAGAAGGACTCAGTATTTGAATCAGGAGTAGGGAACAAGTTGTCTTTAACCTGTTACTCATTGATGTATTTTTAAAAGTTTATCCATTTTTGTTGTCTTGCCTCCACAATGCATGACTCAGGTTCTCTGTATGTCTTGTTCTAGCTTTTGCTCTGCATGCCTGCAGGAATGTCTGAAGCCGAAGAAGCCTGTCTGTGGGGTATGTCGCAGCCCTCTGGCACCTGGTGAACGAGCTGTGGAGCTCGAGCGACAGATTGAGAGCACAGAGACTTCTTGCCATGGCTGCCGTAAAAATGTATGTGGAGGGAAAACGGAAGAGTCAGTCTTTCTGTGATGAAATGGGTAAAACGTAGAGCTGTTGCTGTGTAGTTTCTGAAAGTAGAGCATGATTAGATGACTAATAGCACGTGTGCATGCTAGTTCTCTGTGGCAATGGCTGTGCTGTTTCATTTTGGTAACCTTACTGGGTTTCTGGTTTATTTTGGGGGGTGTGTGTTAAGAGTTGGCTTAGTGTATTACATATTTTAGCTTTGAAACCATAGAAATCTGTTATCTCAGTTTTTTCTTATAAGAGACCCATTTTTTTCAAAGCATTATGTACACTTTTAATTAGACTCTAATGGCAGGATATTTCTTTCTATTTTTTTTCCCTTAAGTGAGAAGCAGGGAGGCAGAGTGACAGACTCCTGCATGCACCCCAACCAGGATCCACCTGGAAAGCCCCCTATTGGGCAATGCTCTGCCCATCTGGGGCCATTGCTCTGTTGCTTGGCAACCAAGCTATTTTTAGCAGCTGAGGCAAGGCCATGGAGCCGTCCTCTGCCCAGGGCCAACTTGCTCCAACCGTGCCATGGCTGTGGGAGCAGAAGAGAGAGATAGAGATAGAGAGAAGGGAGAGGGGGAAGGGTGGGAGAGCAGGTGATCGCTTCTCCTGTGTGCCCTGACTGGGAATCGAACTGGGACCACACTCCAGGCCAGTGCACTACCACTGAACCAACTGACTAGGGCCTGGATGATACTTCTTAATATTTTTTTAAATTTAATTAATTTATTTTTTACAGAGTCAGAGAGAGGGATAGACAGGGACAGACAGACAGGAACGGAGAGAGATGAGAAGCATCAATCATTAGTTTTTCATTGCACATTGCAATACCTTAATTGTTGCTTTCTCATTGATTGCTTTCTCTTATGTGCCTTACCCATAGGGCTACAGCAGACTGAATAACCCCTTGCTGGAGCTAGCAACCTTAGGTTCAAGCTGGTGGGCTTTTGCTCAAACCAGATGATCCTGCGCTCAAGCTGGCGACCTTGGGGTCTCGAACCTGGGTCCTCTGCATCCCAGTCTGACACTATCCATTGTGCCACCGCCTGGTCAGGCCTTAATATTGTTTAATATAAAATGAAGTCAGTATGGATATACCTTACAGCAGGGGTCCCCAAACTTTTTACACAGGGGCCAGTTCACTGTCCCTCAGACCGTTGGAGGGCCGGACTATAAAAAAAAAACTATGAACAAATTCCTATGCACACTGCACATATCTTATTTTAAAGTAAAAAAAACAAAACGGGAACAAATATATTTAAAATAAAGAACAAGTAAATTTAAATCAACAAACTGACCAGTATTTCAATGGGAACTATGGGCCTGCTTCTGGCTAATGAGATGGTCAATGTGCTCCTCTCACTGACCACCAATGAAAGAGGTGCCCCTTCCGGAATTGCGGCGGGGGCCGGATAAATGGCCTCAAGGGGCCACATGCGGCCTGCGGGCCGTAGTTTGGGGACCCCTGCCTTACAGTCTCCTTCCTGTTAGAGTGATTAGCACTAGGTACACAGTGGGTATAGTTCTGTTCTGAATGGGGCTGTTTCCCATCCCTTTTCATTGGGAGCTCTTTGGTTGGCAGCTTGAAGTTAAGTCTTTTAGCTAGAGGTACAACAAGCATCATGGTAAGCCAGAGCTCAAATATGGAAGCTTTTTTGTTTTGTTTTGTTTTGTTTTGTTTTCTTTAATTTAGAAACTCAAGATACTGAAATAAAGTTTATTACCTTCATTTTCATACCTGCATAATGGAGTGTTTGGGGTTTTTTTTCCTGTATGCTTATGATTTTCTCCATTTTAAAGATTAGTGATTGTCTGACCTTTGGTGGCACAGTAGATAAAGCATCGACCTGGGATGCTGAGGTCGCTAATTCAAATCTCTGGGCTTGCCTGGTCAAGGCACATATGGGAGTTGATGCTTCCCACTTCTCCCCCCTTTCTCTCTCTCTCTTCTTTCCATCTCTCTTTCCCTCCCTATTTCGCCCTCCCCCCTCTAAAATCAATAAGCCAAAATAAAGAGATTAGTGATTGTACTGTAGTTTACCTTCAAAAAAATGTATCTTCTTCCCTGTAACCCCCTTCTTCTTTCCTTACATATTTTCTTTCTTTTTTTTTTTTTTTTTTCATTTTTCTGAAGCTGGAAACAGGGAGAGACAGTCTGACAGACTCCCGCATGCGCCCGACCGGGATCCACCCGGCACGCCCACCAGGGGCGAAGCTCTGCCCACCAGGGGGCGATGCTCTGCCCATCCTGGGCGTCGCCATGTTGCGACCAGAGCCACTCTAGCGCCTGGGGCAGAGGCCACAGAGCCATCCCCAGCGCCCGGGCCATCTTTGCTCCAATGGAGCCTTGGCTGCGGGAGGGGAAGAGAGAGACAGAGAGGGAAAGCGCGGCGGAGGGGTGGAGAAGCAAATGGGCGCTTCTCCTGTGTGCCCTGGCCGGGAATCGAACCCGGGTCCTCCGCACGCTAGGCCGACGCTCTACCGCTGAGCCAACCGGCCAGGGCCATATTTTCTTTCTTTTTAGAACACCTGTAATGAAGTACTTCTTTAGGTTTTCTTTTTCTTGTTATATTGCAAAGACTAGATTTTATAGAAGAAATAGAAGTTAGATTTGTTTTCTTTTTAAGATCACTTATTACAATCTGGCAATTTGTACTTTAGGATTACTAGCCTTTCTCCCTTTTACTTGCATGGTCACTTTTCTCTGCTGCACATAATGGAATGTGGTTCTGGCTTGCTGTAAGGAGAGGAGTTTAAATACTAGTATGAAAAACTTTAAAACTTCACTGGGTTTAGAGTGTGTCTGTGAGCAGAGAGCATATAGTGAATAAAGCAAACCTCTAGGAGAGTTAGGGAAGCAGATACCTTGATTTGGTCAAGTAAGTGCTTGCTTTGGCAGCACATACAGTGGTACCTTGAGATAAGAATTTAATTCATTCTGTAACTGAGTTCGTAAGGCAGTCAGCTCATATATTGAACTGCCAATACTGGATCCATGCACCAACGCGCCAACTAGCGGCAGCTTCCGGAATCATAACTCATATCTCGGAATTTCTCTTAGATCTTGAACAAAAATATGGACCGAATCGCAGCTTGTATCTTAAAAAATTCGTATGTTGGTCTGTTTGTATCTCAAGGTACCACTGTATACTGATTTGGTCAAGTAAAACATCAGCCTTGGTCTTAACAAAAATCTTGCAACAGACAGTCAGGGATTTAGCCTCATCCACAGAGCCTGGGGACTGGTAAGATTGTTTGCCAGGGTGGAATGGGTCTAGTTTTCATCTTGTCTTTGCTTTGGGATTATGTTAGGCCTGGTACAAGGTGCTGACTAACTTGTGGCCTCTGATTCTTCCTGTCCAAGTTTGTCCTATCCAAGATCCGGACCCACGTAGCTACCTGTTCAAAATACCAGAATTACATTATGGAAGGTGTGAAGGCCACCACCAAGGATGCATCCCTTCAGGCAAGGTAAATGACTCAATCACTCCCTTAGGTCAAGGTCATCTATTGCTACAAAGGCATTGGACACTTTGCATGTTCAGAGTTGAGTTGTGTGTGTTTTAGAAAGTGGAAGTATAAGTGGTGGCACAGTGGATAGAGCATTGGCCTGGGATGCAGAGGACCTAGGTTCAGAACCCCGAGGTCACCAGCTTGAGCACGGGCTCACCAGCTTGAGTGCGAGGCCACTGGCTTGGGCATGGGATCATAAACAAGACCTTATGGTCGCTGGCTTGAAGCCCAAGATATCTCTGGCCTGAGCCCAAGGTTACTGACTTGAGCAAGGTGTGACTGGCTCGGGAGGATCCCCTGGACAAAGCACATATGAGAAAGCAATCAATGAACAACCAAGGTATCTCAACGAAGATTTGATGCTTCTCATCTCTCTCCCTGTCTCTGTCTCTCTCTCTCTCTTTCTTTCTCACGCATGCTAAAAAAAGAAAAAGAAAGTGGAGGTATAATTGTTATGCTGGTTAAAGCTGATAAGTTTTTTGTTGTTTTTTTTTTGTGGCAGAGACAAGAGAGAGTCAGGGAGAGGGACAGACAGACAGGAAGGGAGGGAGATGAGAAGCATCAATCATCAGTTTTTCGTTGCAACACCTTAGTTCATTGATTGATTTCTCATCTGTGCCTTGACCATGGGGCTACAGCAGACTGAGTGACCCCTTGCTTGAGCCAGCGACCTTGGGTCCAAGCTGGTGAGCTTTGCTCAAACCAGATGAGCCCACGCTCAAGCTGGTGACCTCGGGGTCTTGAACCTGGGTCCTCTACATCCCAGTCCGACGCTCTATCCACTGCGCCACCACCTGGTCAGGCTAAAGCTGATACAAGTTTTTACGTGGAGGTGGTTTTGAGGAAGACTCTCTGATGTTCACTTCAAATATTAGCTGTGTGGATGTTATTTTCAGAACACTTGACCTGATTCTAAAGTAATCATCACAATCTCTGTTGAAACACATTCAGTAAACTTGGCTCCTTTTTGGTGGGTACAGTGGCTGTAGTTGTATGAAAGATACTCACGGATGTGTTTTCTTTTTTCCTGCCTTTCCTCTTCTAGGAATGTCCCAAACCGTTACACCTTTCCTTGCCCTTACTGTCCTGAGAAGAACTTTGATCAAGAAGGACTTGTGGAACACTGCAAGTTATCCCATAGCACGGATACCAAATCTGTGGTAAGTAACTTTTTAAATACTTTTTATGGGGAAAAAGACTGGCAGTGCTCAATAAAGGGTGAGGGTGATAATAGTAGTGGTGAACCTGGTGGGAATGAAGGAAGTGATGGGCAGTAAGGTAGGGGAGGTGGGAAAGGTGCAGGTGATGGGATGGTGTTGGTGGGTGGTGGGGTAGTGGAGGCAAAAGTGGTAGAAATGGTGGTGGAGGTGATGGGGGAAGGGAGAGTGGAAGTGGTGATGTGAACAGAGGTGAAGGTGGTTTGGTGGCAAAAGTGTTGATAATGGAGGTGTGGAGAAATGATGGAGGTGGTAATGTTGCTCTGGTTTTAATTATAACAATCATCTTCCTCTTCATAACAGCAATTTGTGTACTAATAATAGTTAATATGATAGTTTCCTAACTAGAATCCTATCAACAGGGATATTTCATCAATTAATACTTCTAAAGAGCAATAGTATAAGATAACCAAAGGGAGCAGTGTTCTAGTGGAAGGCACAGGTCACTGAGAGCAGCGGAAATACAGTGTGTCCGTAAAGTCACGATGCACTTTTGACCGGTCACAGGAAAGCAACAAAAGACTAAATGTGAAATCTGCACCAAATAAAAGGAAAACCCGGCCCTGGCCGGTTGGCTCAGCGGCAGAGCGTCGGCCTGGCGTGCGGGGGACCCGGTTCGATTCCCGGTTCGATTCCCGGCCAGGGCACACAGGAAAAGCACCCATCTGCTTCTCCACCCCCCCCTTCCTCTCTGTCTCTCTCTTCCCCTCCCGCAGCCAAGGCTCCATTGGAGCAAAGATGGCCCAGGCGCTGGGGATGGCTCCTTGGCCTCTGCCCCAGGCGCTAGAGTGGCTCTGGTTGCGGCAGAGCGACGCCCCGGAGGGACAGAGCATCGCCCCCTGGTGGGCAGAGCATTGCCCCTGGTGAGCGTGCCGGGTGGATCCCGGTTGGGTGCATGCAGTAGACTATCTGACTGTCTCTCCCCATTTCCAGCTTCGGAAAAATACAAAAAAAAAAAAAAAAAAAAAGGAAAACCCTCCCAGTTTCTGTAGGATGATGTGGCAGCATGTGCGCATGCGCAGATGATGATGTAACACTGTGTATACAGCGGAGCAGCCCATGGCCATGCCAGTCAAGATGTGGACGGTACAGAGAAAAGTTCAGTGTGTTCTGTGGCTCGCTAAATTCGAATTCGTGACCAAAGTGCAACGTGAATATTGGCGCGTTTATAACGAAGCACCACTGCATAGGAATAACATTACTGGGTGGGATAAGCAGTTGAAGGAAACTGGCAGTTTGGTGGAGAAACCCCGTTCTGGTAGGCCATCAGTCAGTGACGAGTGTCACTGTCCCGTATAGAGGCTATACAGGATAGCTACCTAAGGAGCCCTAAAAAATCAGCATGAGCCCACATCGAACTGCACTGAATAGGTATGAAACTGGGAGAGTTTTCCTTTTATTTGGTGCAGATTTCACATTTATCATCTTTTGTTGCTTTCCTGTGACCGGTCAAAAGTGCACCATGACTTTACAGACACGCTGTATAAATAATTAGAATACTGTGTACTGAGGGCCATACAAAGATATGTAGAGTGTTAAAACGATTCAGTGCAGGGATAGATTTGTGCCTAAAGAGGACTGGGAAGACTTTGGTGTAAAAGGCAGTGAGTTGAGCCCAGAAAGTTAAAAGAAACTGTTCACATGGAAACTAGGGGAAGGGATAAGGGAAGTCACTGTTGCCACAGCGGATCCATCATCACCTAAAGCTGCTGGGACCCTCTGCCTCGTCGCCCCCTCCCAGCCTCCCACACCGCTGGAGAAGACTTTCAAGCAGTGCCACACCTTCCAACAAAGAGTAGAAAACGTTCGAATTATCCAAGAACAGTATCTGACCAAAATCTCAGTGATAATAGAACTATGCAGGGTCAGAAGCAGCTTCCGGTTCTGGATAAAACCAAGTTTCTTGTACCTGATCATGTCAACATGAGTAAACTCATCAAGATATTAGAAGGCACTTACAGTTCAACACTAATCAAGCCTTCCTATTGGTGAATGGGCACCGCTGGTGAGTGTGTCCACACCGATTTTGGAAATGGATGAAAGCAAGAAGGATGAAGATGGATTACTGTATATGGTATATGCCTCTCAGGAGACACTTGGAATGAAATTGTCATAAGACTAGAAAAATGCATCTGTCCTAGAATGTTTTAAACCAGGGGTTGGGAACTTATGGCTCATGAGCCAGATGTGGCTCTTTTGATGGCTGCATCTGGCTCGCAGACAAATCTTTAGTAAAAAAAAGTAATAACGTTAAAAATATAAAACATTCTTGCCCTGGCCGGTTGGCTCAGTGGTAGAGCTTCAGCCTGGCGTGCAGGAATCCTGGGTTTGATTCCTGGCCAGGGCACACAGGAGAGGCGCCCATCTGCTTCTCCACCCCTCCCCCTCTCCTTCCTCTCTGTCCCTCTCTTCCCCTCCCACAGCCAGGGCTCCATTGGAGCAAAGTTGGCCCAGGCGCTGAGGATGGCTCCATGGCCTCTGCCTCAGGTGCTAGAATGGCTCTGGTTGCAACAGAGCAATGCCCCAGACGGGCAGAGCATCGCCCCCTGGTGGGCATGCCGGGTAGATCCCGGTCGGGCACATGCGGGAGTCTGTCTGACTGCCTCCCCGTTTCCAACTTCAGAAAAATACAGTAAATAAATAAATAAATAAATAAATAAATAAATAAACATTCTCATGTATTATAATCCATTCATTTCCTACCACTCATGTTCATGGTTGCAGGTGGCTGGAGCCAATCACAGCTGTCCTCCAGACAATACCAAATTTTTATTGGATAATGTGTAACATACGGGTTGTTGTATGGCTCTCACAGAATTACATTTTAAAATATGTGATGTTCATGGCTCTCTCAGCCAAAAAGGTTCCTGACCCCTGTTTTAAACCCTTACCAGTGGTGAATAAAAGGGATGTTGCCAACTGAGATTGACCAGCTCATTTAATCACAGGTCATCAAAGACAGTTGTGTTCCTGCCAAGGCATTTTAAAAAGTTGTTTTTGGGCCCTGGCCGGTTGGCTCAGCAGTAGAGCGTCGGCCTGGCGTGCAGGAGTCCCGGGTTCGATTCCCGGCCAGGGCACACAGGAGAAGTGCCCATCTGCTTCTCCACCCCTCCCCCTCTCCTTCCTCTCTGTCTCTCTCTTCCCCTCCCGCAGCCGAGGCTCCACTGGAGCAAAGATGGCCCGGGCGCTGGGGATGGCTCTGTGGCCTCTACCTCAGGCACTAGAATGGCTCTGGATGCAACAGAGCGACGCCCCAGAGGGGCAGAACATCGCCCCCTGGTGGGCATGCTGGGTGGATCCCGGTCGGGCGCATGCGGGAGTCTGTCTGACTGCCTCCCCGTTTCCAGCTTCGGAAAAATGAAAAACAAAACAAACAAACAAAAAAAGTTGTTTTTGTACTTCAGGCAGAAAAACTGAGCTTCAAGTGAGCACATTCAGCTTTGGAAAACTATATTATTTAACCTAGGCTGTCTTGTTTTCAAATTTAGAAGTTTAAAAATAAAATACTTTGGCCTGACCAGGCAGTGGCGCAGTGGATAGAGCGTTGGACTGGGATGCAGAGGACCCAGGTTCAAGACCCTGAGATTGCCAGCTTGAGCGTGGGCTCATCTGGCTTGAGCAAAGCTCACCAGCTTGGACCCAAGGTCACTGGCTTAAGCAAGGGGTTACGTGATCTGCTGAAGGCCTACGGTCAAGGCACATATGAGAAAGCAATCAATGAACAACTAAGGTGTTGCAACGCGCAATGAAAAACCAATGATTGATTCTTCTCATCTCTCTCCGTTCCTGTCTGTCCCCATCTGTCCCTCTCTCTGACTCTCTCTGTCTCTGTAAAAAAAATAAATAAATAAAATAAAATAC
The DNA here is from genome assembly GCF_036850765.1 of Saccopteryx bilineata. Taxonomy (NCBI): domain Eukaryota; kingdom Metazoa; phylum Chordata; class Mammalia; order Chiroptera; family Emballonuridae; genus Saccopteryx; species Saccopteryx bilineata. The sequence continues at coordinate 191,837,465 of NC_089495.1, read as the reverse complement.
TTTGCATTTTAAGTTACCAATAAAAAAGCAGGGGACCAGTTTCCAGGCTGAGAGGGTGGCATGCGCAGAGGAGTGAAGACACGGAGGGCACAGTGTGTGAGGCAAGGAGGAAGCCGAGAAGAGCGTGCATGGAGAAAGGGGTGGAAGGAGAGGCTGGTCTGACTGAGGTGGGCCTCGACCTTGCTTGTCTGGGCAGTAGAGAGCTCTTAACTGTTTCTAGGTAAGGCAGTCACTCTTACAGAGAATGAACTAAAGAGGAAAAAGGCTAACGACAGAAAGACGGGAATACAACTGAAAGCGCCCAGCTGAGGGAGCACATAAGCATAAGGCCTCATCCAGGCACTGGGGACGGGACAGGTGTGAGAGTCCACCTGGAAGATGGCGAGAAAACAGGAACTACAGGAAAGTTCCTCCAGCTTCTCTGCACTTAACGTGCCCTGATGTGGGAGATGTGCTTGCCACACTATTGATAAGAAGTTGAAATGGAGCCAAGAATGCAGGAATACAGAGTAGGAACTAGTGCTTAGTAGCTCATGGTCTCTAAACATCTTAAACACTTTCTGGTAGTGTCTAGTTCTTAACTTTTAAGGAAGAGAAATGTAGAAGTCAAAAAATTTTTTTTTTTTTAATATTTTATTTATTAATTTTTAGAGAGAGAGGAGAGAGAGAGAGAGAGAAGGGGAGGGAGGAGCAGGAAGCATCAACTCCCATATGTGCCTTGACCGGGCAAGCCCAAGGTTTCGAACCGGCAACCTCAGTGTTCCAGGTCGACGCTTTATCCCACTGCGCCACCACAGGTCAGGCAAAGACTGTCAGCTGGTTTCTTTTTTTTTTTTTTATTTTTTATTAATTTTATTTTATTTATTCATTGTTAGAGAGGAGAGAGACAGAGAGGGAGAGAGAGGAGAGAGAGACAGAGAGAGAGAAGGGGGAGGAGCTGGAAGCATCAACTCCCATATGTGCCTCGACCAGGCAAGCCCAGGGTTTTGAACCAGCAACCTCAGCGTTTCCAGGTTGATGCTTTACCCACTGCGCCACCACAGGTCAGGCCCAAAATTTTTTCTAGAGTGTTTTTCTAATCAGTTAAGTGACTAAATTAATGGTGACCATGTTTTCCCATTTAAAAAATTTTCCAGAAAAATAAGAAATCTTGACAACTGATTTTTAATGGAAAAGCAATAGAATTTTAACTTTCTAAAACTTTTCTGAATGTCACTGTTCTCTTTTTATTTTTTAAAAAGATTTTATTGCCTGACCTGTGGTGGCGCTGTGGATATAGAGTCAACCTGGAACGCTTAGGTCGCAGGTTCAAAACCCGGGGCTTGCCTGGTCAAGGCACATACGAGAAGCAACTACTCTGAACTGATGCTTCCCGCTCCCCACCCTGCCCCCACCAGGCTGACGCTATATTCACTGTGCCACCACAGGTCAGGCTGTCACTCTTCTTATTAGTAATGCTTTTGATTTTCCTGAACAAAGATGTCTCGTAAAAAATTCTGAAGAAAAAGTAACATTAAATTCATAAATAACCAAAAAAAGGTCAGAAAAGTAGTACAGTAAACTCTTTCTGTATCTTTCACCTAGATTTTCAGATTAATAACATATTACCATATTTGCTTAACCATGCTTTTTGTATATGGATTTTTTGCTGACCATTCGAGAATAAGTTAATAGAAGTATGAACCTTGGGCCCTGAATACTTCAGCACATATCTCTAAAGAACAAGAACCATTTGCTTTAAAAAAAATTTACCTATTGCCTTTAATGCTGCCTCTTGGGCTTTTCTCCTTGCTACCACTGCCCCTCCTCTAGAACACCCTTTCATGTTCTGTTTGTCTTTCCTAGTACCTCCCAGTTTCAAGCTCGGGTCAACCTCTTGTATGAGGGCTTTGAGAGCTTTTCAGCCTGAGCTCCCTCATCTGAGCATTTACTTTGTAAAAAATAGCATATAAGGCTGTGTTTTAGCTTCCTTGAGATATTGCTCCTCTGTCATTTTTTTGGTGTTCTTTGTGTCTTGGATCATTTCATGTGCCGGGTTAGAAGGCCATAGTCTGGGCTCCCACTGGGCTGACAGCATTGTTCTGACCACAATAGGGGATAAGAAAAGGGTTGTATCATGGCTTAAGCCTTTACCCAACCCCCTGTGTCGTTTGACTTGAGTAGGAGACTGATGGTGTTTCTGGGAGGTAAACATACTTGCAGGGGAGTAACCTGGCCCTGAACTGGTGTCAGGAAAGCTGTCCTGGAAGAAAGAGGGCCACACATAAGCCACAGAGGGGGGACGCCAGCTCAGACATCAGGAGCCTAAGACTATGAATTGATATTCATATCAATGCTTCTTTGTTGAAAGGTTTGTCCGATCTGTGCCTCAATGCCCTGGGGGGACCCCAACTACCGCAGCGCCAACTTCATCGAGCACATCCAGCGGCGGCACCAGTTTTCTTATGACACTTTTGTGGTGAGTAGGGCCTGGGCTCTGATCCTTCCCTCTCTCTTACCTGGAGAACTATGGGCCCCATTGCTGAGTTTTGTCACTGACGTAGTGGGTTTCCTAGAATGGCAGTTGCGTGGTCTGTGAGCCAGGTGAGCGGCCACAGCCTTCTTTGTGTGGTTTTGAAGATGAACTGGTCAGCCATCTAGACTGAGATATAGTGACAGTTTGCTCCTGTTTTGTTTTGCTTTGTTTTTCCCCAAAATTGCCCACTTTCTTTTGGTATGTGTAGTTTCTACCTGATATAGAACCTGGTTTAGGATTCTTAAGCTTAGCTGCCCATGGGGCCAGGCAAGTAATGGAAATGGCCCCATAGGGTTTTCAGGCTGGACTGTGTGTGGCTTGTTAACGTTGCCACTAGCTCCAAGCTGATTGTTGTCATGTGGAATATAGGCACAATATTGCCTGTCTCCTCCGCCCACCCCAACCGCAGAAGCTGGAAATGCAGAATTTTGTACAAAATATTGCAAATTTATTTATTTATTTATTTATTTATTTAGTATTTTTCTGAAGTTGGAAATGGGGAGTCAGTCAGACAGACTCCCACATGCGCCTGACTGGGATCCACCCAGCATGCCCACCAGGGGGCGATGCTCTGCCCATCTGGGGCATTACTCTGTTGCAGCCAGAGCCATTCTAGCGCCTGAGGCAGAGGCCATGGAGCCATCCTCAGCGCCCAGGCCAACTTTGCTTCAATGGAGCCTTGGCTGTGGGAGGGGAAGAGAGAGTCAGAGAGGAAGGAGAGGGGGAGGGGTGGAGAAGCAGATGGGTGCTTCTCCTGTGTGCCCTGGCCGGGAATCGAACCCTGGACTCCTGCACGCCAGGCTAGTGCTCTACCACTGAGCCAACTGGCCAGGGCTGCAAATTTATTTATTTATTTTTTATTTATTTTTTTTTATTTTTTTTCATTTTTCTGAAGCTGGAAACAGGGAGAGACAGTCAGACAGACTCCCGCATGCGCCCGACCGGGATCCACCCGGCACGCCCACCAGGGGTGATGCTCTGCCCACCAGGGGGCGATGCTCTGCCCATCCTGGGCGTCGCCATGTTGCGACCAGAGCCACTCTAGCGCCTGAGGCAGAGGCCACAGAGCCATCCCCAGCGCCCGGGCCATCTTTGCTCCAATGGAGCCTTGGCTGCGGGAGGGGAAGAGAGAGACAGAGAGGAAAGCGCGTTGGAGGGGTGGAGAAGCAAATGGGCGCTTCTCCTGTGTGCCCTGGCCGGGAATCGAACCCGGGTCCTCCGCACGCTAGGCCGACGCTCTACCGCTGAGCCAACCGGCCAGGGCCCAAATTTATTTTTTATTTATTTATTTTTTACAGAGACAGAAAGTGAGTCAGAGAGAGGGATAGACAGGGACAGACAGACAGAAATGGAGAGAGATGAGAAGCATCAATCATTAGTTTTTCGTTGCGTGTTGCAATACCTTAGTTGTTTATTGATTGCTTTCTCATATGTGCCTTGACTACGGGCCTTCAGCAGACCGAGTAACCCCTTGCTGGAGCCAGTGACCTTGGGTTCAAGCTGTTGGGCTTTTGCTCAAACCAGATGAGCTCATGCTCAAGCTGGCGACCTCGGGGTCTCGAACCTGGGTCCTCTGCATCCCAGTCCGACGCTCTATCCACTGCGCCACTGCCTGGTCAGGCTGCAAATTTATTTTTTAAAGTACTTAAGGTCAAACAAAACACATTCACCAGCCAAACATGCTCATTAGGTTTGTGTCCTTTCTATAGAGCTGAGTGGTTTTGAAGGGGCACACTAGTGTTTTGGCATTATAGTAATAGATAAATTTGGCCAGCTGCTTGGAATAAACCTTTTATTATACATGGAAGTTAGAATTTTAAAGTATTAGTCAGTCCTAATGACTGTATTACAGAACCTGAGAAGGAAACATGACTCTTTCCAAAGTTGTCATAAAGAGTGTTAATTCATGGCCTCGTTCAGTGTCTGAAACTCAGACTTGAAAATAACTGTCCTTTTTGTTAATGCTGTAAAGATTAATATAATGCCCAAATAGAAAACTTTGCCTTATTGAATTAGAAAGGCTAGCCTGACCAGGGGGTGGCGCAGTGGATAGAGCATCAACCTGGGATGCTGAGGTCCCAGATTCAAAACCCCAAGGTTGCTGGCTTGAAGCCCAAGGTCTCTGGCTTGAGCAAGAGGTTACTGGACCCCCCCCCTCCCCAGTCAAGGCACACATGAGAAGCAATCAATAAACTACTAAGGTGCCACATCTTCGAGTTGATGCTCCCTTCCCCTCCCCTCCCTTTCTCTCCTTTTCTCTCTCTCTCTCTTTCTCTCTCTTTCTCTCTCTCTCTCTCTCTCTAAAAGGGAATTAGAAAGGCTACTTTCACTGCAGTGCATCTACATGTGAGCACTCCATCTGTGCCAGGTCCATCTCCATCTGGGTCCTCAGTCCCCATCTAAGGGAGCCATCATTATTTTCATTGTCAAGATAAGGCAGCAGAGGCACAGAGAGATCAAGCAATCTGCCCCAAATTACTTGGCCAGCATTGCCAACTGTGGAGCTGGAATCTGGGCCCCGGCAGCCCTCTCCCCAGGGCCCCGCACTCAGCTGTCCTGCCTGCTTCTACTGAAAGTATTTGCAGCTGCAAATAAATGCTGAGGCTCTGTCTCTTTTGCCCCTAGGATTACGATGTTGATGAAGAAGACATGATGAATCAGGTGTTGCAACGCTCCATTATCGATCAGTGAGCAGAGCTTCTGCTGTCTATCTCGTTTTCCAGAGCTTCCATTATGTGTTATGTGTGAAACCTTAAATATACAACAGGCCTGGAAGTGAGCCCCGTGATATTAAGACAGAGTCATTTCTAACATGGGAACAGTTTCCCAGGTCAAAGCCCTTCTTCCCTTTGGGCTCTTCCCCTGTTAACCCTGTTTGTCACATGTCTTGTTTTTTATTGCTCCTCAGCTGCTTCCTGGAGCTTCTGCTTCCTCTTCCGGAACAGAACCCAGCTTCTCCACTTGTCCTTGTGTCACACTTGTTCCTCTCCAGTGTTCATCTCTCAGGTCCTCTGAGCCAGCCAGGGCCTCTTGTGGGTCGTGAATAGCACAAATGAGACAAGTGTTTCCTCCCCTTGCCCCTGAGGTGTGTGAGCTCAGTCATGGAAGTTCCTGTTAGTTGGTCCTTAGCTGCCAGAAGCTGGAGTTACCTCCCAGGAAACCTTTCACAAGTCCTGCTGGGGTGTATGTTCTGATGCTGGAAGCTTTAATTAGTGATATTTTCCTACCACTCCTGTACACCCTTAGAATGAACCAGTTCAGTCTTAAATGCCTGCATGGTGCCTTTTTAGGATAGGTGGAACCACATATTTTTAGTGGAAATACATGTTTCTAGGTTAGAAACTTGGGTTAAACTCCATTTCTCCATAAGTAGGGAGGAGGGTCAGCTAAGAGAGACTGGAGGACCATAGTTTTTTCCTTATGATTTTCAAATTAATGAGGTATTTTCAAATGACTAGGTCATGTTTACTTCTTTATTTGGGCGCCTGCTTACATTCTTGTCTTTAAGGCACAAAAAGGAGTCCTCAAATGAGTAAGAAGGAAGAGGTTCTGGGGCCCAAGTGGATACCAGTTTTGTTTTGTTTTAATTTGTTCTTAGACTAAACTGAGCATTGCTTTTCTGTCAGAGAGGGGTAGGTAATCTAGTACCACAGCCTGCCGTCTCTTCTGACAAGACACTGTTCAAAGGCACAACATCTCCTGTGAGCAGTTGTTTATGGAAACTGACTCCTGGAAACCTACTTTGGTAGCAGCTCAAGAAGCTTGAAGTTCAACATGTTTCATTCATGATATTAATAAACACAAGGCTAAGAGCTGGCAGTCAGATCTGTAGAAGCAGAATCTCTGATCGAACAAAGGGCATCTGGATTTAGGTTCGCTTTTTCATATCAGATCTCTCTAGTCTGTTACGGAAATTTCTTCTGGTCAGTGGCTGAGGTTGCAAGGGACAGCTTCATGCCTGTGCATTGCTGCTGTGGGCCTCCCTACCTGCCAGTAAGTTCTGCAGGTGCCTAGTAACCAGCAAAGATGGGACCTTTTTGAAGCAAAGTAAATTTTCCTAATGTGCTGTTACTTGGGCACAGATGTTAAGGTCAGCTTCATCACTGTAGCTTTGGGGAAGAGTTCACTCAGACCTGCCTGAATTGAGATCCTCTCGGTCTAAGTTTACAGGGAAATTGAATAAAACTTTCATTTGAGGGAACTGAAGAGAGCGTGTCCATCTTACTGTTGGTACCAGGAAACTGATTTCCTTGTATTAAGTGCACTTCATGTATTTCTAATAAGATGACTTTCCAGAAAGTGAAATTTGTTACGTTCTGGCTTTTAAAAGGTGAAATATAAATAAATTTCATAATTTATCCAACTGGTAAGCTACTGTGCCTGTTTTCATTACTACCACTAGCTGAAGTCTGGGTCTAGGGACCTGATTGTTGCTCTTTGTGAGGGGAAGTTCTTGTCTGTCACTCGAGAGTCCCATCCACTCTGATCTCGGCTCTGACACTGCACCAGCTGAGCCTTGCTGGGCCTGTCCTGTCTGGAAGGTGCACACGCTCCCACTTCTCACATTTTTATAACTTACTGATTTTATAGATGAGGGAGAGAGAGAGAGAACCATCAATTTGTTCCACTTATTTATGTATTCACTGGTGGATTCTTGTATGTGCCCTGACCAGGGATCGAACCCACAACTTTGGTGTATCTGGACAATGCTCTAACCACTTAGATACCCAGCCATAGTGTATTGTGTTGCCTTTTTTTTTTTAATATTTTATTTATTGATTTTTAGAGAGGGGATAGAGAGAGAGAGAGAAGGGGGAGGAGCAGGAAGCATCAACTCCCATATGTGCCTTGACCAGGCAAGCCCAGGGTTTTGAACCGGCAACCTCAGTGTTCCAGGTGGACGCTTTATCCCACTGCACCACCACAGGTCAGGCCTTTTTTTTTTTTTTTTTTTTTTTTTTTTTTTTTTTTGGTATTTTTCTGAAGTGAGAAGCGGGGAGGCAGAGAGACTCCCGTATGTGCCCGACTGGGATCCACCGCATGCCCACCAGGGGGCAATGCTTCACCTATCTGGGCTTTTGCTCTGTTGCAACCAGAGCCATTCTAGCGCCTGAGGCGGAGGCCATGGAGCCATCCTCAGCGCCCGGGCCAACTTTGCTCCAATAGAGCCTTGGCTGCGGGAGTGGAAGAGAGAGAGAAAGGAGAGGGGGAGAGATGGAGAAGCAGATGGGTGCTTCTCCTGTGTACCCTGGCCGGGAATCTAACCTGGGACTTCCACATCCTGGGCCAATGCTCTACCACTGAGCAAACTGGCCAGGGCCTTTTTATTGCTTTTATAATTAATTTTTTGTTTTTGCAGGTACATTTCAAACAAATAACTTTTTAGAATAATTACATACCAAATATTTGGGAATATAATTAGTCCGGGTCAGGAAGTGAATGCTAAGAATATTTATACTAAATTGTTTGAAATTAATTTAGGCATCCTGTACATATTTTTATTGGTTAAGTCTAGAACCCGTACTAGTTTATATTAGCAGTATAAATGTTCTGAAATCTATGTCTGGGCAACTCACACCTTGTGATTAAATTATTTGTGCAGTATTTTAGTGGCTGTCTCCCACCCTAAAAAGTTAACCTGACCAGGCGGTGGCGCAGTGGATAGAGTGTCAGACTGGGACGCAGAAGACCCAAGTTTGAAACCCCGAGGTGGCCTGCTTGAGCGCGGGCTCATCTGGTTTGAGCACAGCTCACTAGCTTGAACCCAACGTCACTGGCTTGAGCAAGGAGTCATTTGCTCAGCTCTAACCCCCTGGTCAAGGCACATGTGGGAAGGCAATCAATGAACAACTAGGGTGACGCAGTGAAGAATTGGTGCTTCTCTTCTCTCTCCCTGTCTGCCTGTGCCTATCTGTCCTTCTCTCTGTCTCTGTCACAGAAAAAAAAAAAAAAAGATCCTCAAAACGTTAACCTCTTGTGGGCAAGGACTATGCCACTGTGTGCACCACTATCCTCTGTACTTAGTCCCAAGAAGACTCAATAAATATTCCTTGAGCCTGACCTGGGGTGGCACAGTGGATAAAGCGTCAACCTGGAAATGCTGAGGTCACCGGTTCGAAACCCTGGGCTTGCTTGGTCAAGGCACATATGGGAGTTGATGCTTCCAGCTCCTCCCCCCTTCTCTCTCTCTCTCTCTCTCCCTCTCTCCTCTCTAAAAAAAAAAAAATGAATAAATAAAATAAAAACAAAACCCTGGCTTGCCTGGTTAAGGCACATGATGCTTCCTACTCCTCCCCCTTCTCTCTCTCTCTCTCTTTCTCTCTCTCCCCCCTCTCTCCTCTCTAAAATGAATAAAATAAATAAATAAATATTTTTTGAATTGAAATGGAACTGAAATGGGACCCTTTTACAATAGTACTTATTTCCATGGCCACTCTTCCTGCCTGGATTTAGAGGCCAGTGCAGTGATAAGGAGAGCCTGAAGGGGGCAGTGTCTCCCCAAGGCTTGGGCTGGCCCTTGAATCTGAAGTGCATGCATAAGCAGGTACTTGTCTCACAAAGGGGGTGAGACTCAGGTGGGCCTACAAGATGGCCACCACTGCTACCTGGTGGGGACCTTACCTGCCCAGGCCCTCACAGTGATCCCTGGATGCTCTCTTGCCTTTGTTCCTCTCGTTATGCCCTGGCCTTCCACAATGTCTTGCTGAATGTCCCATATGGGGGCCAGTTGGGCGTTATGAACACAGGATTAACGACAACGATGCTAATCTCTCCCATTCCGGGTTCCTGACACAGTGCTGGCCCTCAAATAAATTTGACATAATTTCCTGACCAGGTGGTGGCGCAGTGGATAGAGTGTCAGACTGGGATGCAGAAGACCCAGGTTCGAGACCCCGAGGTCACCAGCTTGAGCATGAGCTCATCTGGTTTGAGCAAAGCTCACCAGCTTGCACCCAAGGTCGCTGACTCTGAGCAAGTGGTTACTCAGTCTGCTGAAGGCCCACGGTCAAGGCATATATGAGAAAGCAATGAACAACTAAGGTGTTGCAACGAAAAACTGATGATTGATGCTTCTCATCTCTCTCCGTTCCTGTCTGTCTGTCCCTATCTATCCCTCTCTCTGACTCTCTGTCTCTGTAATAAATAAATAAATAAATAAATAAATAAATAAATTTGACTTTACCCTCCCTCCTTTAGCTCCTGAAAGGTGACCAAAGCCAAACATTGAGGTTACTCAGGAAAAGTCCATCTCATTGAATCTTCTTTTTATTATTATTATTATTATTATTAATTTTAATGGAGTGACATTGATAAATCATGGTACATATGTTCAGAGAAAACATCTCCAGGTTATTTTGACATTTAATTATGTTGCATACCCATCACCCTGAATCTTCTTAAACAGTCCTGCAGGAGGAGCACTAATAACATTCCCATTATACAGATGAGGGAGTGGAGGCTGGGGACTGTGAGTAATTTGCCCAAGTGTTACAAAGTAGAGGCGTCATTAGACTGATAGTCTCCAGCACACAGCACGGTCCCCTATTCCCAGCATCCACACTGCTAGCAGTGTGACCTTGGACAAGTTACTGGAATCTCTTTGTGCCTTGGTTTCCTCATCCATAGAATGGGGTTGATAAATGTCTTTCTCGGCCCTGGCCGGTTATCTCAGTAAGAACGTTGTCCTGTAACAGCAAGTTTGTGGGTTACATCCCACATAGGGGCATATACGGGAAGCAACTAATGGATGCACAATTTAAGTAGAACAGGAAATGACTGCTTACCCTCCTTCCTCTCTCTGAATCTCTAAAGTCAATCAATAAATTAGTTTTTTAAGTGTCTTCCTCATAGCGTTGTGAGAATCTAGTGAAATAATCCACATAAAGTACTAGAACAGGGCCTAGCACAAAATAAGTATTTAGTAAATGTGAGCTACCAAAATTACTTGTATTTCTCATCCATTCCTGAGACAGTCCAGTGCCCCACCACCACCAAAGCAGCCAGCAGCTGTTTTGTTTCTTTGTTTGTTTCAGGGACAGAGAGAGTCAGAGAGGGATAGATAGAGACAGACAGACAGGAAGGGAGAGAGATGAGAAGCATCAATTACCAGTTTTTCGTTGTGACACCTTAGTTCATTGATTGCTTTCTCATATGTGCCTTGACCATGGGCCTTTCTCATATGTGCCTTGACCATGGGCCTTCAGCAGACCAAGTAACCCCTTGCTCAAGCCAGTGACCTTGGATGCTGGTGAGCTTTGAACCTGGGTCCTCCACATCCCAGTCCGATGCTCTATCCACTGTGCCACCGCCTGGCCAGGTGCCAGCAGCTGTTTGATGACTAAATGGTACTGTTAAGATGAAGTGTTTCCCAAGCTCAGCCTGAAAACATGAGTTACCTAGCCCCTCCTTTGGAGATTCTGCTTGGTAGGTGTGGACGAGGCCTGGGAATCTGTATCTTCTCAAAGAGCCTCAGGTAAATGAGTCCTTAGGCTGGTTCAGGAAATAAAGTGTTGCACCAAACCTATTGAAGCCGGGGTGGGGAAACAACTTGTGATGTTTAGAATCAGGAGGACAAGCTCAGGCCTTCCAGGTCGCAAGACTTGAGTGATGTCCTTTCTGATTATAAAAAAACACCTAGAACATTTATGGTCTCAAATGATCTCCCACAAATTATTTGCAAAGGGAAAATACTACTGTATTTCCCCCTGTATAAGATGCTCCCATGTATAAGATGTACTTTAATTTTGGGGCCCAAAATTTGAAAAAAAAATGTATTACATGAACTTACTGAACTCAAGTTTTATTCATCATAAAATTCATACAACTCATCACTGTCAAAATTCCCATCCATTAGCCTGTCTTCATCTGTGTCTAGTGACGAATCACTGTCTTCAACAATGAGCACAAAAAAAGCGCAAAAAAGCAGGAAATGCAAGTAAAAAAGTGTACAACCACTGTACAAGACGCACCCAGTTCTTAGACCCCAAATTTTTCGGGAAAGGGTGCGTCTTATACACGGGGAAATACAGTAGTAACGTTTTAGTAGAGAAACTTAGCAAACACCTTCTTCACCAAGTGATCAGTTAGTATCACTGGTAGCGGGACAAACCGCAGGTGACTTGTTGGGTTCCTGAGGACGCAGCACTGCTTCTGAGGTTCCAATAGGAAAACATCTAACATGAGTCTGATTGTAAGGAAAAATCAGGCAAGTCGTCCAAATCACGGGACATTCAACAAAAGCTGGAGTCTTCCAAAATATCAAGGTGAGATAAAAGGAGACTGGAGAGGTGTGAGAACTCACTGCAATGATGCAGGGTCCTGAATTGGATCCTTGATCGGTAGGGTTGCCAGAAAGGATGCTACTGAGCTTATTGCTGACATTTATATAAGAATGTGGAATAAGCAATAATATTTTATCAGCCCTGGCCGGTTGGCTCAGCGGTAGAGCGTCGGCCTAGCGTGCGGAGGACCCGGGTTCGATTCCCGGCCAGGGCACACAGGAGAAGCGCCCATTTGCTTCTCCACCCCTCTGCCGCGCTTTCCTCTCTGTCTCTCTCTTCCCCTCCCGCAGCCAAGGCTCCATTGGAGCAAGGATGGCCCGGACGCTGGGGATGGCTCTGTGGCCTCTGCCCCAGGCGCTAGAGTGGCTCTGGTCGCAACATGGCGACCCCCAGGATGGGCAGAGCATCACCCCCTGGTGGGCAGAGCATCGCCCCTGATGGGAGTGCCGGGTGGATCCCGGTCGGGCGCATGCGGGAGTCTGTCTGACTGTCTCTCCCTGTTTCCAGCTTCAGAAAAATAATAATAATAATAATAATAATATTTTATCAGTGTAAGATCTCCTGAATTTTTTATTTTTTTATTTATTTTTTTTTATTGATTTTTTAATTGATTTTTAGAGAGAGGGGAGAGAGAGAGAAGGGGGAGGAGCAGGAAGCATCAACTCCCATATGTGCCTTGACCAGGCAAGCCCAGGGTTTCGAACCGGCAACCTCAGTGTTCCAGGTCGACGCTTTATCCCACTGCGCCACCACAGGTCAGGCAAGATCTCCTGAATTTGACAATTATACCACAGTTACATAAGAATGTCCTTGTTCTTAACAGAGATATGCATGGAAGAGCTTATAAGGAAGGGACATGATATCTCCAATTTACTGTCAGATGGTTCAGAAAAAAAATAGTGTATGCCTGTGTATAAGTGTGAAGCTATAGATAGGGATATGATAGAGCAGACGTGCACAAAGTTAAACATTATTATGCCTTTTTTTTTTTTAATTTATTTTTATTTGAGAAGAGAGAGAGAGAAGGGGGGAGGAGCAGCAAGCATCAACTCCCATATGGGCCTTGACCAGGCAAGCCCAGGGTTTTGAACCAGCAACCTCAGCATTCTAAGTCGACGCTTTTTCCACTGTGCCACCACAGGTCAGGCTATTTTTTATTTTTTTAAGAAAAGAGAAAAAAAGAAAAAAAAGAAAAGAGGACAGGCCTGACTAGGCGGTGGCACAGTGGATAGAGCATTGGACTGGGATGCAGAGGACCCAGGTTCGAGACCCCGAGGTCGCCAGCTTGAGTGTGGGCTCATCTGGTTTGAGCAAAATCCCACTAGCTTGAACCCAAGGTCGCTGGCTCGAGCAAGGGGTTACTCGGTCTGCTGAAGGCCCGCGGTCAAGGCACATATGAGAAAGCAATCAATGAACAACTAAGGTGTTACAACGGGCAATGAAAAACTAATGATTGATGCTTCTCATCTCTCTCTGTTCCTGTCTATCCCTCTCTCTGATTCACTCTCTGTCTCTGTAAAAAATAAAAAAATTTAAATAAATAAATAAAAAGAGGACAGGTAGGGCAGAAAAATACAAAGAAGAAAATGGAACCCATTGCTCATCCCACCCCGCAGACAACCACTTCCATCAATAGTGGAATAACTTACATGTCCTTGGATCACCATATTTTTGGTTGAAACTTAAAATGGATGAATTCTTTGCTTCTTGCCTATAACCTGTGTTTTAATCTCCGTCAGTATCCTTCATGTCAGTGTGGTGGTATTTTTTTTTTTTTAGATTTTATTTATTCATTTTAGAGAGAGGAGACAGAGAGAGAGAGAGAAAGAAGGGAGGGAGGAGCAGAAAGCATCAACTCCCATATGTGCCTTGACCAGGGAAGCCCAGGGTTTCGAACCGGCAACCTCAGTGTTCCAGGTCGATGCTTCTACCCACTGCGCCACCACAGGTCAGACAAGTGTGGTGGTATTTTTAATGGCTGCATGGTGCTCCAGGTGAGGATGGACCATACTGTATTTATCAACGGGTATTTTGGCTGTTTCCAGTTTGACCGTTATAGACAGTGCTAGAGAGAGAATCCTTACAATATTTGTATCTTAGCCTGCTTACCTGAGTATTTTATATGCAGAGCTGCTGGGTCAAATGGAGAGAGGTTGAGAGGGACAGAACTAGGGAGAAAGAGGCACACCCAAGGAGAGACAGTGAGAGACAGAGACAGTGGTGGAGAGAGACAGGGAGAAACCAGGAGGAAGAGACTAGGAGACAGATGGAGAAGGAGAAAGAGTGCACAGTGGAGGGAGAGACTGGGAGAGACCAGAGTTGCTGCTCTTCAGGGTGACTGAGGGGCCACTTGCCTGAGGTATGGCCACAAAAATCCAGGCAAAGATATGACTAAGTGACTTGTAGACACACACCCTACAGATACAATTGTAGATGAGGTCAGAGTCCTTTGTGCAAGGATTTTTATGGAACTATTGTTCCTGAAAAGCAAAAGATGGGAAACAACCTAATTACCCACCAGTTGTAGATTGTGCAGAAATGCTGATAGGAGTCAGTCTCCAGGTTGGGCTGCCAGATTTAGCAAATAAAAACAGGAGGCCCGGTTAAACTTGAATTTCAGAGAAAGAAGAACTCTATCCCATGCAGTCTTCTTACACTAAAAGCTTATCATTGTTGTCTCTTTGAAATTCTAATTTAATTGGGCATCTGTTTGTTATCTGGCAACCCTATGTCTAGGATCAGTGAGAACAGCAAGATAAAAGTCGGAATAGAGGGTGTGTGTGTAGAGGGCTTCTGAGGTGGCTCTTGAGGTTCTAACTCCTGACCTACCTGCAGGGTGGTCAGAGTTAAGGGGAAGGGACTTATCCAGGGTCTCACAACCACAGGTGGCAGGTCTAGGCTGGGTGCCACCTTTGTGCTTTGCAATAATTTATATGTCTTCAGAGTGTTCATGTAAAAATGTTAAAGAGACCACAGATTTTTAGACTCCATTTGAGCATTACTGATTTTAAAACATACTGGGAGTTGCCTGACCTGTGGTGGCGTAGTGGATAAGGCGTCGACCTGGAATGCTGAGGTCGCCGGTTCGAGACCTGCACTAGTCTGGTCAAGGCACATATGGGAGTTGATACTTCCTGCTCCTCCTCCCTTTCTCTCTCTCTCTCTCTCTCTCTCTCTCTCTCTCTCCTCTCTAAAATGAATAAATAAATTTAAAAAAAAATTTAAAAATTAAAAAAAAAAAACATACTGGGAGTCTCGAAAACTCTCAGGGGTTTGAGGCCCTCAGTGCTGGAGCCTCTGCCTTTCTATCCTGGAACACTCATCTACCGCTGAGCTGCTGCTCCCCACCCCCCATTTTTATTTTTATTTATTTTGAATTTATTGGGTGACCTTGGTTAACATAATTATAGTGGCCCCTCGTCTATCGCGGGGGTTGTTCCAGAACCCCCCACGATAGGCGAAAATCCGCGAAGAAGCGACCTTATATTTATTTTATTTATATTTTTAAGGCTTTATAAACTCTCCCCACACTCTTACAAACCTTTCCCACGCTGTTATTAACCTTTTCCATACTCATTTTGCTTATTTTACCGCAAACATAACTAAACTAATAAATACATAAAAATACTGCAAAATCCTGCGATATAGCGAAAAATCTGTGATACAAAATTAGATATATACAATTTAAAAATCTACAATACAGTGAGACCATGAAAAATGAACCACGATATGGCCAGGCATGACTGTATACAGGTTTCAGGTGCCCAATTCTACAACGTATTTCTGTACACCTATTGTCAGTTTACCACCCCCCCCCCGAGTCAAGCCTTCTCTGTCCCTGTTTTCACCCCATTACCCTCTTCCACTTCCCCCCCACCCCCACCATCTCTACAGTGTTGTCCGCCCCAAGGCTTCTTAATCATGGAGGTCATTGGTCATTGCTGCCTGGAATATCCTCTCACTTTCTCATCCTCTCCCTTGTCCATCCTTGTGACTTCAGCCTGGAGCCAGTCTGGCAGTCACTCCTGACTCACCCTGGCTCCCTCACCTTGTGAGCCCCATGAGAGTGGGGTCCTGTCTGATTTATCACGGTGGCCTGGCCACTCGGCCAGGTCCACTCCATCGCTTGCTCACTGTGACTCGAGCATGTTGGTACCTCACCTCTCTGGGCCTCAGTTTCTGCATTTATGCAATGAGGCCGATGCTCTTGCCTGCCATGCAGGGCTGGCTGAGGGGATCAAAGGGGCCAATGTGACAGAGAGAGGAAAGGAAGACGACATTAGCATCTCTGAGGTGATGATGTTTGAACTGACACAAGCTCTGGGAACATCTGGGGAAGGGTGTTTGGGGCAGAGGAAACAGCAAGAATAAAGGCAGTGTTAGGGGAAAGAACCTGTGTGAACAGGAAGTGGAAGGAAGGCCAACGAGGCAGGAGCAGATGAGCCAGGACGAGAATGGGGGAGATGAGCCCCCAGTAATGTGGTGTCTTGAGCAGGGTTGGGATTTTATTTTGTGTCCAAAACAAAGACCTAGCTTGACCTGAGAAAACCGTTTGCTGACACCTTCCCCTCCTGGCCTGTCTCCTAGAGGTATGACAGGTGGGTGCTGGGAGAGAGGCGGCCCTGGGGGCATTTCCTGGAGATAGGTTCAGCCTTCTGCCAGGAAGGAGGGGGGAGATAACAGGGTGCTATCAGTCTAGTCCTAGGGCGAGATAGTCTGAGAGATACTGTGCTGCAAGCCCCCAGTGGCAGATGCTTGGAGATTAGCTGGGGAAGATGTGGTCTGCACCTTACAGAGATCCCAGCGACCTGCCTCAGCTCTGAAGAGCCGGGGTGGGCCTCCTGGGGGTGACGCTAGGCCAGCCTGGATTCAGGACCCCCTCAGTCCACACACATCCACCTACCACCCTCCGGGCCTTGAACAACTTTCTTTTAACCAGAGTGCCCACCTGGTTCTTGTTGCCCAGGATGGTCTCAGAACTCCTTCAGATCCGGGCAAACCAGGTTCCCTTTCTTATTACTCCACTGGTTAGATGAAGAAACTGAGTCTCAGAGGCAGTTAATATCTGCCTTGGTTTTGTGGTTGGGGTTTTTTTTTACAGAGGCAGAGAGAGGGACAGATAGGGACAGACAGACAGGAATGGAGAGAGATGAGAAGCATCAATTATCAGTTTTTCGTTGCGACGCCTTAGTTCATTGATTGATTTCTCATATGTGCCTTGACCATGGGGCTACAGCAGACCGAGTAACCCCTTGCTCGAGCCAGCGACCTTGGGTCCAAGCTGGTGAGCTTTGCTCAAACCAGATGAGCCTGCACTCAAGCTGGCGACCTCGGGGTCTCGAACCTGGGTCCTCTGCATCCCAGTCCAACACTATCCACTGCGCCAACGCCTGGTCAGGCGTGGTTGGGCTTTTTCATGAAAAAGTATTTTATTTGAAATGGTGATGCATGTATCTGAAATAAAACATTCATACCCTTCAAAAAGGGTTTGGAGAAAAAGAAGTCTTCCCACCTGTCTGCTCCCTTCCTCAGAAGGAGCCAGATTCATGGTCTTCTTTCACAGACAGTTGGGCCTACACCATAGATAATACTATCTTACTTATTTGCAGCCTATTAGATATTCTACTCAGTTGACATTTTTTTCACTTAAAAGTCTATCAGTTCATTCATCCATTCAGCTAATATTTCTTGAGCACATACTATAAACCAGGCCCTGTTCTGGGTCTTTAGGTCACAGCAGTAAACAAGACAGTTCCTGCCCTGGCCGGGTAGCTCAGTTGGTTTGAGTATCACCCTGACATGCCAAGGTTGTGGATTGATCCCCAGTCAGGGCACATACATGAGTCAGCCAATGAATGCAGTCCAGGTGGAGTTGTCTAGAGCAGAGAGTGGGTGTAAAGCCAGGGGCCTCCATCATGGCCATTCACATGCAGGTTCCCATTGGATTCGGACAGTCGGTAATGAAACAACAGAGCCAAGAACTGGTGGGCCATCATCTTTAATCCTAGCTTGCACCCAGCTGGCAAGTAAAAACACACACTGGGCTCTGAAACCCACTCATTCAGTGCTCACAAAGCTACTGACTTATCTGAGTTTCCTAGAATCAAAGGTTTCTAGCTCACCAACCTTATTCACCTCTGTTCCCCATCTCTCTCTCTCTGCACAAACTGGCTTCTCCTTCAGCACTCCACCATCTTGGCTGCTTCTGCTCTCCTCTTTAATGCTAATCTCAGGAACAGAGAGAGAGAGAGAGCTCCCAGTCTGCCCCACTTTATAGTGTAGAAATCAAAACCTTTAATCCAATATACAAACAGGGAAGTCTCTAATACAAAGTCACTTATATGAGGCATGATGGGATTCCTTCTGAGAGTGCCACCCTACATCATGCAATCAGTCAAGGGTGTGGGGAAAAGCTTAGTCTTAAAACTAAGCCTTAGGCTATAACGACCCTGCCAGCTTACAGCCTATCTCCCACACCCAGTACAAACTATAAGCGAGCAAACATATATATCATATTTACAAACTTATTTGACCAACAGTGGATATTTAAGTTTTGCAGGCCTCAATAGTGAGGATAGTATGTAGATACTTATATAACAAGGGAAAACAAATTTCCACAATTTTTTATTGACAAAGTTCAAAATATAATAGTATTTAAATATAAATTTTTTTTGTAATATAGGTTTATAATGAGAATGGAATTCTTTTTTGAAGATGAACATTTCGCTGTAAATTGGGTCTCCAAGTTAGAGTGCCCTAACCTCAAATAAATTGCAAATGTTCGTGAGTGAAAGCTATTTTCACACACGAACCATACAAACCCTCAGGTCAGATTTGGCCTGTGGGCTGTAGTTTACTAAAGTCTGGTCTGAAGGGCAATCAGCAAAATAAGTAAAACATACATTGTGTCAAACTGTCCCATGCATGTAGGGGGAAAAAAAGTTAAAACAGGGAGTGAGCTACTCCGAGGCTGGAGCTTGTGGGGTAGTTGTGGCAGGAGCCTTGGGGGCTGGGTGAGCTCAGAGGGCCACGAGGGGCCAGATCATGCAGGCACCTCGTGACCGTAAGGAAGACTGGCTTTTCCTATGCGAGATGGGAACCAGGGCGGGTTTATGTGCACACAGACAGGCTGCGGGGACATTTTCACAGCTACAAAATATTCCACTGCTTACACATTTAACAAGTCCTCTATGATGGACAAATTTGCTAAGCTATTAAAATTAATTAGGTTAATACTTGCAAATAGTTTTAAAAATGGAAGACAAAGGAAAGCGCTTGTAGTCAACTCCTTCCCAGCCCTGCCCTGCAGCCGCCACATCCCTCTTCAGAGACAACCAGTTTCTAGTGTCTCCCTCCAGACATAGTTTCTGTCTTTGAGAAACATCTGCATACTTCTCCCTGTTTCTATGCAAATGTCATTATGTTCTACACTCTGTCTGCACCTTGCTTTTTAACCACTTAATGTCCACATCCAATACATACAGCACTTTCTCCGTTTTGATGGATGGGGACTATGACTGCACTGGAGTGTATTAACTGGTCCCATGTGCAAGAACCTGGCATAAAGCAGGTGCTCAGCAAACGGGAATGGAAGGGCGGGTACACCTTGTTTGGCACTCCCAACTCTGGACCGCACCCAACAGACCTGAACCCAGAAACTTCCCCGGAAAGCCATTTGTATCCTGGGTCGGTGACTTTGATTGCTTCACCAGGGGGCCTGTTGGGTCAGGCCCAAGGCTGAATCACTGTTTTCAGTGTGAGACACTCAAAAGGTTTTTGTTTTTTAAATCAAGGATAAAGGTGGAGGTTGAGCCTTGACTCATTTGTTTGAACTTTCCATAGACAATGTACTCTTCCAGGTCTGGATTAACTCTGGGACTCTGACTGATGATCTAATCAGCAGGGGCCAGTTAGTCTAATATGCAAAGAGCTCTTAGCAATTAAGAATTTCATCAATGGATCAAAGGACATGAGAGGACAGTTCAGAATGTAGAAAAACAGAAATGGCTTTGGAGTATGTTAATAAAAGAAGAAGTGCTCCATCCACTCATGAGAAATGCACATGGTAACCAGAAGATCTCACTTTCCCTCATCAGATAGGCAAAGATAAAATAGACAATACCCTGCCTGGACCAGGTTTCTTGAATGGGCCCTCACCTCCCTATTAGTGGAAGTATAATTTAGTTTGACCTTTTGGGAGGACATTTGGACAAATCCTATCAACATTTTGTATAACATACCTTTGACCCAGAGAACAAAGATGAATGACAAGATATTTCATTGAAATTGCCATCTTGTTTGTAGTAGAAAAAAAAAAGTGTGATCTGATCTAACTGCCCAGTCCTGCAAAAGATAGCTGTGTGTAACAATATGTAACAATTTTCAAGCCACTGAATTTTACTAAGTAAAAGCAAACGTGTAGGGTCCCGCTTGTGTTACCTAAGGAAGGATGTGGTACAAATATACACATACTATGTATCTCTGTCTCCATAAAGACCATCTCTGAAAGGTCATACAAGACACTGAGTGGTAAGAAGAGTTGCCTTTGGGGAGGAACATGGAGATGTGAGATGGAGGGAGACTTTCTTTTTTGGTTGGTTAATGGTAAATCACATTTTTTAGTTATTGTTTTTACTTTGGGGGGATGGACACCTGTGGAAGATGCAGGGCTGTAGTCCAATTTATCTTCCTCTCAGAGACCTTTCCGGGTCACATTAGATATTCCCACACTGCTTTCCAAGGTAGTTGTACCAGTTCTTACCCCTATCAAAGGCTTGTGTTCCCGACCCCGCACGACAATTCGGCCCAGAGATGGTCGCAGGGAACGCCTTGGCCAGCAGATGGCTCCAGAGGACCGCGCCCCGGAGCCAGGGACGGAGGAAGACCGGGTGCTGGCCGGTCCGCTGCAGCCCTGCGGCGGAGGCCGCCCATTTCCGGGAGGATCTGACACCACGGTGTGGTCTCGCCTTCCCCTGCGGTCCCGGGCCTCGCCCAAAGTCCCCTTCCACCTCGAAGTCTCCACCGCCAACAGGAGGGAGGGAGGAGGTGAAGACTGGTCAAGAGAAGGGACGGCTAGGCCATTGAATATGAAGGAAGGGGACGGCCCAGATCTAATAAAGCCCCTCCCCGGCCTTACACCACTTGCCTGGAACAGGTGCCTAAGGAAAAAGGAAAGGTGGAGGCTCAGAAGATGGTTTGAGGGGCCTCTGGGCTCTTGATCCATCTGTGTATCTCCACAAGTCACCCACCCTTTACAATTGAGGGAGCTGAAGCTCAGAGAGGCTGGGTAACTTGCCCAGGCTGCTGACTCAGGAAGAGGTAGTCATTCACCAAGTACTCGACTGAGTCTCTTAAGTGCTTTGAAGAAAATTGAAGAGGGTAATGGAATTTAAAAAGTGGTGTTCGGGGACAGGCGGGGTTCTGCTTTGGCTAGGGTGGATGATCAGGGCAGGCTCCCTTGAGGAGGTGACTTAATTTTGCTTTTGTTAATATCACTTATACCTAAAGTGTTTAAATTGCCTACATTCAATTTAAAAAGTAATAATAAAGACTTTTCCGTGCTGAAGAAACAGAACATGACCAAGAACTCTGGAAGCCCATCTTCCCCCTGCTAAACAGTCTCCAGAACTTTTTGGTTTTTTTAGAATTTTGTATTAAACATTTCCTCTTTTCTTTATAGTTGTACCTCCATATACCTTTTTAACCTTATATAAATCCAACTAACTATATGCCTTTGTCTATGGCTTTGATTTTGTTCTTTTTTTTTCTTTTAGTTTTATTGAGGTATAATTGACAAATACAGTTGTAACATTTAAACTTTACAATGTGATGGGTTTTTCCTTGGATTCCTCCATTATTGCTTTCTTTTTTTTTTTTTTCTTTTATTTAATAACTATATGAAGCTGGAAATGGGGAGAGACAGTCAGACAGACTCCCACATGCGCCTGACCAGTATCCACCCGGCACGCCCACCAGGGGCGATGCTCTGCCCCTCCGGGGCGTCGCTCTGCCGTGACCAGAGCCACTCTAGCACCTGGGGCAGAGGCCAAGGAGCCATCCCCAGCGCCCGGGCCATCTTTGCTCCAATGGAGCCTTGGCTGCGGGAGGGGAAGAGAGAGACAGAGAGGAAGGGGGGGGGGTGGAGAAGCAAATGGGCGCTTCTCCTATGTGCCCTGACCGGGAATCGAACCCGGGTCCCCCGCACGCCAGGCCGACGCTCCACCGCTGAGCCAACCAGCCAGGGCCACTTTCTTTTTTTTAAATGTTTTTATTTTTTCCCTCTTTTTTTTTTAAATAAAGGAAACTTTTTAATTATCGTTTTTGAGTGATTTCAGAGAGAAAGAGAGTGGAAGAGAGAGAAAGAGGCATTCGTTTGTTGTTATACTTAGTTGTGCACTCACTGGTTGATCCCTATATGTGCCCTGATTGGGGATTGAACCCGCAGCCTTGGCATTTCCAGATGATGCTCTAACCGTAAGAGCTAACCAGCCAGGGCCAAAATTAATTTTTACATTATAGTATACATACAATATTATATTAGTTTTAGATGTAAAACATAGTGATTAGATGTTTATATACTGTGCAAATAACTCTAGTACCCATCTGTCATTTTACATAGCTATTACAATACTGTATCATTGTCTATATTCCCTATGCTGTGCTATATTATTGACTAAATTCCTTATGTAAATCCACATGACTGTTTTTATAACTGGCAATTTGTACTTCTTAATCTCTTTCACTTTTTCACCCATCCCTTCACCCCTTTCCATCGGCAGCCATTGGTTTGTTCTTTGGATCTATGAGTTTCTGTTTTGTTTTGATTTTTTTTGGTTTTTAGTTTCTACATATAAGTGAAATCTTATGGCATTTTGTCTTTCTGTGTCTGACTTGTTTCACTTATCATAATGCCCTCCAAAATTCATGTCACAAATGGCATGATTGCATTCTTTTTTATGGCCAAGTAATATTTCATTGTATATATGCACCTCATCTTCTTTATCCATTTGTCTATCGATGGTTCCATATGTTGGCTATTGTAAATAATGCTGCAATGAACAGAAATGGGTACATATATCTTTTCAAATTAGTGTTTTCAATTTCTTCAGATAAATACCTAGACATGGAATTGCTGAGTTGTATGGTAGTTCTATTTTTAATTTTTTTGAGGAACCTCCATACTGTTTTCCATAGTGGTTGCTCCAATTTACAATCCCACCAACAGTGCACAGAGGGTTCCCTTTTCTCCACATCCTTTGCAAAACTTGTTTATAAAACTATGTTTTAAAGATTTACCCTTACTGCTACATGAAGTGGTAGTTCATTTTTTATTATTTATTCATTTTAGAGAGGAGAGGGAGAGACAGAGAGAGAGAGAGGAGAGACAGAGAGAGAGAAGGGGGGGGAGGAGCTGGAAGCATCAACTCCCATATGTGCCTTGACCAGGCAAGCCCAGGGTTTCGAACCGGTGACCTCAGCATTTCCAGGTCGACGCTTTATCCACTGCGCCACCACAGGTCAGGTGGTAGTTCATTTTTATTGCTGTGTAGTATTCCATCGTTGGAGTGTACCACAAGTTGTTAATCCATTCTGCTATTGATAAACATTAAGGCTGTTTCCAGTTTTTTGCTGTTAGAAACAAGAGTACAATGAATGTTCATTTGTTTCTTCTGGGTTTAGGGCTGGGCATCAGTTCTCAACTTTGGCTGCTCATTAGAATCCCCTGGGGAGTTTTTTAGAATGCTAATGCCAGAGGCCCCCTCTCTATCAGACTGATTAAATCAGGATGTATGGGGGGTCCCAAGCTTGGGCAGTAAGGGCTGAAAACCCTGGGATGTAGCTGACTTGGGAGAATTGCTGAGAGGCAGATTGTCACCTGTTACTAGCTGATGCCAAAGTTTTCCACAGTGCCTGGGCCCATTGACACTCCCCCCCAGCATGGGACAAAGGTCCTGCTGTCCTCACATCCTCATCAACACTTGATATTGACCAAATTTTAACTTTTTGTCCTTCTGATGGGTGTGAAATTGTATCTCACTGTGATTTAAATTTGCATTCCTCTCATTACTAATGAGACAGAGTGCTTGGTGACATTAATGCTGAAACAGAAACTGCAAAGGAGCCAGCCATGTGAAGGTTTAGGGGAAGAGAGATTTAGGGGGCAGGGAGGATGAAGGGCAGGTACCAAGGTCCTGTGCTGGGCTAAGGCTGGGATGTGAGGAAAAGAAAGATGTGGACAGGGGATCACTATGCACGGGGAGGGGGGAGAGAGGCTCCAGACAAGGTCAGCAGAGGGGAAATCAGGTGGAGGGCTGTGGTAAGGACTTCGGTTTTTACTCTGGGTGAGACAGGAACATGGGAGGGTCTGAGCAGAGGGACGTGGCCTTACTCCCTCCAGCTGCATGTGGAGGGAGAATCATGATTGGAACTACACAGACATAGGAGAAAAGTATGTTCGTAATGACTGCATATGGCCTGTCTCCCCCACCCTACACTGGACTCACCCATAGAACCAGGGTAAGGACGATTATTTTGTTCACAGCTATTATCTCCAGCATCTACTGACCCAGACAATCGTTCCTGCCTTAATTCTAGGTGATGAGTGGAGGGACTTACAGATCTTCACAGTCCTTGATTCATTCTACTCCAGACCTGGCATGGCCCAGTTTGAAGTCAGTGAGCTCACAGAAGAGCTAGGGATGAGGGTACAGCTGTCCCTCCTCCGGACCCAAACCACATTGGGACAGTCGGTGCCCCTGGCACAGCCCAGTGTTAGGTCCTTTAGACAGGTGAGGAAACCCATCCCAGCACCACACTTCCTTACTCCCTTCCCTCAGCTGCCCAGGGTGATCTTTCTCAGTGAAACTCAAACAGGTCCCTCCACAGCTGAAAATCCTTCCTTGGCTCCCCAGTGTCATTGGGACAAAGTCCAAACTCCTCTAGACCCTGGAGGCCCAGCAGATCTGACCCCTCCCCGGTCTACAACCCCACCCCCATCCCTGGGAGCTGCTCTCCATGTCTGCAGTAGTTACTAATTCTTACCTCGGGCCTTTCCCCTCAGTGTTTCTGCATTTTTTCTGGGAAGTTGCTTTGGACCCCCTGTCAGGTGACCTGCCTCTTCTTGACTGTCACAGCCTCCCACCTGTGGCCTCTCCCAACCCTCATCAAAGCACATTGTCCTTTGCATTGTAATTGTCTACTTCATCTGTCTCTCCTACCGGACAGGGAGCTAGCTAGCCTTCGGTAGAGACCCTGAGTGTTTCGTTCAGGGCTGAATCCCCAGCTCCTGGACCAGTGCCTGGCCCATAGTGGGCGCTCAGTTAACACTTGCTAAGTGAAGGAACGAATGCATTTTGTTAGATGATGCCAGATAACTTTGCCAAAAAGCTGTAGTATATACATTGTCAGCAGCCACGTGAAGATGTCCATTTCCTCGCATCCTCCCGGAAAAGTGTATTGCTCCTCCTCGATCTCACGCTCTCTGCGAGGCACCAGCGGGCCAAGGAAATTTCCGCCCCCTCCCTAAGCCCGAGGCGGAGGCGGTGTTACAATGTCAGGTGCTTAGAACCTCGGTGCGCAGAAGCGCCAGGGGGCGCCAGAGACGGGCGACAGTCAGCATTGAGCGGGCCGGTGCGCGGGGTCCGAAAGGGGGTCCCGCCTTGCCTGGGGTTCCCCGCTCTCGGCGCCCCGCCCCCCAGCAGCTCGCAGCGGAGCGGTCAGTACAGCGCTCAGAGCCTCACGTCGGAGTGGCCCCCGCCCGGGTCTCAGCGCCACGCGGCGCGAACCCCGCCAGCCTCTTGCGCACCTGCTTGGGGCGTGGACTCTGGCGAAGGCGCTCCCGATTGGCACAGAGGTGACAAAGAGGGCGTGTCCTGCCTTGGCCCTGCCCTCTATGGCTGGGCTACTTAAAGGAGTTGCTGCTGGGCTTCGCCTACAGCGCAGCGGCACAGCCTCGCGGGACAGGGTCTTTGCGACGCCAGCACGGCTCGGCGACCCCGGCTTGCTTCGGCCACCATGCCGCGCTCTTTCCTCGTAAGGAAGTCTGCCTGCTCCCGCCGGAGGCCCAACTACAGCGAGCTGCACGACTCTTCTCCAGGTGAGTGGATGGGGACCCCGGGGGTGTGGGTTGGCGGGGAGACAAGCGAAGGAGATACTTTAGGGTGGCGGACATAGGGAGAAGGACGAGAGGCCAGAAGCAAGTCAAAGGACTCAGCAGGGGGAAATGTAAGGAGGGGTGTGAGGAGACAGCGGCAGGTGGATCCGAGTGGTTGGGGGAGGACTTTTAGAGGGCGACGGTCTTGGTTTGAAGGCAGTTCTTAGCCGCGAGAGGCGGGGGAGCCCCGCGGGTGAGAAATGAGAGCGGGGGTACTTCTTTGGAATAGACACCGGTCAGGGGCTGGAAAGAGTCCGGAGTCCAGAGGATTTGGGGTAGGGGGAGGGGCGGGACACGGGCGGTGCCTCTGAGCTGGGGTGATTAGGGGCTGGGGTGAAGGGGTCTTGCCTTAGGCTGCGGACTTGGGAATTCCGCAGGAATGGCCCCCTTGAGTTGGCGTTGGGAAGGGGCGGGAAGTCCTCCCTGTAAGTTCTGGAGTCTGAGTTGGGAGAACCAGGACTTGGGTAAGGAAAGGGCTCTGGGAAGGCAGGAACCTACTGTCCGAGTCTTTGATTTATCTAAAAAGTATTGTCAGCCACACTTAGCCCCTGGTCCACACTGGGCTAATGTTTGCGGACCGGCCGAATGATCTAATGCCTGACCCTGCCTTTTTCTGTCTCCCTTCAGAGTTCACCTTCCAGCAGCCCTATGACCAGGCCCACCTGCTGGCAGCCATCCCACCTCCTGAGGTCCTCAACCCCACTGCCTCACTGCCCACACTCATCTGGGACTCTCTCCTGGCACCCCAAGCCCAGCCAATTGGCTGGGCCTCCCTTCTGCCCCAGGAGATTCCCAAGGCTGTTGAGCTGACCTCCCTGTCAGATGAGGACAGTGGGAAAGGCTCCCAGCCCCCCAGCCCACCTTCACCAGCTCCTTCCTCCTTCTCTTCCACCTCAGCCTCTTCCCTGGAGGCCGAAGGTTATGCTGCCTTTCCAGGCTTGGGCCCATTACCCAAGCAGCTGTCCGGGCTCTCAGGGGCCAAGGACCCTCAGTCTCGCAAGGCCTTCAACTGCAAATACTGCAACAAGGAGTACATCAGCCTGGGTGCCCTCAAGATGCACATCCGAAGCCACACTCTGCCCTGCGTCTGCGGCACCTGCGGGAAGGCCTTCTCCAGGCCCTGGCTGCTACAGGGCCATGTCCGGACCCATACTGGTGAGTGCCGCTGCGGGCTGGCTGCCCTTCTTGCTGTCCCCACAGCCTTCTTTACCAACCAGCTCTGGTGAGAGAGAGCTTCCTATCATTTTCAGATTGTAGAAACCGAGTCTTATGACTTCTAGCTCAAGAGTTCAGGGGCCTGGCTCTCTGTAATGTTTGGCACAAAAATTCGTTCATTCATCAGCTAAGCAGATGGGCACATACCTCTGCAGTCTCAGCTTCTCAGCCAAATGGGTTGGAGCTGGATATGGGAAAGGTGCAACCAACACCTTGTTGTTGGAGCCAGGTGTGAAGGGACCCTCCTTGCTCCACCCTCCCCCAGCCCACCCCCACCTTAGCCAGACAGGATGTTGTTAGAGACCCCCCCAGCTGGCTCTGTTTCTGAATCTTGCTTTAAAAATTTCCTCAAACCTTGGGCTGATGTTTTACTCTGAGCCTCAGTTTCCTCATCTGTAAATTGAGCATAACATGCCTTGGGGTGATTTTTTTGTGTGGGTTAAATGAAAGAAAGAATACAGAAAGTACCTGGGATGTGCTTGGTACATGATGAGTAGTTGCCATTCTGCTTCTATGCTGTGTGACCTTTAGTAGGTGATTTGATCTCTCTGAACCTCAGGATTATGATAAGATAATATAGGATGGATTATGATAGTGTTTTCTAGGTTATTAAGATTCAGTGTCTGTTTAATCACTTTATAATTAGTTATTATTATGATGGTTCTCAGATCTACTCTCCCCAGCCCCATCATGGAGTAGATAAACTCAATCCCGTCATACAGACCTGGGAACACCTTTGATAGCAGAAAATACAATTATGTCTTGGTGTTTCAAATACTAGCCCTGGCTGAGTAGCTCAGCTGTAAAGTATTTGTCCTGATACACCAAGGTTGCAGGTTTGAACCCTGGTCAGGGCACCTAAAAGAATCCACCAATGAATGCATAAATAAGTGGAACAACAAATTAATGTTTCTCTCTCCCTCCATCTCTAAAATCAGTAAGTTTAAAGGATGTAATTATTTAAAAATTAAAAATAAACTGTAACACTAAGTGTGCAGAAAATTGTGAAGTGGAGCCTTTTCCGTCCTTTAACATTCTGGAAATGGGCAAAAGGTAGCCACTTTTCAGAACTTGAATGGTGGAGGCTACCATGTTTGGGGCTGCTCTTCAGAGAGTGACGGTCGAGGGAGAAGGTTCAAGGGTCATATTATCAACTTTGGGGTCAAGCTGTCCAGTTGGAGACTCAGTTCTGGCATTTCCTGGCCCAGGGGCTGACCTCTGAGACATGAGGGTCAGTGGGGTGGTTTGTGAGTAATGCATTTTACAGGCATTATTGGTGTCGTTACTACTCTTACAGAGTGGCCCTGGCATGTCCCTTCCCCCCAGCTTGCAGACTATGGCTACCCATTTCTCTTACTTTGTGCACAAATGGCCCTGATTTTAACCTGTAAAAGTCCAACTGCCAGGACTCTGGCCTGGGTGCCTACCCAGCTGATGGGGCCCTATTTGGGGGGAGTTGAAACTGTGGATGTCCCCCTGGTCCTCCTCTCTCCTCTCATGGGACATTATTTTAATGTAAAGGCATGGCAGACACAAAAAGCTTGTTGAAAATCACCATCGCCATGCCATCCTGGTTGACACCCATTGTGTGCCTCAATGGTGGCCCCAGCGGGTGGGGGCTGGCGGGGTGGAGCAGGTGCATAGGGCAGCGGTGCCCAGCACCTGTTCTGGGTTGCAGCTGCTGGCCCACAGCGTGTCAGGCCCCTTTAATCCAGGGAGTATCACATGTACAGTGCCCCGCTTGGCGGCCTTTGTCCCTGCCGGCCTGGTGCCGATTTCACACCAGGAGCACCATAAAAGCGTCTGGGGGTGGGAGTGCAGTCAGGGGTGGAGGTCTGTGCCTCCTGCTTGCATACGCACCTCCACCCCATCACATCCTGTAAGGCCTCCTTCCCACTTTGGTCAGGTTTCTGTCTAGTCATACATAACATGAAGGTAGTGTTCACTGAGCCTTTCTTCACCTGTGTTAACGCAGTAACTCCATCAACAGCCTTAGGAGGGAGGTGCTATAATTTCCACTTTACAGACGGGGAAACTGAGGCACAGAGCAGGATGTTACTTTCCCAAGTCACAGCTTATAAGGCTGGGGCCAGGGCTCCTTCACCTCACCAAGTGGGTAAGAGGGAATTGGCTTTCTGTGCCCTGAGGAATATATAGAATGAACAGTCATCCCATGACCAGATCTGCATATAGTAAGACCTTTATTCACACAAAGTGTGTGAATGAGGAAGAACTTAGACCTTGTAGAAGGCAATCATCAAACCCTTCAGGCCTGGTATGCAGAGGGTGCTTAATAATGGCAAAGCAAATTATATTTCTTTCCCAATGCTCTGGCTAGGTGGCCCCCTTTGTGCCTCAGGAGACTGCGTCTTTGATTGGATGGTTCCACAGTTAGCCTCAGGCACCTGACTTCTGGACCCCTCCTTTCCAGTGCCCCAGCACAATGCTCCTGGCACCCAGTAAGCTGCTGTAATTCATTCATTCCCTGCTATTCTTGGATTCCAGCCTCAGGATTTAACCAGTTGGCCACGGCCTAGGGGCTAATCAGTAGGAGAGTAGAATTGTATTTTTTTAGAAAAGAAAAGATAATATTGAGTGTTATAAAATACTGCCCAGCTCATAGTAGGAGCTTGACAGGTATTTATTTAATGAATTACTGTTTTAAACTTTTATTTATTGACTCTAGAGAGAGTGAGAAACATCAATTTGTTGTTCCACTTATTTATGCATCCATTGGTTGATTCTTGGGTGTGCCCCGACCAGAGATCAAACCCACCACCTTGGCGGATGAGGGTGACAGCAGCCAGCTGAGCTGCTTAGCCAGGGCCTATTCTGACTTTTTGGGAAATGCTGTACCCCCCCCCCCAAAAAAAAAAAAAAAACCCAACATAACATTGCCAGTGTCTTGGGCCGTGATATATATACAACAGTATATCCTCTTGGTTGGAATTGGCAGAAATTATGAAAAGTTGAACGTGGTTGGTATCTGATGGTGACTGACGTGTTGGGCTCCTCTGAGGCCTTTAAAAAGAAAAATAAAACCTACTCATTGTACAAGTACTTACTGAGCACTTACGTGTACCCAGCCAGCCCTGTGTACAAGACTTCCAAAAACAGTCTTAGCCAGTCAGTGGCAGGAGGGTCACAGGTGCGGGGGAGTTTCAAACAAGTCCTGAGGGTAAAAGGTTTCCATAGCCTCCTGGGAGGGGGGGGGCGGCCGGCCCTGGGCTGGATTCAGGGGAGACCCTTACCCTCATAGGACTCAGGCTGATTTGGGGGCAGACAGGGAGACGTGCAATAACCTTGAGCGTGGTCAGCGTCAGTTTGGCCCAGAGCAGTGCCCAAACCAGCTGGGGTTGGGGAGCGCTGAGGAGAGGGGGCCTTGAAAACTAAAACTGACTCGAGCTCTGTGCCCAGATGAAGTGAATGTAGGAGTGATAATAAGGAACACCCGCCACGGCCTTCTTAATTGAGAGGTAGTGGTCGGGATCCGGGACTCTGGCGTCGGGCTGCAGGGTCCCTGCTGGGTGTCTCTGCATACGCTGTTTAACTTCTGTGCCTCAGTTTCACCATCTCTAATCCGAGGCAAGTGGCATGAAACGAGAAATGCAAAACGCTCCTCACTGTGGAGTGAGTGTCCGGTCAGTGCAGTTGCCGTCGTCGTTGTTAGTTGATGAATACCTTCTTTCAGTTACCAGCCCCGGTGAGGAGGGGTGAACGGTGTATTTTATAGATGGGCCAGTGGAGGCTCAGAGACGCCAGACGACTTGCTCCAGGTCACACGTTGGGGAGCGGCACAGCTCCCAATCCAAACCAGGCCTTTGGACACTGGATTTGGGGTCATGGGACTCCTTCAGGGTTTGGGGTGGTGGGGAGGGGTTTCAATAAATGTCAGCTGTTGCCCCAAGCTATTTCGCAGTCTCCTGACTGCCTCCTGCTTTCTCTCCCCAGGGGAGAAGCCCTTCTCCTGCTCCCACTGCAACCGCGCCTTCGCAGACCGCTCCAACTTGCGGGCCCACCTCCAGACCCACTCCGATGTCAAGAAGTACCAGTGCAAGACCTGCTCCCGCACCTTCTCCCGCATGTCCCTGCTCCACAAACACGAAGAGTCGGGCTGCTCAGGGGGCCCCCGCTGACCCTGAGGCTCCTTCCACTGCCTCTCAGACCCTCCCCTGCAGCCGCCTCCCCAGCCCTGGAAGGAAGGACCCCACATCCTTCTCACAGCCATAGAACTCCCTTCTCAGCTCCCCTTTTGGTGTATCGGCCCCACAGGACACTGAGGACCGTTTCCAGTTGTGTTCTGGGGGCCTCGGCCGGCTCTGCGGACGGCTGATGGGAGGGTGGCCCCTTCTGGCAGCTCCCGAGCGTTCTGGAGTTAGCATTTCTGTGTGGGCTTGTGTATCCAAAACTGTTTGGATACAGCTGCTTTGAGCTACAGGACAAAAGCCAACAGACTGATAGGAGGCTTCCGCCCCACTCAGGGGACCCCACTCCTCCCCACCCGACACCCTCAGGCCACCTCTCCAGGAGGCGTGAGTAACTGCAATAATCCACCCCCAGGGCACCCACGGGGCCTGCTGCGTGGTCGCTGACACAAGGACATGTCTAGACCCCAGGATGCCCCCCGGGCCTGGGCAGCTATTTCAGCCTCCTGTTAATCATGGCGGCACCTGTTTCATGGGCAATTTAACAGCATCTCAAAAGAGAATGTGAGTAATTGCCGTCAATTGTTGGAGGCCCAAGTAGGGTGCTTCGGCCCAACCAATGTGTCTCCCAGAACTATTTTCAGGGCCCTGACAGGTGGGCCCAGGAGGAAGATGTTTACATTTTTTAAAGGTACACTGGTATTTATATTGCAAGCAACATTTTGTACTAAGGAAACGTTTTGTATAGTTATATGTACAGTTTATTGATATTCAATAAAGTGGTTAATTTATATGTAACAAAGTCTTGGTTTTCTAGAGGAGTGGGTATTTCAAAGGGCACTTAGGGAGGGGAGAGGGGGCAGGGATTAATGAAGCTCAGATATTCCTGACACAGCTTTAAATCTTGTCCTCTTAAACATCATGTGACTTTGGACTCCTGGGTTTGACAGTCAGGGACCTTGTTTGTGCAAATGGATTTTCCTCTGAGCCCTGTGTCCTGCTGGTGTGGAGGTTGGGAAACACCTGTGGCGGGCTGGACAGTAGGGCTGTGTGCAGGTTCCTGCGCTCTGTTCGTGTGATTCTCGTTGCCCCACTTTGAAGCTGACCAGGACCCCGGGCTGAGAAGCTGGCTCCCTGGGTCTTATCAACTAGACAGGCTGGGGCTTTGCCTTGAGCTACAGTATTTGAGAGAGGGATTGGCTGCTTCTCCCAGCTGATAGAGTGGAGTGCGGTGAGCAAGAAGGGGACAGAGGATGTCCTTCCTGTTTCCGAGGGCTCTGGGCCCAGCTCTGGCTTCCCTGTTGGACCCACACCTCTGTCTGGCCGCTGGGTACCAAATGGCCTTTGATGCAAGGAAATTGTCTGGCTGGAGCCAGGAGGGTGAGAAGCCAGGCCCAAAGGGTAGGGGTCATTTAGCTTCCTGCTCCAGGACAGGACGGGAAAGACGGTCAGCTTGCGTCCTGGGCTGGGATAATTCACTCCTGGCTGGCAGGCTGTCTTGGTGACCTCACCTCTGGGGCCCTCCTGGGGCCAGGAGAAAATGAGTGTCCTTTTTGAGCACAAAAGGTGCTAAAGGTGCCAGTTTCCTGCAGGGAGCTGAGCAGGCGTGCATGCGTCCCAGAGCACAGAGGCCCGGAGTCAGGCTGGGGGTGGGGGAGCTTCATGTTCCAAAGGAGAGATGATTCTTTCTTCTAAACAGGAAATGGTGACCCGCAGGCCGGGAGCAGCCCTTAATGACTTGCAGCTTTCCTCCCAAAAGAAAAAAAAAAGTTCTCTAACAATCGCCAAATTGTAGCCGGCCTCCCTGAAGGGAAGTTAGAGACTTGGGGGAGAAAGTTAGCGTGTTGGGGGTTAAGCGAGGTTGGACACCAATTTTCTGAAGACCTACTACGTCCCAGGTTCCCTGGAGGCTGTTTACATCCACCCCACAGTAGGTGCAATACTCGGTCTATCCCGGGAGCCAGGTATGCCTGGCTCATGCCTGTGCGTCTCAGGGGGCCTGCTGCCAGGCTCTCCTGGATCCCCAGTTTCTGCTTCTCTAAAACAGGCTGATGATAGTGTCTTCCTCTGGTTCTGATGAGCTCATGTGCCAGGTCCTGTTCTAGGCCCTGGGGTTACAGCCGTGGACAGATGGACAGTCCCTGCACTCACAGAACTTATGTTCTAGCCGAGGAGACAGAAAACAAACAAATGATTAAATAAACAAGCTGCTTTCCTACGGTGACGGTGCCAAGCTGGAATTAAAGTGAGCACGTGCTGGAGAGCAATGGGTGGGGCTCCCTCTGATTAGGCTGGCCCAGAGCTGGAGAGTCGGACATTCCAGTGGAACCCTGAAGGAGGAGAAAGTTCCAACCAGGGGAGGGTACAGCAAGTGCAAAGGCTGAGGCTGGGAAGAGCTGCCCCCTACCCCCAAAAGACCTGGGGCCTGGGGGCTGGGGAGGCCAGGTGGGATTGGTGAGCCTGCCAGATCCTACAGAGCCTGTGAGATTGGGCTCACAGTGCAGCCCAGAGGGCATCCGCTGGGGCTGTTAAGTGGGGAGTGCTGAGGCCTGCTTCTCTTATAGATTCCCTGGCCCCTGGTGGAGGATGGAGTTAGAGGGTTCCGGGAGGAGAGAACCAGGCTGGGAGCCCAGCTGGCCTGACCCAAGGCAGGGGAGGCTTTGGGGGACAATCGGATTTAAGAAGCCTTGTGGCAGGTGTGCCAGCGGTACTGTGCTGGGCACACCTGAGTGTTAGTGGTTGAGTTATTTGGGATCATTAAAAGGGGACGTTGGACCGGGTGGGTCAGGTGGGGGTGGAGGTGGAGTTGAAAAGAATGAGGAACCCACTTGACCTGGAACAGTCACATTGTTACGTGAAAAAATAACATGCAGTCATGCTCCCTTTTGTGGGAAGAAGAGGGGTGGGATGAGCACATTATTCATTCTCATTTACACTTGCCTGTGGAAACTAGAAGGATTTACAATAATCTAATAAAAGTATTCTGGGGTGGGGGGACATTGCATGAGGTGGAACGGGATGATTTGAGAGAGAGAAGGGGTGAGGGAAGGGAGAGAGAGAGAGAAGCATTAACTCGAATTTCCACTCAGTTGCTCCATTTAGTTGTACACTCACTAGTTGCTTCGTGTATGTGCCCCGAAGATCGAACCCGCGACCTCGGCATGCCAGGACAACGCTCTATCCATGGAGCCACTCGGCCAGGGCAGTTTCTTAGTTGTTGTTTTTTTAAAGCTTTTGATTTCAACATAATTTCAACCGGGGAGAAAAGTTGTAAGACAAGTGCAATAAACTGGAATCTTTTTTTTTTTTTAAGATTTTATTTATTCATTATAGAAAGGGGGGGGGGGAGAGAGAGAGAGAGAGAAGGGGGGAGGAGCAGGAAGCATCAACTCCCATATGTGCCTTGACCAGGCAAGCCCAGGGTTTTGAACCGGCAACCTCAGCGTTTCCAGGTTGACGCTTTATCCACTGCACCACCACAGGTCAGGCTAAACTGGAATCTTTGATTCGAATTCTTCACATGTTAACATTTTATCATGTTTGCATTTTCTCCCTCGCATACCCACATGTTACTTTCTTCGGCACCATTTGAAAGCATGTATTTTTTGAGGATAAGGACATCCTCTCATATAACCATAGTTCAATGATCAAAATCAGGAAATTTACCATTAGTGCAATGCTATGTCTAATCGACAGTCATAATTAAGTTTTTTCAACTGTTCCAATGATGTCCTCCAAAGTTCTTCCGAGGCTGGAGGTCGGGAGAGACCTAGGATTACAAATTGCCTTTACTTGGCCTGTCTATTCTTCTGTTCTGGCACAACTCCTTTCTTGGTCTCTTGTAACTTTGACATTTGGGTTTGTTGTTGTTGTTGTTTATGTATTGATTGATTGCTTTTTGAGAGACAGAGAGGGTAAGGGAGAGAGAGAGAAGCATTCATTTGTTGTTCCATTTAGTTGTGCTTTCATTGGTTGCTTCCCCTGTGTGTCCCAACCCAGGATCGAATCCACACACTTGGTGTTTCAGGATAATGCTCTGACTGAATTAACCAGCCAGGGTTGACTTTGACATTTTTCAAGAGTTCAGGCCAACTGTTTTGTAGGATGTTCCCCAAATCGCACTTTCCTAATGCTTCCTCGTGATTAAATTTGGGCTGTGCACTTTTGGCAGAATCCCAGAAACGGCGCTGTGTCTTAGCGCAAGGTATCATGGGGCACACAAGGTCAGTTTGAACCATTACTGCTGACGTTAACTTGGACCACTTGGTTAAGATGGTGCCTGCCAGCTTTTGCCTGGATAAAGGCCCTCTTTTTCCCCTTTTGTACTTAATCCATATCGTGTGGGGAGACATTCCGAGACCATGTGAATATCCTGTTACTCCTCAAACTTCCACCCATGAGTTTTAGCCCTCACTGGTGATTTTTGCTTAAATCAATTACTACTAAGGTGGCTGCCAAATGGTGATTTTCTAGCTCCATCGTCTCTTCTATTTTTACTGGTTGGTTTTCTACTGTAGGGAAGAGCTTTCTCTCCTCTGTCCAGGCAGCGGCTCCGAGCTGTGGGGTTGGGAGAGGTGGGACGGGGAGCAGCAAGGTCTGCTGGGGCCATGAGATCCTCCCCTGGACTTTTCTTTAAAACGAGTCCAGAAAATAAATGGGCTATAAAGCCGATCATCATGTGAGTGTCCAGGCAGGCAGGACTGGGGCTGGGGCCACCTCTGGGCACATCTGGGCCTCATTAGTGACCCGGCAGCTACTCATGGGTGTCCCTTGAGCTGGGATGGGTGGTATTCTGGTGGGCAGGGATCTGGATCCTCCTTGCCCCTTGTTGCTTTCAATGTGTCAATTTCACACAGGTTTTTGGAATTTGTTTTTTCTTTTAAAAACATGAAGATTAGATGTGAGGCTGAAGTGATGTGTGATCACCCCATCTTGATGCCTTTACTGTCCCCAGTGTGATGCTGTGAATATCTTCTTAGATTAGAGACAATAGACATATATATTCACAAGCACATCTGGCTCTAATCTCACTGGCAGGAAAAGCCAAAGTCCTCACCTTGGCCCACAGGCACCTGCACTACTGGCCCCATCACCTCTACCTTTCCCTCCCGCACCTCCCTCACTCCCTCCAGCCGCAGGGGGCTTTCTGCCACCTCAGGGCCTTTGCACTTACAATTCTGCCGGGAGGACTGAGCCCTCCGAGAGTCACATGGCCGGCTTTCCCCACCTTTGCATCCAGTGCCCCCCCCCCCCTTGTTCTTTTCCATCGCACTTGTCACCAGTTACAAACCACGTATTTCACTGTTCACAGTTTCTCTGTAGACTGTGTCTCCCACCAGAAGGTCAGCTTCACGCAGGTGGAAATGTTGTCTGCTTTATTCACTGCCAGGTCCCTGGTGCCTCATGTCTTGAATACAGGAAGCGTATACTCAGTAGAACTTTGCTGACTGGGTGATGAATGCATGTATGTGTGAACCCAGGACATGCAGCGTGATCACCACTCTTGGGAGCACTTTCTATGTGTCAGGCACAGGGCCGAGCACCGCACATAGATGAACTCATTAAACCTTCACGGCCAACCCCAGAAAGAGAAAACTGGGACACAGAAAGATTAAATAACTTGCCCAGGGTCACACAACATGTAAGTGGCAGAGCTGGGATTTGAACCCTGAGTTCTTTTATTACTGTTGTTATTTTGTTCTTTCTACCTTTGGGATAAATATAATTAAATTTTTCAAACTAAGCCCTGGCCAGATAGCGGTTGGTTAGAGCATCGTCCCAAAATGCAGAGGTTGCCAGTTCGATCCCTGGTCAGGGCACAGACAGGAACGGATTGACGTCCCTGTCTCTTTCTCCTTTCCTCTCTCCAAAATCAATAAAATGAACATTAAAAAAAACACAAAACACTTTTAAAATCGAAGTATAGCAAAGCCTTTGTCTTTAACTACTACACTTGCTTGCCTAGACCCTCTTACAGAGAGGGGCTCGTTTCACCCTTTAACACCTCCTGCACCAGCCAGGTAGACAGCCAAAGGTATCTGTAGATATGGGGTGGAGGATGGACCCAGGTGGTCCCTGCAGACCAGGAGCTCCATGAGGGCCGGACCACCCACCTGGCAAGACTTCCCTCCCCACCCAGGGCCTGGACCCAGTCTGGGCAACCACAGTTGGGTGATATATTAGTTTCCTAGGGTTGCCATAAAAAATTCCCACAAATTGGGTGGCTTAAAACAACAGAAGTCAATTCTCTCACAGTTCTGGAGACTACAAGTCTGAAATCAAGTGTCAGCAGGGCTGTGCTCCCTCCCAAGGCTCGAGGGGAGAAGCTTTCCTTGCCGCTTCCAGCTTCTTGCGGCGGCTCCTGGTAATCCTGGCATTCCTTGGTTTGTAGCTGCCTCGTTTCCGTCTCTGCCTCCATCTTCACAGGGCCTGCTTCTGCGTTCTATTTCTCCATGTTCTTTCTTCTTATAAGGACACCAGCGATTGGATTAGGGCCCACCCTAACCCAGTATGACCTCATCTTAACTCGATAACATCTAGGGAGACCCTGTTTCCAAATACGGTCACATTCACATGTTTTGGAAGTTGAGACTTGAACATATCTTTTCTGGGGGGACATAATTCAACCCCCTACAGGTGGCCAGAGCCAAGGGTGCTGCAGGTCTTGCTCAGGGTCTGGAATGGATCTGGAACTTTTTATTATTTACCTGCCAAACCCTGAGGGAGAGTCTGGAAGCGTGGGGGTGGGGGGAGCCTTAGGAGGAGGAGTGGGAGTTGAATTCTGCCCCTGTGGTTCCTGGAAGAGAGAGGGCCAAAGGCAAGAGCTCCTTTGACCCCTGATCTCAGAAGTGTGAGGAGGCCCCGGGGCTGGCGGAGAGCCAGCTGAGGTGGGCGGGGTCAGCCGGGATTAGGGCCAGGGCCACGCAGGCCTGAGGGGGAACTGGCTTTATTCTGACAGCACTGCCAGCAGAGGAGTCGTGGGCGGGTGTGAGCAGGGGGAGGGACATGAATAGATTTGTTCTTTGGGAAGATCCTCTGGGAAGCTATGTGGGGAGCAAGGCCAGCAGCAGGGAGGTCCCAGCCCTCTCAGTGGCCGGTGGTGGCCCGTGTGGCTGATAGGACAGAGGGAAGGGTGGAGTCAGAGATATTTGGGAAGTCTGGCAACTTGTGGATGCAAAGAGTGAGGGGAGGGCCAAGAGTGATGCCTTGTCTGGGTTTTTCAGCCACTGAGGGAAATTAAGACCAGCAAGGCAAAGAGCCATAAATCGGGTAATTAATAACAATAATAATAACGAAACCTTTCATGAAGGTTCACTACAGGTTTTGCAAAGATTTAATCTTGACAACAACCCTGGGCAATCTGAGTGTAAGATGTGGGTGCCAGAGCCAGACCGCTGGGGCTTACACCCCTCCTCCATTGCCTACCTGCTACCTGACCTGTAGCCAGAGGCCCAGCCTCTCTGTGACCGTTTCCTCATCTGAAGAAGAGTGCCTCCTTCCCAGGCTTGTTGTGCAGATTAAATAAGTGAATACTTACAAATTGCTTGGCCTCAGGGCCTGGCACAGAGTAAAGCCTCAGTAAACACTGGCTATTATAATGCCCATTTTACAAATAGACTACTGGGGGACTCCAGGAGGGTAGAGAGCTTTACCAAGGTCACACAGAGGATAATCCTAAAGTCTCTGACTCTCTGTGTCTCCTCGCCCTTGTGGAAGTCTAGGGGCCTGAGCTGGCCTGCTGACTCGCAGGGTCTGGTATCCCGTGTCCTCAGGAGCCTTCAGTGGTGCCGGATGACCAGGGTGCAGGGTAGCTGGAAGATTCTCTGAGAAGTCTGGTGTTCGCCACCCCTCTGGGTACAAGCTGAAAGGGTCTCAGGTGAAGGCAGTTGATGCTCCCAAACCCAATTCTATTCAGCTGGTGATATGACCTGAAATAAACATGTTAATGGGGGGGACAAAAGTCAGAAACAAGGAGATGTGAACCCCATGTGTTTCCTTGGGGGTGTTTGGGGCGGGAGGACCACAAGGAAACAGAATTTTACCCCCAGGAACATGTTTGGGGCTGATCAGAGGCTTTTCTAAGACACTCGATCCTTTCTTTGTGGGTCCGAGTGCCACCAATCCCTCACTCCGTGGTCCTGGATGAGTCCCTTTCTAGGCCTCACTTTACACATCAGTAAAACGTGTTCAACCTTTGACCCAATAATAAAATAAAAAGTACATAAACACATGCCCCCAGCACTTCTCAGAAGAGCAAAATACCATAAGCAACCTACATGCCCAGCACAAGGGGATTGAATGTGTCCACTGGGGTCCTCGCCTACTCTGAGAGCTTTGCGCCTATTACAAACGTCAATGCAGTCCTTAAAATATGTATCATGTGTGCAGCACGTGAACAGAGAAAGAAAAATGTCTGGCACGTGACAAGCACTCCAAATATTTCTTGAATGATTAAATGAACGAACAAACGAGTGGTTGGTACTCAATGCATATCTGTTGTCAGGAAGAAAAGAAGAAGAGGAAGAAAAAAAAGGATTTGTAAGAAGTGTACCACGATTCATGGTGATTGTCTCCAGGGATAGGTTGAGGTGCCAGTGAGGAGGATGTTGCATTTTTATAACATTTTTACCTTTTCTGCTTCTGTGTTATTGTTTATCTTCCCCACAGTGAGAGCACCTCTTGGTTTATAATCAATCAATCAATCAATCAATCAATCTTTTTGTGGATAAACTAGATGATAACATATTTATTTCAAAAGGTGCCAACATGTGCTGACAGGTGCTGGGAGCAGCTAGTGGAACAGTATGGTTCCATGTGCGTATAAATGTCACCTCGGTTTCTTATCCACCTCTGCCCTCACAGACGGGGAAATGTGTGCCCCCAGGATCAATGATGGTTCTGTCTGGGTGGCGGGGTTGCTGGGCTTCAAATTCTCTTCTTCATGTATTTCTGAATTCTCTATGACAAGCACTCGTGAGTTTTTGTCTTTTGTTTCCTAAACAGAAAGATACCCCGAAGAACAATTTTCAAGATTGGTAATGTCGCAGGATGAAGGAAGACACTCTTGTTGAATGGTCATGGCCACCCTATCACTTTCTTTATTTTTTTTTTCATAGTTATTAGTACTTGTAACAGATTTTATTTTTTTTAAAATTTTTTTATTGATTTTAGCCAGAGAGGAGGGGAGAGAGAGAGAGAGAGAGACAGGAACATCGATCTGTTCCTATATGTGCCCTGACTGGGGATCGAACCAGCAACCTCTGTGCTTCGGGCTGATGCTCTAACCAAGGGACGTATCCGGCCAGGGCCACCCTATCACTTTCCTGAGGGCAGCGGGATGATATCTAGACGTCATTTGGTGTCCACCCTGGGCACTGCCCATGGGTTGAATTCGTTCTCAGCCTCTGTGTCTCTGGGTGGCCCATTCTCCAGCCCCAGTGGGTCCGTTATTCACTAAGAGTGTAAATATTTACCATGCAGGCTGTTTACTGGCCGTGAGGAGGTCAGTCCAGTGAGTGAGCGAGGCAGAGACTGAGCTCAGAAAGCACGGGGGACTTTCCCAAGGACATGCAGCTGTGAGGTCATTGGTGCCACCAGGTGTTTCTTCAACGGCTTCATTGAGATATAATTCACATACCGTACAATTCATCCGCCTAGAGGGTACAATTCAGTGGTTTGTTAGTGTACGCACAAGGTTGTGCAACCATCGCCACTATCTAATTCCAGAACATTTCATCACCGGAAAAAGAAGCCCCATATCCATTAGCAGCCACGCCCTGTTTCCTCTTCCCCTCACCCCTGGGCAACCAGTAATCTGCTTTCCATCTCTACGGATTGGCAGAGGGAATTGGACCTTTCATACAAATATGGAACGTATATAAGTTAATGGTACCAATCACCATGTGTCCTTCTGTGTCTGGCTTTTGTCACTCAGCATATGTTTTTGAGGTTCATCTATGTTGTGGCGTGTCTGGACTTCCTTCTTCCATCCCAGTAATATTCCATTGATGGATATGCCAGATTTTGTTTATCCATTCATCAGTTGATGGGCATTTGGGTGGTTTCTACTATTGGGTTCTTATGAAGAATGCTGCTGTGAACATGCCCGTACAGGTTTTGTGCGGACCACAGCAATGAATGAAGTGTTCAAGTTGTACTATGTCCCTGCCAGCACTTTGGTATGATTGGTTTTTATTTTGTATTTCGGCCAACTTAGTAGGTGTGTGAGTGTGTAACAGTTTTCTCAAGCTATAACCGACCTACAATAAACTGCTGTATATAAAGCATAATTTAGCCTGACCGGGTGGCGGCGCAGTGGATAGAGCGTTGAACTGGGATGCGGAGGACCCAGGTTCGAGACCCTGAGGTTGCCAGTTTGAGCGTGGGTTCATCTGGTTTGGGCAAAGCTCACCAGCTTGGACCCAAGGTCGCTGGCTTGAGCAAGGGGTTACTCAGTCTGCTGAAGGTCCACAGTCAAGGCACATATGAGAAAGCAATCAATGAACAACTAATGTGTCACAATGAAAAACTGATGATTGATGCTTCTCATCTCTCTTTGTTCCTGCCTATCTGACTCTCTCTCTGTCTCTGTAAAAAATATAAAAAAAGAAGCATAATTTAGATGTTTTTATTCCTCTTGGGCAATAAAGGAGTAAAATTGTGGGGTCTTTACTTAGGCACCAGGATTTGAACCAGGGTCTGCCTTGCCCCAGGCCAGGGTGATTTCTGCTGGTGGGATCCAGTGCCTTGGGAAGAAGAGGCTGGGGTACCCCTGATGGGCCTCAGCTCTGACTCTCCCATTGGTCTTTCTGGGCAAAGGGCAGGTCTGCGGATGGTCCGCACCTTTAGCTGTGAGCCCCTGTGACTGCAGCTCAGTCCTGTTGCATCCTGCACGCATGCACTGAACCTCTACTGTTCCAGGCACTAGTGATGCAGCAGCAAATAGATAGGCACGTTTCCAGGGAGCTGACAGAACAGCGAGTGGAGTGATGTGTGAGGGACATTCGAGGAACCCTTCTCAGAGATGCTGAAGAAGCAGGAGTTCGCCAGGCAAGGAGAATGCCAGTGGGAGGAGGAAGCTTTAAAGCGGAAGGAATAGTAAGTGCAAAGATCCTGAGGTGGGAATGTGCTTGGTGCGTTCAAGAAGAGGCAAAGAGGTCAATGTGACTGGAGGGGAACAAGATGGGACAGAGGTGGGAGATGGGGTGGGAGAGGTGGTCAGGGGCTCACCAGCCAGGTGTTTGGATTTTATTCTAAGCCATGGGAAGCCGCCAGGGGATTTCATGCGGAGGAGTGACTTCCCTCTGGCTGTTGTGGGAAACAGACTAAGGGAACTGAAAGGAAGTGGGAGACAAGAGAGGAGGCACCTGCAGGCCGTGGCTTCCGCTGGAGAGTGGTGGGAGGAAGAAGGGTGGGAGATGTATCTGTGGATGAGCTGAGAGGGTGGAGAGTGATTGAATGGGAGGAAGGATTCCAGCACTCCTGCACGTGGGCTTGAGCCACGGGAAGGGGGCTGATGGATGGTGGTGCCAATTGACAAAACTGACTCTTGGGAGAAGAGACAGAGAGGGAAATGATGAAACATATTTCTTTATAATTCTCTTCTCACTGGACCCTGCCCTAGCCATCTCTTCCAGAACCAACCCCCCACCCTCCCCGTTCAGCTGAGGCCTGGGGCCTGAGTCCTGATGCCTCACACT
Source organism: Saccopteryx bilineata (assembly GCF_036850765.1). NCBI lineage: Eukaryota > Metazoa > Chordata > Mammalia > Chiroptera > Emballonuridae > Saccopteryx > Saccopteryx bilineata. The sequence continues at coordinate 191,794,458 of NC_089495.1, read as the reverse complement.
AGCAAGCGAGTAGACAGACCCTGGGCTCTGCGTCCCCCCAGTTGTCCACTCCCTCTCTGGCCCCACCATTCCCCTACAAGAGCCTCCTCCCCTAGACTACGGTGAGCACCTAGGAAGAGCACCTGGTACAGTGCCTGGCACATAATAGGCACTCAATAAGTACTTGCGGAATGAAAGAAGGCTGTAGGTGACTATGTTTGTGGAGACTATGGTACTAGGGAATGATGGAGGAGCCTGGAGAAAGGGAAGGCTGAGTTCTCTCCCTCACTCTCCTCCTCTTCGCCTTGGCCTGTTGGAAGGGCAGAGGCTCTCCAGGATCTCAGCTGAGGTAGAACAACCAGTTCTAAAGCCCAGGAATGAAGGTTATCACAACAGCCCTCAGGAGATTCGTACACATGCCCATTGTACGGAGGAGGAGACTGGAGTCCTAGAAGGAGGAAGCATTTGCCCAAGGTCTCCCCCCACCCCCAGGCCTAGCGGGGTTTTGAACCTGGACCTGTCTGACTGCATAGTCCCTTATCTAACCTTTTGTCCTCAACAAGGCTTTTTAGACAAATAAAAATAAAAATGCAAGGACTCAAGGTGCAGGGAAGAATTTCTGTAGATAGCGGCCCATCCAGAACATTTCAAAATACAGACATGTGTTAGCATCTGTGTCTGGTGGCCTCTGCGGAGGAGACCTGGGGGCTGGGCTCAGGACAGGAGGAAGACTGATGTCACATTTTTCTTTCTGAACTCTGCTTTGTTTTTGTTTTTTGTTTTTTTTAACTTTTAACGAAAGTCTAATTGTCCAGAGATGAATGCATCAGAAGCATTCAGCTCAATGCCTTTTTTCAAAGGGAACCCACCAGTAGAACCCACCAGCAGCCAGACCCAGAAGCAAGAAACAGAACGTTCCAGTTTTCGAAGCTTCTTTGGCTCAGCACAGTAGCTGCGGGATTCATCCACGTTGCTGATTGTCTCATACCGTGTTCCTTTTCAGTGCTGATTACTATTCCGCTGTACGCATGCCCCACCGTGGCTTACTCACTCGGCTCCAGAGGGACACGGAGTCGTTTCCAGTTTGCGATCATGAATAAAACCACCACAAGCATTCACGTGGAGATTTTTGTGTGAACGTAAGTTTGATTTCTTTTGGGTTAATACATAAGATAGGATTGCTGGGTTGTATAGTAAGTATGTGTTTAACTTGATTAAAAAACAACAACAACCTGCCTAATTGTTTTCCAGAGCTCTGCGCCATTTTGCATCCCACCAGAAATGCCTGAGAGAGTTCTAGTCTAGTTGCTCTACATCTTTTTTTTTTTTTTAAAGAATGTATTTATTTATTTATTTATTTTTACAGGGACAGAGAGTGAGTCAGAGAGAGGGATAGATAGGGACAGACAGATAGGAACGAAGAGAGATGAGAAGCATCAATCATTAGTTTTTCATTGCGTGTTGCAACACCTTAGTTGTTCATTGATTGCTTTCTCATATGTGCCTTGACCGTGGGCCTCCAGCAGACCGAGCAACCCCTTGCTTGAGCCAGCGACCTTGGGTTCAAGTTGGTGGGTTTTTGCTCAAACCAGATGAGCCCGCGCTCAAGCTGGCGACCTCGGGGTCTTGAACCTGGGTCCTCTGCATCCCAGTTGGACGCTCTATCCACTGCGCCACCGCCTGGTCAGGCAGGTTGCTCTTGGCCAGCGCTTGGAAGCCTCAATTTTTTTGTTTTTAGATTTTATTTATTCATTTTAGAGAGAAGGGACACAGGGAGAGAGAGAGAGAGAGGCAGAGAGAGAGAAGGGGGGAGGAGCAGAAAGCATCAACTCCCACATGTGCCTTGACCAGGCAAGCCAGCGGTTTCGAACCAGCGACCTCAGCATTCCAGGTCGATGCTCTACCCACTGCGCCACCACAGGTCAGGCACGGAAGCCTCAGTTTTTACTTTTTATTTTAACCATCCTAAGAGGCAACTAGTGGTATCTCATTGTGTGTGTGCATACAAGCATGTGCATGTGTTTTTAACAGCTTTCTTAAGGTGCAATCGACATGCAATAAACTACCATATAGAAAGATCAAACTATGATATGTTTTGACATGTGTATATAATGGTGAAACTGGCACAATTATGACAGTGAAAATATCTACCTTCCCCCAGAGTTTCTCCCCGCCCAAAGTTTATTATGCTTTTTCTTTGTAATTCCCTCTCTCCCTCGCCACTCTCTCCCACCTCCATGGCAACCAACAATCTGCTTTCTGACACTACTGACCAATTTGCATTTTCTAGAAATTATATAAAAAGAGTCCTGGGCAGATAGCTCAGTTGGTTAGAGCGTTGTCGCACAGCGCAGAGGTGGCCAGTTCAATCCCCAGTCAGGACACATACAGGAATAGACGTTCCTGTCTCTCTCTTACTCTCTCCTTTTCTCTCTTTCAAATCAATAAAACGAACATTTAAAAAAAGAGAGCCTGACCAGGCGGTGGCGCAGTGGATAGAGCGTCGAACTGGGACGAGAAAGACCCAGGTTCGAGACCCCTGAGGTCGCCAGCTTGAGCGTGGGTTCATCCGGTTTGAGCAAAGGTCACCAGTTTGGGCCCAAGGTCGCTGGCTCGAGCAAGAGGTTACTCGATCTGCTGTAGCCCCACGGTCAAGGCACATATGAGAAAGCAATCAATGAACAACTAAAGTGCCACAATGAAAAACATTGATGCTTCTCATCTCTCTCCCTTCCTGTCTGTCTGTTCCCATCTATCCCTCTCTAACTTTGTAACTGTCAAAAAAAAATAAAAATAAAAATAAGTAAGTAAATAAATAAATAAATAAAAAGAAAGAAAGAAATTATATGAATGGAACCATACAGCCTGTTTTCTTTTTTGGTCTGGCTTCTTCCCCTCAGCATAATTATTTTGGAATTCATTTGTGTTGCAGCGTGTATCCACAGTTCGTTTCTTTTTACTGCTGAGTGGCATTCCATTGCATGGATGTACCTACCATGTGTGGGTCTACTGTTCACCTTTGATGGACATTTGGATTGTTTCCAGTTTTGGGCAATTACAAATAAAACTGCTATAAATATTCATGGGCATATGAATTTTTGTGTATGTGGGCATGTGTTTCATTTCTCTTGGGTAACTATCCATATATAGGAGTGCAGTTGCTGGATTGTAAGATAAGAAACTGTCAAACTCTTTTCCAAAGTGGCTGCAACATTTTGCCTTCTTACTAGCAGAGCAAAAGGGTTCCAGTTCCTCCACATTCTCGCCAACACTTGGTAAGGCCAGTCTCTTAGATTTTAACCATTCTATCGGGCACTTAGTGGTATCTCATTGTGGTTTTCATTTCATTTCCCTAACAATCACTGATGTTGAACTTCCTTTCATACACGTATTCACAATCCATATATCTTTATTTATTTATTTATTTTTTATTTTATTTTATTTATTTTTAGAGAGGAGAGAGAGAGAGACAGAGAGAGAGAAGGGGGGAGGAGCTGGAAGCATCAACTCCCATATGTGCCTTGACCAGGCAAGCCCAGGGTTTTGAACCGGCAACCTCAGCGTTTCCAGGTTGATACTTTATCCACTGCGCCACCATGGGTCAGGCCACAATCCATATATCTTAATTAGTGAGCATACACAATATAAAAATCTTTTGTCCATTTCTTAATTGGCTTATTTTGAGAGTTCTTCATATATTCTGCATACAAGTTCTTTACCAGTTATGTCTTTTTGCAGATAGTTTCTCCTAATCTGTGGGGATTTCTTTTCTGTTTATTTCCTTTACCCATTTTTCTGCTGGGCTAATCAGTGCTCCTATTGATGATGATTAAGAGGGCTTTGTGTTTCTTCGCATTTTCCGTTTCTGTCTCAGCTCAGGAGGTTGTAGCTGAGAGTGTGGAAGGAGAGAGATTGTCTAATCAGGAATTCTGCTTTTGCCTTTTGCTGCCTCTCCCACAGTTTCCGTTTTCTTATTCATCTATGGGGATAACGAAGTAGCCCTCCTAGGCTGAAAAGAGTTTTTACATGTACTATGCTGGAACCACTGGCCGGCAGTGTTACTATCGTCGTCATCACTATACTTGCCTAGATGTAGTTTAGAGTGTAAGTGGTAGGGCCCAAATTTCAGCTCTGCCACTTGGGCAAGGGTAGGTACTTCCATCTGTGACTCAGCTTCTCCATCCAGAAAGTGGTTAATATGAGGGTTGAAGACACGAATGCATGTAAAGTGCTCACTCAGCACAGAGTAAAGGCTGAAAAAAGTTAGACATTATTTTTATTGCATGAGACACCAGAAGGAATCCCAGCACTGATGGGTGCAGGCTGGGTACAGATCTGACATTCCTCCTCCTTTCTGTTTCTCCCTGCTGTCCTGGCCAGTCCCTGTGCTAAAAGATGGGGAATCAGACCTGGCCTTGTCCATGTCACATCAATGTATCATGTCATTATGAGTGCAAGAGACCCTGATTCAAAACCCAGTGTGGCTACAGACCAGCTGAGAGACCTTGGATAAGCCTCTTAACCTCTCCGATCCTCAATTTCTTCAACTGGAAAGGGAAGTTATACAGATTCCAGGACTGGCAGAATAATTGAAAGGAATGGAAAAAGTAATATACAAAAGATACCTATAATAAATGATTAAGAAATGCTAGGTAAGAATGCTCCTGCCACAGGGCCTTTGTATATGCTGTTTCTTCTGCCTAGAATTGCCTTCTTTTATTATTTATTTATTTACTATATCAGGGCTTATTTTTAAATTTTATTTATGGATTGATTTTTAGAGAGGCAGAGAGAGGAAGGGAGAGAGGGAAGAGGGCGAAGGGAAGCATTCATTTGCTGTTCCACTTAGTCATGCACTCATTGGTTGCTTCCCTTGTTAGCCCTGACCCCCTGTGGAACTTGCAGCCTTGTCATTTTGGGAGGACGTTCTTAGCCGGCTGAGCTAACCTGCCACAGCCCGGAACAGCCATCTTTTACCTGTCCACCGGACTCCAACCATCAGAGAGACCTTTCCTGACCGACTATGGACCATTTCATGCTCTCCTCACTGCCCCCCTGCTTTATTTCCCCTCACACTCTGTGTTTCTGACACTTTGTTTTAGGTGTTTATTTGCCCATGGCTGGCTCCCCCAGTGCACTGGCAGCCAAAGAAAGGTAGGACGTGTTGTGTTTTGTTCATTGTGTATCCCAATCTCTAGGACGGTACCTGGCACATAGTAGGTACTCCATAGAGAAGCCTGACCCCTGCTCAGACAGATTAGAATGAATCCACTCCCTCCAGTGTGACTGTGGACAATTTATTTCAAGTCCCTGAGCTTGGTTTTCTCTCCTGCAAAACGGGGCTCAGAGAAGCCTTTCCCACACTGAGTTTGCTAGGGGGGTCTCATGGGACTGGCCGTTCTGAAGCTCTCTTGGCACTTTTAGAAGGGCTCAATAAATGCCGGCTGGTGATTTTGTTTTGTTTTTTTTAAATGTATGTTTATGAATGTGGAATTCTCCAGGCTGCGTCCCGGGAAGGGGGCTCTGTCTGCAAGGAGCAGGCCAGGCCTCGGCGGGTGCAGCCCCCCCCCCCCCCGCAGGCCGGGCGCCCCTCCAGGCCGCCAGCCCCTCCCCCGCAGGCCCCCAGCGAGACGAATGCAGCACACGGCGGCCTTTATGGGGCCCGCAGACAGCGCGTCGCCAGGCTAACCCTGCGTGGAAAATTCGGAGGTGGAAGGCAAGGCGCCTTAATGAGGGGGCCGCCAGCAGCGGCGGCGGCCAGGGGCGGAGGGGGCTGTGGGCCGAGCGGAAACGTGAGCCGGGCTCCCGCCGCCACCCCCGCGCATTCCCTCGCCCCCAGCTCCCTTCACCACCCCCTCCCAGCCCGGCCGCCGGCAGGTGGAGAGCAGGAAACACCGTGCAGCCCGCCTGGGCCCCGCTCGTTACTGCCCTGGCTGTTACTCCCTTCCTGGAGCCTTGCTTCTCTGTGCCTCGACGTTTTCCTCCATAAAATGGGCTCAACCTTGCTCAGGTAGGCGAGAGGATTAAATGGCCAGCGTATGGGCAGCCCTGGACAAACCTAGGCGTTGATGGATACGACTCGTATACGATTTCATCAGCCACAAGTAGAGGCTGAGATATTCAGGAGGGGTGGCACATTCGGATTTCCGAGCTGTTGGACACCACCTGTGGTGAGACCTGGGCCAGGCTGGAAATCACGGGGTTCTGGAAGTGGAGGCCGTCAGGTCACCGTTTTAGGCCCAGGACCTGGAGTCCGACAGAGCTGAGAACCCAGCCCCAGGACTGCCGTGTGAGGCTGGAGTCTGCCTAGGTGGCTCTGAACCCCAGTTTTCTTATCTGTCAAGTGGGCATGGGCCAGACACTGTGCCAAGTGCCGGGGGAAGAGACTGTGGGCCCTGAGGCTTCCATTCCCGTGGGGAGGACAGAGGGATTCCCTTGAGAAAGGGAAACAAATAGTTTCACAGATGCTTCTATAATGAAGGCCGGCCCGTGGGCTGAAAAGAGTGAGAGGGAGGGAGGACTGAGAGGATGAGTGGAAGAAGGGAAGGCAAGTGACCCCAGAAGGGGGAGTTCACTTTCAGAGTTGGACTCTAGGAAGGCAGAAAGCAAAGGTCAAGGCAGTCAGGCCTCGGACTTGCTTTTCCTTCCATGTACAACACTGTTCCTTGCCCTGTGTGCCCAGAACACTTCCCTTCACTTCCTTCAGCCTCTCTTCTAGGTCTCCTCCAGAGAGAGGTCTTTCCAGACATCATCTAAACACCCCCCACCCCCACCCCGGGCTTTTCTCTCTGAAGCCCTGGCCATGATTAATTTATCTTTATTATACCTTTTTGTTCCATTGTTTCTCTTCTGGGCCCTCCACCTGCCTGTGAACTCAGTGAGGTTAGGGACTTGGTTCACACCAGTAGCCTCTGCTCCCTGCCTGGTACACAGTAGGCATTCAATCAACGACTGAGGAATGAATGAATGAATAAGTGAATGAACAAACAGAGCTAGCCAGACAGTAAAAGACAAAGAAAACATCCCCTTTCTTTCTGGTGACTCCATTTCTGGCTTGTAGGGGACAGGTTTCTTAAGCTAAAGACAGGCAGACAGGTGAATAGAGGGACAGAGGACTCCAAGGCCCTGCAAAGAGAAGCTCATGGATCATCTGGTTGCAGCAGCCCCAGCAGGGCAGGCGAGCCTGGGAGCTGGGAGCCTGCCCTACTTGTCAGTCACTGGCACACGTGAGAGAACTCGAAGGTAATCACCGCTCCGCCCTTCTGGCTGGGGCCACAGGCTGGATCCTCCCTGGGCTGGCCCAATGGTTTCTAGGTTTCCCAGGCTGGGCGGTGTATAAATGATATGATAGTGGAGCCTCGTAGACCCTGGGATCCTATTCCTGGAGGTGGGGCAGTAACCCTGGGCTTTCACAGACAGGATAGTATAAACCTCAAGGGTGAGCCAGCCTGCCTGATTTCAAATCCCAACTCAGCCGTTTAGACCTGAGTGATCCCTGGTCAAACTACCCGACCTCACTGTAGTCCTTACCATAAAAAGGTCTGAAAATAGTAAATGTGGGAAGTAACGTAGTACCTGGGCTAGTTCAGGGGCTCATCGACTTTTGTGCCAGGGACCCCTTTTGTGTTTATAAATTTAGATTTAACTTTATAAATTAAAGTGTGTAAGAAAACCAATTATATCGAACTAGATTTATTAAAAATATTTAATAGTCAGATGTTTGATATGGCAACAGCTGTACCTCTTCATTAACGCATTTAATGACAAGATGTGGCAGTGGGCCTAATAACCAGGGTAATTTTGAAGAAGAGAAGAGGACAAGCTCATTTCTGGACCTGTAGAGAAATGCCTGTGATTTCTGAGTGACAAAGCCACAGTCCAACTATGGCCGTTGTGGTTCATTTCCCACATCTGCCCGTAGGGAAGGAAACACCACATGGCAGCTGGGGTTAGCGAAATCAAGATGTACCTTTCTTTCCCAGTCCCAAGTTCACTGGGTCCCTGAATTTCACAGGGTTGGAGGAGTAGAGAAAGGGGACTGGAGGTGGTAGTGACAAGGTCTCTCTCTCCTTTTTGAATTTTTATTTATTGATTTAGGGAGAGAGAGAGAGACAGCAACATTGATCTGTTCCTGTATGTGCCCTGATCGGGGATCGAACTGGCAACCTCTGTGCTTTGGGGCAACACTTAACCAACTGAACTATCTTGCCAAGGCAATGACATGGTCTCTTTAGGTATGGTCAAGAAACCCAGGAGCCCAGGTGAGTCAGGTAAAGACATCTCAGGTGTTCTAGAGAGAACTCTGAATGCACAGTCCACTTGATCACGGTCTAAATTTGGCAGATCTGGCCTCGGGCAGTAGCGGCCTGTCTCCAGGCTTCCTGGGCCTCTTGCTCTTGGCCACTAGGAGGGATTGGGTATGGGGTGGAACAGCGATTGTCAGCCGCTGTACACAGGGGCGCGGGCCCTAGAAAGCAGCTCCCAGGTTTAGGGGATGTAGGAGATACGGGGCCAGAACAGGGCTCTGAGAAAGGGGAGTGACAATTCTGTGCCTGGTGGCCTGTCTGGGACCTGGGCTAGAGTGTAGTCCCTTATTTGTGTTTGTCTTCTGGATAAGCATTTGTGTATTTGGGTGTCAGGGCGGGCGTGTATGTGTATTTGTGGGGGCACATGTTGTTGGGAGGGTATGTATGTCGGTAGGTGAGCCAGTGAGCAGATATGTTGGGGGGGGTCGTCCATTCTGGGAGTGGATTTGTGTGTGTGTGTCCATGTTTAGTTGGGGGAGCTCTGATATATCTTTGTGTTGGAGCTAAAGGTTTCTGGGTGTGCCTGTGTTTGTTTGGGTTGGGGGGGTCTCTGGTTTGGGAATGTGGGTGATTTGAGGGGGATGAGAGGGTGGATAGTGTGCGTGTACATGAATGTGCACACACATCAGGGTTGGTGGGGGTGTCCGGTGTGTGCCTGTGTGAATGTGTGTGGCCCTGTCACCGCCAGCTCCAGGCCCAGCCACATAAACTTCACACCCCTGCGGGCGGGCTCAGGCGGCCCCGCATCAGGCAATGGGAAGCAGATGGGGCTGGGATGGAGGCCATATGGGGCTGGGGGCGGGGGTGCATTCCTCCCTCAGAGCCGCCAGGAAGCCCCCTGCCTGCTGGCCCCACATTGGGGTGGGAGCTGAAACTGACACAGTAACAAATGTCCCTCAGCCAGCGTGGAGCCAGGGGCGGTGGGGAGGCAGCCCCTGCCCCACGGGGAGTGTGTGAGTGTGTATGTGTGTATGTGTGTGTGTGTGTGTGTGTGTGTGTGTGTGTTGGTGGGGGCCGGAGGGGGGAGGTCCAGGAAATGCTGGCTGGGTGGTGATGCTGCCCTGAGAAGCCATAGTTGAGCCCAGGGCTGTGCAATCTTGGGTGCCACACACACCCGTTCTGTGTCTTAGTTTCCTCAGCAGGGTCACAACCCCTGGCTGTGTGGGATAGGATACTGAGAAGTTTGGGTCTACCCTATTTCTCAACTTAGGGGAGGACCCTAACTCCAGAAAGCTGGGGGCATCGATAGTAACAGCAATGGCAGCTAGCCTTGGTTGTGTGTGGGGTGCTGCTAGTGCTTGAGAGGGGGGTCAGAGCCAGACTGGACTGGATTCTACTCCTGGCTGCGTGACCCCGGAGCAAGTCACTTCTCTCTGTGCCTCAGTTTCTCTTCTGCAGAATGGAGGTAGAATAACAGCTCCTCCTTCCCTCCAGGCGGTCAGCAGATTGAGTTAACCTGGTGCAAGCCCTCACCACTCTGCCGGCCGGTCAGACTGCAGGCCAGCCTTGGGGCCCCAGAGCCATGCAGCACAGCTGTTCAGTGAGTCTTAGTTGCCCACATTAGCTCATGGGAACTTCTCAACAACCCCAGGGGGCAGCTCCTGGGCTTAGGGCCATTTTGCAAGTGAGACTCAGAGAACCAAGGCACTCAACCCCACCTAGGGCCAACAGGATTTCAGGGCTACAGCCGGTTTAAACCCAGGCCTTTTGTCCCTAGAGCCCACTCTCCAGACCAGCTTTAAGGGAGCCAGCTATTCCCACCTTTACTCTGGCCCCGCTGGTGAGAGCCATCCCTGCCTCCAGGACCCGAGTGGACTCAGGCAGGACCGACTTCCGGTCTCTTTGCTGTGTGACTCTGGGCAAGTGCCTGGACCTGAGGATGCCTCAGGAGGTGTGGGGAGGGCTAGTGGGAACAGGGTTTGAAATGAGGAAATGAAGCAACTATTATTCTCAGGGCACGTATCCTATAAATCATCCCTATTACTTTTCTTCTGCTGGAAGTTGAGATCAGAGAAGGGCAGGGGTAGAGGGGAAGGCTCAGGGGCTGAAGCCGGCTCTGGGGAGCCTTGGCAGGATGGGTTCACCCATTCCAAACTTCCCCAAAGGGGCATTTTCCAAAGGGAGTTGTCAGGAACTTTAATAGCATCATTGTCAATAAAGCAGCACATGCTAGGTGCCCAACATGTGTTCATTCCACCTTCTCTCAAAATTTTGTCCCTTGTGGACCTCTATAGAAGACATATGTTGGTCCTATCCAGCATCCACTCCCCTCCTCTGATCCTCAGGCCCCTGGGGCAGGGGTGGGTGTGTGAAAGGGGGCAGCGGGAGAAGGGGAGGGATTTGGATGGAGCCAAGTTCTTCCCTAGGGATGGTGCATGTGACCCAGGACTGCTCAGTCAGAGCACTGCATCCTCTCAGCCAATCACAGGCAGGCCTGGGATTTTGTATGGATCAGGGAGGAATGAGGTACTTTTCTGCTATTGGGGTCACTGTTTGGGTGGAAGCCTGGAGTGTGGGGTTCATCTTGCCTTAATGAAGAGGGAGAACTTGAATGAGAGTGGAGCCCGCAAAAACAGAGAACAAGCAAGTAGTGATGATGAACTTTGAATACCTACGTGCAGTCATGCCTTGTCCCATTATGGTTTTCTATTTTGTGAGTGAGAAACTGAGGCCAAATCCATGGTTACACAGCTAGGAAGGGGCAGAGTGGGGATTTGAACCTAGGCCAACTGGCGCCAGTGGCTGTGTGCTGAACCTCTAGACTTCCACAGAGCTCTTTGGTGTAAATCCCTCCCCCAGCCTGGAATCCTCTCACCCAGCCTGGTTTTTGAACTCAGCTATTTCTGAGCGTCCCAAGGGAGAATGTTTCCTGCCTCTGGCAGAAAAATCAGGGGAGAAATGAGAGCCCTGTGGTTTGGCCCCAAACGCAGTTTGGACAAGCTTGAGACAGATGAGATTTTTTCTTTCTTTCTTTCTTTCCCGTTCTCTTTCTTTCTTTCTTTCTTTCTTTCTTTCTTTCTTTCTTTCTTTCTTTTCTTTCTTCCTTCCCTCCTCTCTCTCTCTCTCTCTCTCTCTCTCTCTCCTCCTCTCCCTCCCTCTTCTCTCCCTCCCTTTTTTCTCCCTCCCTCTTCTCTCCCTTACTTACTTTGTCCTTCATTCCTTCCTCCTTCCCACCCCCTTCCTCCTGCCTGAAATAAAACATCACTCCCAGCTTGCCTCACAGCTGGGCTGTGCTCTCGCCTCTGCCTGATGATCTCCATCTCAGCTCTGCTCCAGGCCTAGTTGGCTGCATTAGGCTCCAGTGCAGCAACCATCAGGGACACTTATTAAAATGCAGACCCCCAGGGCCCTGCATGGACACAGGCAGGTGCACACATCTGGGGCGGGGCTGGTAGAGATGAGCACCCAGTAGATGTTTGTATACAGGTGGTCCGTGGGACACTGCAAGAAGGTGTCCTTGTAGGGCCTTGAAAACCAAGGTTAAAAGTTGTGCCTAGGAGGTAGGAGGGGGCTGGGAGCTGGACTCCTCTGAGCTGGGACGGACAGAGGATGGTGCCCTGAAAGAGGGGTCTGCCCACTCAGTCTTTTGAACTTTTAGATTCAAGTTCCAACTCAGCTAGCTTTCCATGCTGGATAGGTGCCATAACTTTTCTGAGACTCAGTTTACTCATTTGAGAAATGGAGATTAAAAAACAAACTCAATATATGTCAAGCTGTTAGTACAAACCAGGCTCTGTGCTTAGCACTTGACATGGAGAAATGTACTGAATCCTCACAACCCCATGAGGTGGGTACTATTATTATTAATTTTTCAGAAGACAAAACTAAGGTTTAGAGTGGTCAGGTCACTTGTCCAAGGTCACACAGCTGGTGGGTGGCAGAGCTGGGACTTGAACACAGGCACCTGGCCCCAGTCTCTGTGCTCTGATCCGTATAGATTTCTAGTGCTTTTCTGTTGTTAATTCACTGTGGTGCCCCCCATGCCTGGTTCATAGTAGGTCTCAATAAATATTTGTTGAATGAATAAATGAACTGATCACCCATTGAAGGAAGCTGACTCAATTAATAGGTGCTCTGTCGTTGCTCATTCTCTCTAAATGTGGGAGATAATAAAGCAAGTGCTACTCCTACAGTAGACAGAGTCTGGGTCCTCTCTCCCTGCTCTGTGTAGCAGGAATAGTAACAGACCTAGCAGGATAACACGGAACAGCACCTAGCACCATAGTACACACCCTGTGGGCATTAGCTGGTTTGATCAACTTCCTAGTCTCTTCCTCACTCTGTTTCCTGGTGTGATCCTGTCTCCCCGGCAGGCCAGACAGGGCTGTGCCTGGTGCTAAGCACACAATAGGTACTCAGAGAAGAAGGATAGCTCATGAACTCTTGCTGTGTGTTGGGCTTCCTTTTTTTTTTTTTTTTTTTTTTTTTTACAGAGACAGAGAGAGAGAGTCAGAGAGAGGGATAGATAGGGATAGACAGGAATGGAGAGAGATGAGAAGCATCAGTTTTTCGTTGCGACACCATAGTTGTTCATTGATTGCTTTCTCATATGTGCCTTGACCGCGGGCCTTTAGCAGACCGAGTAACCCCTTGCTCGAGCCAGTTACCTTAGGTTCAAGTTGGTGAGCTTTGCTCAAACTAGATAAGCCTGAGCTCAAGCTGGCCACCTTGGGGTCTCGAACCTGGGTCCTCCGCATCCCAGTCCAACGCTCTATCCACTGCACCACCGCCTGGTCAGGCGTGTGTTGGGCTTTTTAAACACATATTATCTGATCCATTTTTCCTTAAAGCCAACCCAAAGAAGGGGCCTAGTGATTGGCCCTGAACAGACACTCCATACATGTTTGTTGAGTGACTAAATGAAATGTAGAGTTGGCTGCAGTGGTAGGGTGTGTCTGGCACAAGTCCCACCCGCCACCTACTGTCTGCCAGCTCGGAGCCAAGCCTTGGTTTCCACATCTGCTGGCACTGCCAGGAGGTAAATGGGCCTACGGGGAGGCAGTTCCCGGCCACAAAGCTGGGGACTTGTGGGAAGGCTGCCAGAGGGAGGAATTTCCTTCATGAAGTTAAACCCCAGCTGAGTAATTCCTCGTCGGGTCCTTGTCCAGCCACAGCTGGCGGGGGCAAGCGTGGGGCCCTGGGACTCACCAGTTATAGCTGAGCCTGGAACTTTGCCAGGTGCAGTTTGTGGTCCCCGAGTTCTGCCCCAGGATGAGGGACAGAGTCCAGGAGGTGCCACTACCAACTTGGACAAGTCACATTGCCTCTCTGAGCCTCAGTTTCCTCATTGGCATCATGGGAGGGCAGCTGTCCCAACCTGGTAGGGCTGTTCTAAGATTCAGAAGTGTCATGCGTGCCAAGCTGAGACAGGTTTTATTATCATGTGGAGGACAGAGGCTGCCTGGGGGTGCAGTCGACCGGCCGCAGATGCAACAGGCCCAGAGGGCCTTGGGTGAGTCACTTCCTTCGGCAAGCCCCAGCTTTCCCCAATGGCCTGGGCCTGAGACAGGAGCAAGAATGTTCTTAGAGGCAGAAAATTTTGAACCATAAATGAAAAACGATAGCAATAATAATAATTCCTTTACAAAGGGGCTTTGAATCACTCCTTCGTTTGTTCCTTTAGCTGATATGTTTTAGCTCCATTCATTTATTCAGTGAACATTAAGGAACACTTATTTCACGCCAGGCTTAGGTTGTCGACTTAGCAACAACAAAAACAAGGTCAGCCCTGGCCGGTTGGCTCAGCGGTAGAGCGTCGGCCTGGCGTGCGGGGGACCCGGGTTCGATTCCCGGCCAGGGCACATAAGGAGAAGTGCCCATTTGCTTCTCCACCCCCACCCCCCACCTTCCTCTCTGTCTCTCTCTTCCCCTCCTGCAGCCAAGGCTCCATTGGAGCAAAGATGGCCCAGGCGCTGGGGATGGCTCCTTGGCCTCTGCCCCAGGCGCTAGAGTGGCTCTGGTCACGGTAGAGCGACCCCCCAGAGGGGCAAAGCACCACCCCCTGGTGGACAGAGCATCACCCCTGGTGGGCGTGCCGGGTGGATCCCGGTCGGGCGCATGCGGGAGTCTGTCTGACTGTCTCTCCCCGTTTCCAGCTTCAGAAAAATACAAAAAAAAAAACAACAAAAAAAAAACAAGGTCAACAACAACAAAATCCTAAGATACCCAGTTATGCTGATTTTCAGATAAACAACAAATAATTTTTTAGTGTACGTCCTGTGTAGTATCTGTTAGTGGCAGGCCTCTTTCGTCACACTTTCCCATTACTTTTTCACACAGCTCATGAGGTGAGAATTGTCACCCATGTTTACCCGGGAGGAAATGGAGACTCAGAGAAGTGTGTCCACCTGCCCGGGCCTCCAGTGCCAGGCAGGGCCGATAATGTGGGCACTCTCTCACCCACTGCTCACTTCCCGGATGGCAATTTCGGGAATGCAGGGCTAGCTTGGCAGTTGCCTACTTCTTTCCTCCTCATGCCAGCTCTCACCTGTTGGGGGAAGTCCGTTTGGGTCACCTAGGGCTGGAGGCTGGCACAGCCAGGATGTGGGATGGGGAGCTGGGTGGCACGAGGGGCAGTAATAGAGAGGGAGGCAGATGGGGCTGTGGTCACCAGAGCTCCTTTGGCCACATGGCTTCCCACCTACTCCACATTCCTTTGTCAACAAGCAGGGGCTCACTGATACCCTGGGTGAGGCCTGGGCTCAGAGGAGCCCCTGGAGTCACCTGTCCCCCACCTGTGTGGCCTTGGAGAGTCTTAGCCCTTCTCTGGGCTGAGACCCCTCCTCTCTACAAAGAGACCCTCATTCATTTATTTGTACTTTACTTACACAGATATTTCTTGAGCACCTACTATGTACTGGGCATAGAGTACCTACTGTGTGCTGGGCATGGAGCATAGGGGCATATACCAGAAAACAAGACAGACAAAAAATCTTGGAGCTGGTGGTCTAACGGGAGACAGATCGTGGACACACGAAGAAGGTAATTTCGAATAGAAAAAGTACTAGGATGGAAATAAAGCAGGGGAGGTGACAAAGAGTGACTGTGAGGGCCTTTGGAGACAGGGCAGTCCTGGAGGGCCTCCCCAAGGAGATGACATTTGAGAAGAGACCCAAATGGTGAGAAGCAGTTTGTCTGGGACAGATATGGGGAAAGTGTTCCTGGCAAAGTGAACAGCAAGTGCAAAGGCCCTGGGGACAGAGCAGCTGGGTGACTGTGAGAGAAGGTGTCGCTGGAACGCGGAGAAGGAGGGGACCCTGGTGGGGCTGAGTGGGAGAGGATGGATTATGCAAGGTTGTGCAGATCACAGTCAGAGATCCTCTTGGCTCCTCCCTCAATTTTCAGACTCTACTCTCTGACTCACCTCCTCTGAGGAGCCTTCCCTGATGACCCTGATTAAATGAGCCTGTTTTATTTTTCCTCATGACTCTCATCATTACACGGCATCATAATCTCTCTTTATGAGGCTGTATTATTTTTCTTTCCCCACTATTACAATGTCAGCCAGATCGGGTTACCCAAAGATACCTATTGGCTGCCAAGTTGTGTGGAAAATGGGGCCACAAGGACCCAAGCTTGGTGCTGTTGATGGATGGCAGGGAAAATAGGTCCTCTGTTTTGTGTATTGTAGTTTTGACTCCATTCAAGCCTCGCAAGCCAGCTCTGGAACCCAAGCCCTGATTACAATGAAATTCTCCTACAATAATGATAATGATCATGGCTAACTTTCGCTGGACCCTTACTGTACACCAGACACTATGCTAAGCACTTTTTTATTGTGGCATAATACACATAAAATTTACCACTGTAGCCATTATAAAGTGTGCACTTCAATGGTATTTAGTACATTCACAGTGTTATGCAATCATTACCACTATCTAGTTCCAGAACATTCCATCACTCCAAAAGGAAATTCTGTACTCATTAAACATCACTCCCCATCCCCCCTTCCCTCTAGCCTCTGGAAACCACTAACCTACTTTCTGCGTCTATGACTTTGCCTTCGCTGAGTATTTCATATTAATGGAATCATACAGTATGTGGCCTTTTCTGTCTGGTTCTTTTCACATGTTCCTCCGTGTCTTCACATGTGTCAGGACTTCGTTGCTTTTTATTGCCGCATAATAATCTATTGTGTGGATGTATCACATTTTGTTCATTTATTCATCAGCTGATGGACATTTGTTTCCACGTTTCATCTATTATGAATAGTGCTACTATGAACATTTGTGTACTAGTTTTTGTTTGAACATCTGTTTTTAATTCTTTGGCGTGTATACCTCGGAGTGAAGTTGCTGAGTTATATGGTAATTCTATGTTTCATTTATTGAGGAACTGCCAGCTAAGCACTTTTTAAAAGTATGTGTGATCTTGGGGAATTCTCACAACAAGCTAATGAGGGAGGCTCTGCATTGCACCCATTCTGCAGATGAGTAAACTGAGGCTCAGAAAGTAGAATTCAAGAGCCAGAGTCAAAAATTAAAAAAAAAAAAAAAAACAAGGCCTGACCTGTGGTGGCACAGTGGATAAAGCGTCGACCTGGAAATGCTGAGGTCGCCGGTTCAAAACCCTGGGCTTGCTTGGTCAAGGCACATATGGGAGTTGATGCTTCCAGCTCCTCCCCCCTTCTCTGTCTGTCTGTCTGTCTCTCTCTCTCTCCCCCCCCTCTCCTTTCTAAAATGAATTAAAAAAAAAAAATTAAAAAAAAAAGAGCCAGAGTCACACTGGTAAGAAGTAATGGAATTGTGTCCAGTGTATTTCAAACCACCTTGAATGCAAGCTGGAACCCGAGAAGGGGAGAGCGGGGGCTAGGCTGTCGTCAGTCCATCCTTAGCCTCTTGACTCGCCATCTATAGAGGAAACTGAGGAAAGAGGTAAAAGCTCTTGGAGTATTAGACTTGGGAGATTAGACTTGCTTGGATTCTAATCTCCCATGCTCCTTCCTGGCTGTGTGACTTTGGACAAACTGGTTCACCTCTCTGGGCCTTATTAAATGGTGCTAAGAGAATCCCATGAGACCCCGTGCTCTTAGTTTGGGTGGAGCTGGGGGCAGAAGGGAGTCAAGGACCCCCAGAATCTCTTCTTCAGAGGAGCCCGGGTGGGGCAGACAACAGGGCCCAGGGCTGGAAGGAGTAGACAGCCCGGGGGTAGAAGTGGTGTCTACTTTGAAATGCCATGTTTATGTGTCATGGAATGTCTTGGATAGGAAAACAGGACATCGTTTTCTAGAAATGCTTGAACACTACCTCATCAAAAGAGAAAGTAGCCTGGACCCTTTAATTCCCTAGAACCACACTGCTTGTTAAGTGGGGTCCAGAGAATAAAATCTAACCTGGACATGCAACTCTCACAGGAGGGACAGGGTCACTGGGGAGCTTCACAGGGGAGCTTTCCATGCTGGCAATGGGTTGGGGGTCCCCATGCTTCTTTGCTGGATTCAGGCTTGCACACTCAGAGAACCCCAGGAACATTTACTGATTGCTGGCTCTAGGCACTGACTCATTCAACATGCAAGACAACCTTGGAAGGTGGTACGGATGGGGCTACTGAGACCCAGAGAAGTGGAGACACTTGGCTCCTAAGGTCGAACAGTTAAGAAGTGGCTGAGCTGCGGTTTGAACCCAGACAGTCAGGATATGTACAAAGCCCACACACTCTGAACCACCATGAGCCTTTCTCAGGGAAGGGCGGGAAAAACGTCCTTTCGTGTTCTGCAAAATGAAGTGATGGTGTCCGGCTGGTGGGCGGAAGATTGCCGATGGAGGAAATGGGGAGGGGTAGAGGCACCCCAAGAAGCTCCGTGTGTCTCATTTGCTGTGTATTTTCCTTCCTGGACTTTGGTCAAGTTGTTTCTTAGAGAGTGTGTGTGGTTTAGGAGGCTAGTGAGAGAAGAGAGACCCCCCTCCCCCGCTTTGAAGCTGGGGGATGCTGGGATTGAAGGCCAGGTCAGCAGCCCAGGGTCCCTCCCACCTAAAAGATGCCTGGGGAAGCATGTGGTCTGTCTATACTGGCACGGGCCTGGCTCCACCCAGCCCGCTGTCCTGGACTTGCCAACTGAGCACCGCCACTGCCCACACTGAATTCCCAGGCTGCCAGTTCTGCTGTGTGACCTAGGCAAGTGTAACAGGCTCTCTGAACCTCGATTTTCTCCCATGGAAAGTGGAGATAACCACTGCACACAGTGGGGAAGGTTATGTGGTTGATGCTGTTGCTTAGTTCTGCTGCTGCTGCCAATAAGAATCCACGTGGAGTGTCTGCCCGGCTGAGGGGAGGACATCCCTGGCCTGAGCCCTTTATACGTCAGGTGGGCGGGCCCTTGGTGTCTGCCAAGGCTGGCTCCTGCCTGGCCGCCCGGACGGACGTGGGGGGGAGGAGGCCCCTAGCCAGCCAGACTCCTGAGTCACTGTTTCCCGTTGCTGCCAGCACCAGGCGGGAAAGGGGGATGTGGGTGGAGGTGGAGGAGGGAGAGAGTTCTGGGGGATAGATTGGGTGGAGAGCTGAGATCCCAGTGTGGCTGCTGTTGGGCGGGACGGACAGAAAACATCTGTCGGATAGAGGGGGGTCCAGAGGTATTAGAGCAGGATCCTTGTACCTCCTGGGTTATAGGCAGCAACCTCAATCCCACATTCCCTAATTCTGTCCCTTCCTCCTCCCACATTTTCAGGGACTACACTCAACTTCATGATCTTCTTTCTGTTTCTTGAGTTTGTGGATCAGGTTCCAGCCTCAGGGCCTTTGCACTTGCTATTTCTTCTGCCGCAAACATTTCAAGGGACTGGCTGTTTCTCAACCTCAGTCTTCAGTTAAATGTCACCTCCTCAGAGAGGCTCTCCTTGAGCACCTGAGCTTTAAATTGTGCTCTCCCTCCCAATTCCTCTAGCTCGTCCCTTCTTTCATTCATCTGCCCAAAATATACTAAGCACCTACTGTAGGCCAGGGCTTGCTCTTGGGCATATGGGATAAACAGAGAATAAAACAGGCAATCTCCCTGCCCTTGGAGCTGTCTGTCATTCTACCAAGGGAGACAGACGAGCACCAGTGAGTATGTAATACAGGTTCCTGAAATAAAGGTCCCAAGGGAAGAACCAAGCACAGCTGGTGGAGTCAGGATGTGAGAGGGCGTGGCCTCCATGTTGGGTGGCCACACCCTCATGGGGGCTGAGGGAAGGTATCTCTCAGGAAATAATGCCAGGCAAAGATTTGAAGGAAGTAAGAGAAGAGGTCATATAAGTATCTTGGAAGAATTTCAGGCAGAGGGAACAGAAAGTGCAAAGGCCCTGAGGCAGGAACATAGGTGGCCTAATCAAGGAGCCACAAGGAGGTCAGCATGGCTGCAACTGAGTAGGTGAGGTGGGAATAGGGTAGGCAGCTCAAGCAGGCCATGGTGAGGATTTAGCTTGTTTTTGTTTTTTTTTTCTTTTTATTAATTTGAGAGAGAGGTCAAAGAAAAAAAGAGATAAACATTGATTTTTTGTTTCACTTATTTATACATTTGTTGGTTGATTCTTATATATTCCTTGACCTGGGATCAAACCTGCAACCTTGGTGTATCAGGAGGATGCTCTAAGCAAGTGAGCTACCTGGCGAGGCCCAGGATTTAGCTTTGGCTCTGAGTGAGGTGCGAGCTCCTGTTGAGTCCTGAGTAGAGGGGTGACAAAGGTAGTGAAACGGTCAGATTCCAGGTAGATTTAGCGGGGGAGTTGACTTGTCTCAGGGCTGGATTGGGGTGAATGCTGGGGTGAGGGCTGGGGAGAGGGCGGCGTCAGGGTAGTGATCAGATCAGAGTCAGAACCTCCCAGCCCTCCAGGCAGATAGGCAGAGTCCCCCTCCCTCACCACCACCTTGACATGAGGCCCAGGCCTTCAGTCAGGACCCCAGTCTACAAATAAAAGGAAGCTTCCAAGGTTAGGCCTCAGTCTGTGTGGAGTAGGGCGCAGCTTTGCACTGGCCAGCCTTCCCTCATGGAGGGCTCTCTGGAGGAAGGTACCCTAAGCTTTCTCTCCTTCATAACTATCAGGCTAGCTAGGGCCTTGGTCAGGTCTGGGAGGTGGTTGGTAGAGAAGGGCTGGGCCTTTTTTGAGCCATGCTGGGGTTTGGGGTGTGGGGGTAAAGCAGAAACCACTAGTAACGGGGAGAAGCAGCCTGTGGCCAGTCCAACACACTACCTCCCACCATGTAGACTTAGTGTCTCATCCCTTTGGCCAAGGTCTACCCCCCACTCCCCAACCAATATGATCAGGCCCATGGGATTCTATCCAAGAGCCGTGGCCAGTGACTCAGCAGGAATCGCCACAGACAGGAGCCAGTACCCCGGTGCCCAGACCAGAAACCACCCCTGACCTGTCCAACTGGACAGGAACAGGGACTGAGTGGGAGGAAATGCTCTCAGACCAAGAGGCCTGGGCAGAGGAGGCATGGGATGACCCCAGTCCAAATACAGCTCTGGGCCACCTGCCCCAGTGGTGCCTGCTGGGTTCTTGATCATAGTTTCAGCAGGGGGTTCTTGGTTGTTCTGTCTTACTCTTTTGAGGCCTTGAGGGTCAGTCTGGCTTTGCTGGGTCATGTTGGTTGTCATGGTATATCACGTCCATTTCATGGCATTGTTTCAGCTCTGCTGTATGTTCTAGTCTGTTCTAGAGCCTTCCATTTCTTTCTATTCTATTGTGTTTATTTATTCATTCAATATATTTATTGAGCCAGGTAGTGTTCTAGGTAGGTGCTGAAGTTACAACTTTGAATAAAGCAAGATCCCAGGAGTTCGTCAGGAGAATAGCAACAAATGAAAACACATCATCAGGTAATGGTGAGAACTGTGAGAATAATCTCAGCAAAAAGGTAGATCACAGACTATAGCTGAAAAGGGAGGGGGTGGGCGCTTTCAGCAAGGGATGAACTGGGGTCAAGAATGGCCTCACTGGGAAGGTGACATTTCAGCTGAGACCTGAAGGAGGTAAAGGAAGGAGCCACGCAGCTATTTGGAAATCAGGAAGAGCATTCCAGACAGAGGGAACAGCAAGTGCAAAGGCCCTGAGGCTGGAATGGCCCTGAGGGAAGTTCTTCATAACTATCAGGCTAGCTAGGGCCTTGGTCAGGTCTGGGAGGTGGTTGGTAGAGAAGGGCTGGGCCCATTCTGGTGTGTTCAAGGAACAGGCAAAAGGCCAGTGTGGCTGACAACAGAAGAGATGGGATGGCAGACAAGTCCTCTGTCCTTTTTTTTTTTTTTTAATTTTTAAAAAGATTTTGTTTACTGATTTTAGAGGAAGGAGAGAGAGAAAGAGAAGGTGGGAGGAGTGGGAAGCATCAACATGTCGTAGTTGCTTCTTGTATGTGCCTTGACCAGGCAAGCCCAGGGTTTCAAACTGGTGACCTCAGCATTCCAGGTCAACACTTGATCCACTGTGCCACCACAAGTCAGGTGTCTTCTGATCATTTTGAACAAATTAAGGGTTTCTGGGAATAGTTTTGCCTTCTCTACCAGATTGAGCAGCAAACCCCAATCCCCTGAGATGTGTCTGTGGCATTCTGGTCCAAGCCTTTGCTCTTTGGGGCCTAATCTTGCTAAATAGTCTTCCCACTGCTGCTTTCCTGAGCTGGGCCAGTGGTACCTGGCCCTGGACTGGTTCGTTCGTTCCCTCATTCTTTCATTCGTGTATTCATTCATTCCACCAGCGTCTACTGAGTTGGAACAGTGAGGAGCAAGACAGACACGGTCCTTGTCCCTGCCTGCAGGGAGTGCAGAAGTCCAGCAGGGGAACCTGGATGGAGGTCCCAGAAGGCCTGGGGAAGGAGCTGGAAACACTAACACGGTAGGACAGACTGAGTGCCTTACCTTTTCCTGAGCCCTTCCAGGAATTAGTTCATTCATCCTCAAACAACTGTCATTGTCCCTGTTTCACAGATGGAGAAACCGAGGCACAAGGAAGTGAAAGGCAGGAGAGGCGGAGCCAGGCTTTGTTCCTGGGTGCTGGTTCTGGCCCTGCCCTCCCAACCTACCCCCCTGGGGCTGGTCACCGGGTGTGGAGAGAGGAGCTTATTGTCCAGTTCATCCTGTTGTTAGGTGTTAAATTCTTTTAATTGATCGACTGTTGCCTGGGGCCAAGTGTTTCACCTCTCTATGCCTTGGCCTCCTCATCCCTGCCTAAGAACTGAAAGTGTTAGCAGATCTCAAGCACTTGGCTTTTTATCAAATAGTACAAGTCACTCTTCTTCCTGTCTGGCACCAGCCCTAGGCTCATTTTACCAATGAGAAAACTGGGCCCCGAGAGGGCAAGGCCCTTGTCCAGGACTATATACAACCGGGAAATGACAGATCCAAGATTTGAGTCCCCACAAGTATTCTGTGCCCATGAACACAAACACATATGTCTGCGAAATGTGTGTGCCAATCCCAAAATCTGCCCGGAAGAAGCGCTGTGCACACACTTGTGGGCAGAGCCCTGTTTGGAGACCAGCCCCGGGGCCAGCAGAGCCTGGAAAGGTCAGCTCCCAGGCAGGGGCTGCAAGTTCCACTGCCTCCGGGGGCTGCTCTTGGGAGCCCAGGTTCTTCCTGCCCTTACTTCTACCTGAAAGTCCACCACTTGTTCTACTTTTCCTTGCTTTAAGCAAATGTCAGACAACTCAAGTTACTCCAGATGCTAGGCAGGTGCTTAAATGAGCAAAGTGTGAGGCAATAGGGCTTGGTGGGGACTGTGGTGGGCGGGATTCATTATTTTGCAGGAAAGTGGGCCCATTGCCATGAGAAAACTGAAAGTCTGGATTTTGTTGGAAATCTGTGGGAAGCTGTTTCAAACACTGTGGAGGCTAGAATGACTCCTCTGTCCCTCTGTGGATCTGGCTTGGTCTGACGGCCTCCAGTGTGTGGTCTGCCTGTCCACTGAGGCCAGAGGCTGGGACCTCACTGTGTGCCCCAGAGAAGTCCCAGGCCTCTCTGCGTTCAGTTTTTCCCATGGCCAGGCTTGGTAGAGGATACGTAGGGTAGAGAGCTGGGACAGTCCTGGGGACAGCCAGACCTGGACAGTAGGGGAGGCACTTTCTTGCCTGCAGAAGTCATTTCTCACTCCCACCTCCACCCCACCCATCTCCTGGCGTCTGCCAGGACCTTAATGGATAAAACATCCTGCCAGTGCCTAAGCCCTCCCCTTCATCTTGTGGCAGGAGCCAGCTCCAGAGGAGTGGCTTTGGGCACCTGTGGGTGGAGGGGCTGGTGTCAGAGTCGGCCTGTGGAGTCCCAGAGTGAGGCAGGTCTTAGCAGGCCAGGGTCATTATGGAAGTCTTCCTGGAGGAGGGGTGGGGCTGGAAGCCGCTCTGTGGCTGCTGGCCTGGGAGTTAGGACAATTGGGCTCAAACTACACTCCCACAAAGGGCAGTGATTATGTCATCTTGGTCACTCTGTGTCCCCAGCTTTTAGATCAGACCCTGGTACCCAGTGGGTAGTCAATACATTGTTGTAAAATGGGAGTGCCCGCTGTGCCCACACAGCCCAGGCGCTCTCGCTCGGGGCTTCGCTTCCACGGGCCCGGCCCCCCACCCCCCACCCCAAGACCCTGTCTCCTCTGCGGGGCAGCACCACCTCCTTCTCCGGTCTCAGCTCCGGCGTGGGCGGCCTGGCCTCAGCTCTAAAGTCCCCTCTATCTCATCATCCTTATCACGGCTGAGTAATCCCTCTGGTTCCTTCCTTTGCTTGCTGATTCTCTGCTGGAAGGCCAGCCCTCTGCTCTATCCCCAGACCCAGCGTAGTACGTGGCAAATCCCTACCCGCTGGTCGAGTGTTTTGAATGACTGGAGACCCAGTTAAATGCCTGATGCATAGTAGGTTTTCAGCAAAGGTTACTGTGACTCTGATGGTCCCAGGAGGGGGAAGAAAGAGGCATAGAAAAAACAAGCACAAGCACACCTGGGTTCCAGTTCTGCTCGCTTGTGTCACTTGGGCGAGTGTCCTCCCCTTTCTGTCACTGGGCCTCCATCGGCTCAGCTCAAACGAGGGAGGACCACAGACTGTCTCGGGGCTTGTGGGGAAGACCAGCAGATTCTATGAGAAATGGGAACCGGCCTGTCCCCAGCAGGTGTCCGTGTGCGCCCCCCCCCCCCCCCCCGCCCCAGGCCCGAGGTTCCCCAGCAGCCGGCAGGAAGGAGTGGGGAGGCTGGTGCCAACGGTGTCTGTGCAGAGGGATGGAAAACTCCCGCCTGCGGCTCCCCCCAGGCCAGAGCTGGGTGCACCTGCCCCAGGTCACAGAGCACAGGCAGAGTAGGGAGCGGGCGCCCCAGGGTCTCTGAGAACAAACCATCCATTGTGGCCTTTGTGGGTGTTGGGGGCTCGCAGGGCCTGAATGAGGGTGAGGAGGCAGAGGCAGGCGTGGGAGCAGGTGTCCCCTGTCATCCTTCAGCACTGCCCCAGGGTGGGGGGAGTGCCCCCCATACATGCTCCAGAACTGGCCTGGCTTGTTGACACCTGTCCCCAGCTGCTTCCTGTCAGGAGCCATCATAGGCACGGTCCAGGCCTGGGGAGAGGGGCAGATGGTGCTGAAAGGGTGGGGAGGGGAAGGAGGCATGAGGGCCATAGGGAGGAAGTGAGAAATAGGGGGGCAGAGGCCACGAGGTCTGCTGCAGTGGGACCTGGGATTGAATGAGCCTCAGTTTCCTCATCCGTAAAGTGGGACTGAAATTCTTCTCTGTACGTAGCATCTTTCCCAGGCACAGTCGAGGTTGGGAGCTGGGGGCTCTGAGAAATGCTTGGGGCCTCAGGCTGCTCACAGCTTACTCCCCCCAAAAGAATTGATTATACTTTCACTCAGTAAACATTTATTGGGTACCTATTGTGTGCTAAAACCATGCTAGGCGCTGGGGACACAGGAATGAGTGGGACAGATGAGGTCCCTGTCCTGGGGAGAAGTCAGAAAATCCACCGTGGAAAGAATGAGCAAGAACATTCCAGTGATATGGGCAATGAAGAATTAAATGGAAGCTGTGCTGGAGGGTGACCGGGAGGTCAGGGGCCGCCCTGAGTACCTGAGGTGCCGTGAGGAGGAGGAGCAGCGTGGAGGGAGCCCGGACTGGCTCTGGGCAGCCAGCACAGCCAAAGCAAAAGTCCTGCGCTGGGGCCACTTGCTCTGCATTTGCAGATAGCAGCCAGGAGGCCCCTCCCTGTGGGGATCTGGCCTGAGGGACCCTGTCACCCTGTTCCCAGGGGTGGAGGCCAAGGGGCAGGGCATGGGCCAGGCTGGAGGAAATGGGGCCAAGACCCCAGCAGGCAGACTCCCCTGGGACTGCTAATATCCCGAGTGCCAGTGACGAGACACAGTCCTGGTAGCCGGGGGTGGGGGCCTGGGCCTCCATAAACAGCAGGGCTCGTAAAGCTGATCAAAGCAGCAGGCCTGTCCCAGGCCGGCCACTTCCTGCAGGGCCCAGAGCCTCACAGCGTGTGCAAGGGGGCCTCTCGGATACTCGGACTCGCTTCGGGGTCTCTCTGTGGCTAGAGGCCCATAGATCCTTGGTTCCGTTCAGGCCTGTTCCCCCATTTGTCGCGAAAGGGGAGGCTGACTGGAACCTCTGGACAGACTGTTTCATTCTGTGTCATTGACAAAAAGCTCAGCCTCTGGAACTGCTGGTCTGAGGGTTCAAATCCCAGCGCTGCTGTGTGACCTCAGGTAGTGATCCCCACCCCCCACCCCCAGACTCTGTCCTCAGACCTCGAGTGGAGCTGATGGAAGTATCTCCTTCAGTATCCTTAGACCATGGATTTTTATTTCTGTGCCTTACCATTATAGCGTATTACTTCTCTAATAATGGTACCGACCCTCAGGCATTCTGGGGAGGAGCTGTGTCCTGGGCAGGAGGATTGGCGGAAGTTTAGGAGGCTGCAGGCCAGGGGTATGGGGAGGGTCCAGGCCCCTCGCCTGCTCCTCCAGGTAGGTCTGGGCGAGGAGAGGGCCCAAAGGTGAGGATTCCCAGGCCGAGTGCAGGCTTGTCGGGGCTGCAGCCCAAGGCCCTGATGAAGTAGCACTTTCCAGGGGCCTCTTGGGGGATCCCACCAGCCTTCTCTGAAGCTCCATTGCTCCTCAGACAAATGGGGACATAAAAATCGACCTGAGGAATATTTGAGAAAGAAAATAGACCCAGGAGCCTATGGTGTCTCCTCACCTCCCCTGCTGCCGGGGTCCAGCCACATCCTCTCCCACCTGGACCATGGCAGCGTCTTCCTCCAGGGCGGCCTTATCTCCCCCCTCTCCCCCCTGCAGTCCATACTCGGCCAGAGAACCTAAGTCAAACCATGTCCCTGTTGCTCAGAACCCTCCAGGGCTCCTACCTCACACAGAAGGACCCCTCACCTCACCCCTGTCCACAGACCCAACATAGCCTCGCCCACCTCCACCCTCCCCTGTCACTCAGATCCAGCCTCACCACATAAAACTGCCCCAGCCTGCGCCCGGCCACCTTTCCCTGCTCCATCCCCGTCCATCCGGCACACTGTGTAAAACAGCCACCCATCCTGTCTGTCTCCCCCGACAGTGTGCGCTCCATGCGTGCGGGCAGGGTGGTTTGTGTCTTTCCTGTTTTGTTCCCAGCTGTACCCCCAGTTCCTAAAAGTAGTAGGCACTTCATAAGCATTTGTGGAATGCATGAATGGATCCTCACCCTGCACCGGAGGCAGGTGCTATTGTTATTTCGATTTTATGAAGGAGGAAAGTGAAATTGAGCAAAGTGGGAAGTTGGTGAGTTGCCTAAGATCTCAGACATCTAGGAAGTGGGAGAGCTAGGGTAATAATAATAATAATACAATAGCTAAGACATATTGGTCTTCTACTATGTGTTGGACACTGTGCTGGGTTTAGGAATAGAAGTGGGAGAAAAAGCCAGGCACTTAGTAAATGCTTTATGTCGGATACGTCTTAGAATCTTCAGTGGGACATCCCTGTAGAGGGGGTCTGTCACACCTGTTTTACAGATGAGGAAACTGAGGCTCAGAGGGATTTCGGAACAAGTCTCTAACAGTAACAGCAACAGCCCAGTTTACTGAGCTGTGCTCTGGGCACCACCTTACATTGCTATCTCTCACCCTTATCACACTTTATATTGCACATTACAGCAAAGAGCCCCAGTTTCTGAGCCGTGCTGTGATTTAGTGCCTGTGATAAGGAGGAATGAGGGAGCTTGCACCCATTTGCCAGGTTCTGCCCCAGGACAGGCCTGGCCAGAAGATCCTCCCTGGTGCTTTGTTTCCTTGAGTCCCTTTAGGGTCTGGGGCCCACGCTGCCCCCTAGCATGTCACTGGCAGGCGGCTTCCTTCCTATTCACACTTGGGATCCCGCTGTCTCTAGAGAGGGCTTGCAAGAAATAGTGGCAACTCTTCTGTGTGGCCTAGGGCAAATTGCTGTGCCTCTCTGAACTGCCAGGCGTAGCCAACTCCATGGCGTGACAGCTTGTTGAGAGGTTTCTGGGAACGGGAGCTAGGGTCTGGGGAGGAGTGAGGACCAGACACAGAAGGCCTTGCACCTGGGGGCACCTCTTTCCTGCCTGGAAGGAACAGGTGGAGGGAACAGAGCCACCTTCACCCCTGCCCCAGGCCTGTTTCTCCTTCCCCCCTTCCCCCCTATCAGCACTCTGCAAGTTCCCAACAGATGGGGTCCAGCCCTGTCCCCCTGTCCCACCCAGCCCTGCCTGGCCAGCCTTTCTCATTAGGAAAAAGAAATGAATGACCAGGAGGCCACATTCTCCAAGACCCACTTCATTCACTGAACCCACTTCATTCCACCCCCTCCACTGTCACCTCCCCGCCCCCCCCCCCTGCCCCCTCCACCTCCACCTCCATTACTTCTGTCATTCAGCCCCTGCAGGTCAGTGTGTCACAGCTCTGCTTCTTCTACAGACGGGGAAACTGAGATGCACAAAGTGGTCCTGAGTCCAAGGGAGCCACGATGTCTTTCCCAGAGGGTCACCTTCCCCATCATGCCCTGGTTTGGGGTAATAATGGCTCAGTTAATGGAGCACATGCCCTGTGTACTATATTCCATTTTATAGAAGAGGGAGCTGACTTTCAGAGAGGGATAGACACCTGCTTGAAGTCACATAGCCAGGAAGTGGCAGAGCTCTATTTGACCCAGAGCCTGTGACTATGGAGGGGGAGTCTGAGGCCCCAAGAGGGGAAAGGCCTTGCCCCAGGTCACGTAGGCCTGTAAGGGCCCAGATCCCCATGGAGGCTGGGCTAGTGCTGGAATCACTGGAATCCAGGGGGAGCCTTCCCACGCCCTGGGGTGGGGGTGGGGGGACTGCCTGGCATTTCCTGTTTGTTTGGGCAGGACCCAGAACATGACCTGAGCAGGGAGATGCGGGGACACTTCCCATGGCCCCTTCCTGCTCTCAGGAAATAACCTGGACTAGGAGGCACTGAGGGGCAGAGCCCGGGGTCAGTCTCCTGGGTTCCAGGCCCGCTCTCCCTTATCATTGTCTGTGTGTCCTTGCTCCTGTCCCCCCATCCTTGGGTGTCTCTACTCATATAATTCAATAAACAGACTCAGCAAAAGAGTTCCAGGTCTTCAGAAGAACCCTAGGTCGTGACCTTGAACAATCACTTCTGCCTCTGAGCCTCAGTTTCCTCTTTGTCAAGTGTAGTCATTGTGAGGGTGAAATGAGAAATGCTTGCTCAGCACTTTGGGAACTTCACTGCCCTGGGTGAGGGGTGAGTCATCCAGGTTCTGACACTGACCTGACATGCAGTTTCTCAGCTGTAGACAGAACTGAGGCCTAGAGGTCAGGACATGGCCAGCTGAGGTCTCTCCACTGCATTTCCTAGGAGACAGCCTGTGCAGGGCCAAGAAGGCGCATCACAGTGTCAGGGACCCTGAGTTTAAACCTCAGCCTTGCCACCTGCCAGCTGTTGGCCTTGGGGAGGTCACCTAGCTCTCCGAGGCTCAGTTTTCTCTTCTGCAAAATGGGGAGAAAACTAACTTGATGTCAGGACTTAATGAGATAATTAAACATGTAAACCCCCAATGGTGGAGTCTGGCACCCCGGAGAACTTCAAATCATGGGAGGCCTTCTTTCCAGAGGGGAGGCTGTGCACGCCATCTTGGCTCCATGGTGGGGGTGATGGAAAGGGTCAAGAGTCCAGCTGGGTTTGCTGGGAGAGTGAGTAGCAGTCACTGCCCCACAGGTCCCGGAGCTCCTGCATCTTGACCCTCTTTGGGGCTGGCAGCTGGCCTCAGCCTCTGTCCCGTGCTCTTGGGTGCCTGGCACTCCCAGCCCACTGCACCCACATCTCATGCTGCTCCCCAGCCCTTCCAGCCCCTCCCCCTCTCCAGCCTCCCAGCATTTGCACCTGCAGGTCTCTCTCCCTGGTTCACCTTTCCCCCATATTTTCCCTTCTTGTAACAGAACTTTTATTTTTAGATTCTATCATTAGAACCTAAAGCAGAACTTAGAATATTTTAGGCATTTAATAAATATTTGCCCCATGAAGTTTGATCTAATATGAGTCTTTGTTGTATAATGGACCCCTTTAATCCATTTACATTTACATTTATTGTTTACATGGAGATCTTTGATTATGTGCCATCCTGCATTCTGCTTCCTATTGACTGAGGGAGGGAGGGAGGGAGGGAGGGAGGAAGGAAGGAAGAAAGGAAGGAAGGAAGGAAGGAAGGAAGGAAGGAAGGAAGGAAGGAAGGAAGGATGAAGGAAGGAAGGAAGGAAGGAAGAATAAATTCCAGATTGCTAGCCTAAGGCTCCTCAAAGCTGCCCTGGGCCTTCTTGGATAGAAAGGACACGAGAATGACCCATGACCCTTCACTCTTGCAATTATTTATTCCCCAGAACTTGGTCCCCCAGATGAGGACTTAGCTCCAGTGACCTTCATCCCTACCCTCCCATCCCCACCTCCCCACAGGAAGTGCCAGATTTAAGATTCTGGTTCTGGAACCAGACCTGCGTCCCCACCCCAGCTTCCCCATTAGCTGGTAGTGTGGCCTTGACTTACCTTTGAGTTTTCATTTCCTTACTTGTCAAATGGGGGTCATAGTGTTAGCTTTCCACAGTGATGATTGTTGAAAGGATTAAACGACATAACTTGGGTCAAAGGCCTTAGCACAGTGCCTGGCTTGGAGCGAGTGCTCACTAAGCGTTCGGTTTGTATTATTATTGTTGTTGTACCTCAGTTTCCTTCCATTGTAAACGAGGCTGCTTGTCATTTCCTTCTAGGCACCTCAGTCTCTCGCCTCAGAGTCTGGAGCTGGAGAACTGTCCAGCCCACCCTCCCTTCTCCTCCCCCATCCCAGCCCCTGGGAATGTCATTTTTGAGAAGTGAGGGGTCCACGAGGCCTGGCCCACCACCCAAAGTGGGAAGAGGAGACAGCGTGAGGGTGTGAGAAGTGCTTCATTCCTGTTTCATGGCCTCACCAGAGTTGTCCCCACCATACAGATGAGGAAACTGAGGCTCACTGGCTCATTGAACCCCTAAGCACCTGCTCTGCGGAGGCTTGCTGGACCCTCCCCCATGGCCTCACCAGAGCTGTCCCCACCATACAGATGAGGAAACTGAGGCTCACTGGCTCATTGAACCCCTAAGCACCTGCTCTGCGGAGGCTGTGCTGGGCCCCCCCCCACAGGGCTGGCAGCCTGGCAGGGAAGACGGAGAAGCAAGGCACCTAGCCCCTCGAAGGCTCCCCGAGAAGTTTCCAGCATCCCCGCCTGGCAGGGGCACAGCTTCCTTTTCACAAAGGATAAACTGAGGCCAGAGACGAGACATCCTGTGCAGAGCCAGCGACTCTCGACGAAGGTGGCCACCTTCCTGCCTTTGCACCAGCTGGAGCCTCTGCCCGGAATATTCTTCCCGGCCACTGAGAACCAGCTCAGTGTTCCGGGCACTGCACGGGCGTCACTTCCTCAGGGCTGCTTCCGGGCCGGAGGGCTAGGTCAGGCCCTGGCACTCCTGCTCAGTGACCGACAGTTTCCTCTTTCTAACATGTGTCGTCTCGCTGCTCTCCAAGCTTCCCAGGAGGCACAAGAAAGCGTTACCTGGCATGTAAGAGGTGCCGGTCAGTGTGTGAAGGAGCCCGTGCAGGAGCACCTCCTGGGGGGGACGCCCCCACCTCCCTGGAGGTCAGCCTCTACTGCAGGGGCTCACGGCCTGGCCCAGAACCGCTCTCCCGGCCCTTTCCGCTGCGGCGGCTCTGCATTGGGTTGGTAGGATGACTGCTTTATTGACCAGCGTCCTCTCTGGAATGGTCAGGACAGAGATCCTGTTTCATTGGTCATTGTGTCCCCAGCCCCTAGTCAAGGCCCAGCACACAGTAGGTGCTTGAGAACTAACTCTGGAAAGAAGGAAGGAAAGAAGAAAGGAATGAAGGGGTTGTAGTTCATTTATACGGTTTCTCATTTGTCCATTCAGCAAATACTTATTGAGTGCCAACTGTACGCTAGTTCTAGGGAGACAGTGGTAATGAACTCAGGCATGACTCTTGCCCTGAGGTGCTGGTTTCTGGTTACTGCACACAATTGGGATGTCAGGTGGTGCAAAGTACTATGAGGAAAGGTATAGCTGGAGGGGCAGGAGAGAGGTCACCAGGGCACTTCAGCTAGGCTGCCCAAGGAGGGGTCAGCAGGCAGAGGCAGGGGCAGGCCCCAGGCTCTGCCCCTCCCCCCACCCCTCACCCCTACCAGCTGGCAGATGCAGGGGCTGTCGTAACTGTGGGTAGCCTGGTTGCCAAACACCACCACAGCTACGTCACCGAGAGCTAAGCCGGCCAGGAGGCTGAGGGAGGGCCTGGAGGAACCCCAAGTCAGACACAGTTGGGTCGAAGGCCTGCCCCATGTCTACTGTTAGTCAGGTCACGTAATGTGGCTCCATGGCTACGTGCTGCGATGGACTGTGTCTGACTTGAAGAAGAGTTGAGAAATGTTGCCTGAGTGTCCACGTCCCCACCTCCAACAGAGAAATAAAACGTGGCAGAGATCCCTGTGAATCCCCCATCCTCCCTCCAGAAATGACTTCATCTTGAACTTGGCAGCCATGACCCTGTGTGTAATTTCATGTTACTTTCCTGGGTCTACCTTTGAGTGTCCCAAGGCAAATCACTTACCCTCTCTGGGCCTCAGTTTCCTCATCTGTAAGATGGAGATGAGAAAAGCCCCTTTGCTCCGGAGAACTGGCTGGAATTAAACAAGCTCATTTGTGTAAAGTGTTTAGATGAGGGCCTGGTGCACAGTAAGCGCATTATTGCCACAACACCCAGAACAGGGGGCAGACAGACATCACTTGTGTCAAGAATACAACCTTCTAAATGAGCTGGTCATGGTGGTGCCAGGACTCACACCGGCAGCTGGCTGGGAGTGGAGTCACCGAGGTGCCAAGGTGCTAATTCTGGTTCATTCCACTCCACTTCCTCTTGGGTTTACTTTCCCCATCAGCTCTGAAAAACAGGGTCCAGCCTGGCTTATTCTGTCACCCAGCGCCCAGCCCAGGCCTGGAGACTCACAGGACGGCTGTGAGGAGTAAATGAAGGGGTTCAGTTTTCTCATTTGTATGATGGGTCTTGCTGTCCATAGAAATGAGAACGGCCTGATGCACCCTTGGTGCCTTATTGAATTTTTATTTATTTATTTTAGTGAGGAGAGAGAGAGAGAGAGAAAGGAGGGGAGGAGCGGGAAACATCAACTCCCATATGTGTCTTTTTTTTTTTTTTTTTTACTGGGACAGAGAGAGAGTCAGAGAGAAGGATAGATAGGGACAGACAGACAGGAATGGAGAGAGATGAGAAGCATCAATCATTAGTTTTTCATTGCAACACCTTAGTTGTTCATTGATTGCTTTCTCATATGTGCCTTGACCGCGGGCCTTCAGCAGACCGAGTAACCCCTTGCTCGAGCCAGCGACCTTGGGTCCAAGCTGGTGAGCTTTTTTTTTTTTTTTCTCAAGCCAGATGAGCTCGCGCTCAAGCTGGCAACCTCGGGGTCTCAAACCTGGGTCCTTCCGCATCCCAGTCCGACGCTCTATCCACTGCGCCACCGCCTGGTCAGGCCCCATATGTGTCTTGACCAGGCAATCCTGGGGCTTTGAACCAGCGACCTCAGCGTTCCAGATTGATGCTTTATCCACTGCGCCACCACTGGTCAGGCTCAGTGGTGTTTCTTGAGCACCTACTGTGGTCTAGCAGGGGTCCCCAAACTTTTTACACAGGGGGCCAGTTCACTGTCCCTCAGACCGTTGGGGGGCCGCCACATACAGTGCTCCTCTCACTGACCACCAGTGAAAGAGGTGCCCCTTTCCGGAAGTGCGGCGGGAGCTGTATAAATGGTTTCAGGGGGCCACATGCGGCCCGCGGGCCGTAGTTTGGGGATGCCTGGTAGAGATTATGCTCTATGCTCTAGGGTTACCAAAATGAATAAACCAAGAAAAAATCTCTATCTTCCTGGAGCTGACATTCTATCAGGGGAGGCAGCCATCCGACAACAGAGTGATCCGAGCTAAGATTCACTGGGGCCTGGTCGGGGGAACCAGGGAGGCACCTGCCTAAAGCACAGTCTGGGGCTTTGGGGAAGGCTGTGAGCTCACACGGGAAGGATGAGAAGGAGAAGTAAGATGGAGGAGGGCTGCAGGGGGTGTTCCAGATGGAGGAACTGAACTGTGCAAAGGCTTGGGGGTGAGGTGGCCATGGCAATTTGAGGACCTGCCTATGGCTTGGCCTGGATGGGGGAGGGGCTTAGGACCTGGTCCCGAGGGTGGTGGGGGTAAGCTGGGAGAGGCCTGACTTGATTTAGATTTTACAAGGTTTGCTCTGGCTGCAGTGTGGAGCCCCAACTGAAAGGGCGAGGCCGGAGGTAGGAAGACCTGAGCAGAGATTGGTGTCCTGTCCACCCATCAGAGGAGGCCGTGGTTGGGCTGAGCTCAGACTGAGGAGCTAAGACGTGCTGGGCTGGGCCTGGATTTCCCTGGAAACAGGCCCAGGATGTGGCTGCTGAGGAGGCTTCCTCCCTTCTCCCCGGGGACTGGGTCAGGCGTCAGCAGCACCTCTCCCACAGAGGACATTTAGGCAGTGGCCCGTGGCCCTGGGATTGCTCGTCCTGTGACTGGTCAGGCCCTCCCGGGAATGGACACTCTGTGAGGCATGAGTCCCATCAGTGTGTTCACAACACGTTTGGCACCAGCACAAGATAGTGCGTCTCCAAGGTCTCGTCCAGTCCACTGGGTCCATCCAGATAGCAGAGTATTCTGGCCCCTGGGAAAGAGAGGCAGGAGGTGCCGAGGCTTGGAGATCAGACCCAGGAGCCCGACAGCCTAGGCCCGAACCCCGGCTCTGCCACTCTCTGCCGTGTGGCACTGGCAGGTGCCTTGTCACACCCCGTGCCTCAGTTTCCCCATCTACAAAATGGGGATGACGAGAATAATAGAACCCGCTAACAGGATTGCTTCACCCCATGATTAATAGACTAATCCATGTTAAGCATTTGGAACTGTGCCCAGCACATAGTAAGACCCGGACAAACCTCTGCCGCCGCCGTATGAACGTTCTGATGATTAGCAGTACACAGTAGGGACAGAAATACGGATTAATCCAAGGGACAACAGAGTAAGGGGAAGACAGAGTGTCAAGTGGCCGCCACCTGTAGAAAATGGCAAGCAGAAGAACTAGATGCCATGTGCGTAGATGCTCACACCATCTCAGGAGGTCCAGGACACTGGTGACCTGCCATTCCTCTGGTGGGGGGAGCAGGGACGTGGGGAGACGGCCGAGGGACATTGACTTTTCTCGCTGCACCCTTTACCCCCTTGTGCTGTCTGAGCTGTGTGTTGAGGGCATGTCTCCCCTGTGCACTTGTATGTATATTCAAAACCAAACCCGCCAGAAAGCAGCTCTGTCAGAGGTTCCCTTCGGGAAGGCCCCAGATCCCCGCCCCGCCACCCCCGCATCCTGGCCTGTGTGTGGCCCAGTCTCGCCACTGCTGGTTTTCAGAGCTCTAGGCCTTGGAGCAGGTCCGAGCTGGAGTGCCCTACAAGAAAGGGGGCTCCTTGGAGACCCCCAGAGCGGCCTCGGCTCCGGGTGGCGTGGGGTGTGGGGGCTGGGAGGGGTCCCAACCAACTGATGAGAACTCCAAATGCTCCCCAGCTCAGGCTGCTAATCGCTTCCAGATTGGCCGGGTCAGGGCCAGGGCCGCCGCCGCCTGGCTCCATAAACAGCCCGTCGCTCCAGATGGCGGCTGGCTCCAGCCTGGCGAGCAGGTTCACGGGGGACTGGGGGGGGGGTGGCAGCAGGTGGAGGACCCCCAGCCCACTTCGTTGGGGCTGGGAGGCCCCTGCTGCCTCTCATCCATGCTGCCTTGACAGGGACACTGGGCCAGAGGGCGTAGAGGTTGAACCCATTGCTTGGAGGAGAGAAACTGAGGACAGGAAGGGTCAAGGTACAGTTCAAAGTTAATAACAGAAGTGAGGAGAGGGCTCCTGAAGGTTCACAGTGGGCTTGCTTTGTGTCTGATCCAACACACAGTCAACACTCAAGGAAGGGAAGGAGGCATGATAGCCTCCTTTGTTCAAATTCTGCATTTGGCTTTTACTTCTTGAAGGAATAAATGATTTTCATTCCCTGGGCTTTAGTTTCTTCATCTGTGAAATGGGGAAGGCTGTGGTACAGGCCTTGTCAGCTTCCTGGAAGTCAGCAAGGTGGCTTCTGTGAACTGCTTGGGTGGCAGGCTGTGTAGGCTGCAGGTTTTCAGTTCTCTCTCTTCCTGCTACTCCCACCTGTAAGAGCACATTGGCCTCCTCCAGGAAGCCACCCTGACTTCCACTCAGACCTCTCCCTTTGTGCCAGGCACTGTGCCCTTCCCATGGCCTCCCTCATGGAATCTCCCCAATGCTGTGGCACAACTGGTACCCATGCTATTGCCCTTCTGGCTAATGAGGAAATGGAGGGTCAGGAGACACCTGTACCATTGTCCCCACCCACTCGCCCTTGCAGATGAAGAAATGGGTCAGGGAAGTAGCAGGTTGCACTGCGGGCCCCACCATCAGGAGAAGGCGGAGCTGGTTGGACACTCCTGGTCTTAAGCACCTGGTCTGAAGACCGGAGACCTGCCTGTTGCTCTGGCCCCCGCCCAGCAGCCTGAAAGCCCACATTGTGGCCCATGATGTGGGGACTCATGTCTGCTGCCCCCAGTCTGGTCTGGGGTCATGATCCCCAGGGAAAGGATATGATGCCCTGGCCTGACCCCTGCTCCCGTCCAGGCTGACCCTGGATGTCCCTGAGTGACTGGGCTGCTAGTAGTGTCATCCCAGGGAAGCAGGCTGCAGGACAAGATGGAAGCCATCTGCTCTCCAGGGCTCTCCTGCTGATCGTCTCTTTCTGCTCAGCTGAGCACGAATGCAGATCCTCAATGGCTGGGCCCTGCTTTTACCATCTTAACGCCGTGTCCAGCACAGGACAGTTTTGTTGAATGAGTGACTGAGTAGTCATATATTGAGCATGTATGGGCCAGGGACTCTTTTGAACAATTAACTTGTGGTAACTTCCTTAGTATTTACATAACCTGCTGGGTGAGGGGCTATTATTATTCCTATTTTACAGGTGAGGAAACTGAGGCTCAGAAAGGTTGAGTGCTTTGCTCAAGGTCACACAGCTGGAGCTGGAATTTGAACCCAGGCCTTTTAGCTCCCGAGTACACACTCTTAACCACATGTACCCACTCCCAGAACAATGAGCCTGAAATAAGTTTGGCTCCTGGCACATAGTAGGTGCTTTTCTATAGCCCCTTACCATAGCCCAGCGCCTGGATTCAGATTTAGGCCCAGCCTTGAGGTCAGCAGCCATGCTGCCTTGTGCCAGGAGGAATGTTCGTGGTGGCCTCGGCTGGGGTCCGAGAAGAAAGGCAGCCTTGTGGGCGAAAGGTGAGCCGCTGGGTGGGCGCGGGCGTGTTTACCCAGGGCCGGGCGTGTGGCTCGGGGTGGCGCCGCTGTCAGCCGCGACGGCTGCCCCCGGCCTGTGCTGGCCTCCAGATGTGAGCTGGCTCCAGCCGGCCGGGCCCCCCCACCCCGTGCACAGAGGGGCTTTATCAAAAGCGGCTGTGAGGAGGCCCGGGAGGCCGCCTGGCTCCAGCTTGCTGGCTCCAAGCCCCAGGCTTGCAGAAGCCAGCGAGCTGCACTTGGGCTTTTGTGCCCACGTCTTCATCTGCTCCACAGCCCCGCTCCTCTGTTTTCCTTGGGTCCTCTGGGGGTCCGGCCCCCTTTCCCGGGAAGCTAAAGCTCCGGGAGAAATCTGAAGGGGTGACAATGCAAAAAACCCCTCTTTTTAATTCATTTTTTTACATCCCCAAGGAGGAAAGGTAATCCACACAGGAAAAAAAGTGCAAAACTCCATCAAATTCCAGGGATGCTAAGTGAGTAGCCAGAGTGGAAACGCTGGTGGGAAGGGCGAATTGCAGGTTCAGAATGGTGGGGAGGAAAGCTAATTGGGAGGGATCGCAGGGGCTCAGTTCTCCCCATATTTTCTTTCTTGAGTTGGATGGTGGGGATGTTATTCTTTATATTTTCTTTGTTGGCCTGAACTACATATTTTGTATCAGTAAAGAATAATAACTAGAGAAAAGAAAAGGAAAAAAAAATTAAGACTTCCTCCTGCTCCTGATTCTGAGCCCTGCTGCTGTGAAGTGTCTCCTGATACTTTCTAGGGACTGAGAGGCCACAAACAAGTCCACCTATTCTCTTTCCTATTTTTCTTTTTTTTTACATAGAGTATGAAGATATAAACTGTTCGGCACCTGGCTGTTTTCATGGCACAGTGCAGCCCCATTCTTTTTCCAAGCTGCATAGTATTCCACAGGGTGAAGCCACCGTGCTTGTCTTCAGGCCCGCTTTGGCAGACCATACTGTGACATGATCCCCCTTTCCACGTGCCTTTGGGGACTCAGGCAAGTATTTTCTAGATGATCAACTCCTAGAAGTAGAACTGCAGGGTAAGACACATTTTCTCTTCCGAGAGCCACTGTTGACTGGCTGCTCTCCCTGAAGTCTGTGTCCTTGATTGTCCCACTAGCAATGCAGCCGCACACAAGGAAACTGAGGCACAGAGCTAGGAAGCTGTTCTTACGGGTGAGCTGAAACAGCTCCACGAGTCCTTCCTAAAAAACCAGCCCCCTCTTTTTCTGATTGCAAAAGAGAAGCATGTTTAGAAACTAGAAAATACAGAAATCGCAGATTTAGAGAATGAAGCTTCCCTGCTCCTCAGTGTCCAGCACCAGCCCCACTGGTTGGACGATCACGGTCCCCCCCTCACTGGTCACTCTGCTCCCAGACTTCTCCCTGATAGTTTCTCCTTGCTGGCTCACAGAGCGATTTTGTCCTCCAACCCTGGGGACATGTGGCAATGTCTGGGGGACATTTTAAGTTGTCACAGCAGGCAGAGGGGGATGTTACTGGCATCTAATGGGCAGAGGACAGGGGAATTGCTAAATATCCTACAGGGCCCAGGATGGCCCCAGACAGAGAATGGTCCGGCCCCAACATCATTAGTGCTGAGGCGGAGACATTTACTTTAGACTCTAGTCACGTCATAGCCCGTCCTGTGCTCAGACCTTGCATGGCTCATCCAGAGAACCGCTAGAGTCCTCCCAGGACCACAAGGCCCTGAGGAGGTGCCATGGCCTCCCCACCCCCCACTCAGCTCCAGCCACATCAACGCCTCCCTCTTCCTCCCACCTCAGGCCTTTCCTCTGCTTTTCCCAAACTCTCTTTCCCAGACATCTAACACTCTCTCCCCCGCCCTGACCCTGCCAACTGTCACCTCCTCCGGGAGGCCTCCCTGGCCTCCCTATTTAATACTGGTCACTCCCCGGGTGCTTCTGCCTTCTCTATCCTTGGCACTTGGGACAGATGTCTTACTGATTTGTCTGTCAATAGCCCACCTGGATCATAAACTCTTTGAAGGAGGAACAGGGCTGGTCTTATTCACTGCCGTGCAGGTTCCACAGCCTCTCGCACATAGTAGCTGCTCAATGAATGCTCAATAAATGGGGTGGATCCCTCACCCCACCCCAAGATCCTGATATCTAGGCAGCAGCTGGGGACTGAAGACCCAGTGACCATCTCACCAGCCTCCTGGGCCCACCTCACCCAGGTCCTGGCTTGACTGCACAAGGGCTCCCCTCACCAAGGACAGTGGCAGAAATGGAGGGACCCCACGGGCAACTCCCCAACCG
Organism: Saccopteryx bilineata; assembly: GCF_036850765.1. Classification (NCBI taxonomy): domain Eukaryota; kingdom Metazoa; phylum Chordata; class Mammalia; order Chiroptera; family Emballonuridae; genus Saccopteryx; species Saccopteryx bilineata. Next base: position 191,755,003 of record NC_089495.1, on the reverse strand, counting down.
CTGCCAGCATTTATGGAGCACTGACTGTTTACCCCACCCTGGACTGGGCAGCATAGAGACTGTACCTCAGTGAATTCCTGGGGGCTGGGATAGTGACTTAATCATCTTCCTGCCCCAGGGCCTATCAATAGCCAACATGTATTCAAACATTTATGAGGCACCTACTGTGTACCAGGGTCTCGACTGAGTGCATGTGCTTGCCAAGAGAGAGAATTGCCAGACAGGGGACTGAGAGAGAGGAAGAAGTCAGTGCACTTTTCTGTCAATGCTTTTCATTAAAATTTTTCCTGCAGAATGCATTCTTTGTGTAAATAAATAGACATGAAGAATTTCCGAGTATGAAAAAAATACAACCCTATCACCTACCAATGCTGGGAGGAAGACCAGGGGCCTGGGAACCAAGAGGGGGCAACTTCGGGATCTGGGGAGCCTTCCAGGAGGAGGTGAGTTCTGAGCTGAGGCCCCAGGACTCGGGACTGGACTAACGGTGGTGGGAGAGTCCTGTGCCGGCCACCACACAGACCTGGGAGGCTGCTGGTGCTCTGGCCCCCAGCCCGCTGAAGGCCCAGCCTCTTGCTGTGTGTGTGTGTCCCTAAGTCCGATGTTGCTTGGTGGCACTTATTTCAGTGTTATTTTTGTAGTGACCCATTTCTGTGTCTCCCCAGCCCACCCCTAAACTCGAGCTTCGTGAGGGCAGAGCCCACTCTGTCATGCTCCCCGCTCTGTCCCCGGGGGCCTGGAGTACATGGTAGGCACTTGTAGTGAGTTGAAACGTGTTCCTCGAGATTCATGTCTACCCGGAAGTGCAGAATGTGACTATATTTGGAAATAGGGTCTTCTCAGATGTCATTAATTAAGGATCTTGAGATGAGATCATATGTGCTTGGGGTGACTGGTGAGATCATATGTGATTGAGGTGGCTGGTGTCCTTATAAGGGGGACACCGAGACACACAGAAGAAGGCCCATGGGAAGACGGAGGCGGAGCTTGTGATGCATCTACAAGCCAGTGGGCGCCAAGGACCCCTGGGAGCCCCCCAGGAGCTGGACAAGACAGGGGGGCAGTTCTTAACTGGAACCCTCAGAGGGGACTGGCCCTGCTGACACCTTCATTTCAAAATTCTCCAGAACTGTGGAAGAATACATTTGTCTTGTTTTAAGCCACCACGTTGGTGGCAGTGTGTTGCAGCAGCTGCAGAAAACTCATCCAGATTTCACTCCTATGGGTGAACAGGTGAGCAAAGGACTGAACTGACAGCAGCTTAGCTTCGGTGGCCCTCCAGGGTCGGCCATGTGTGGTGAGGGGGCAGCCCTCATCCCTTATGATTGGGAGGCGGTCCAGCCAGGAACTGGGTGGGTGTGGAGAGCTCTTGAAGTCATCCGGCTAAGGTGACAAAGAAATAAGGTTTGTAGATGTCACCCCCTTCCCCAGAAGCCCATGTCCACACCCAGCTTGGACACTCAGGGTTGGGGTCTGGAGGCCTGACCCTCTACTGATGCTGACGCCTTGCAGATACTCTGCAGCCAGTGCTTGTCCCCAAATCCTGGATGCTCCTCAGGATGTCCACCTGAGTGACTCTCATCACCTTCAGTTAGAGCCCAGAGCCCAGGTTGCTAGGAGGGAAGTTCACCACCTGTCTGCCCGTAATCCCTCTTGCTGGCCTCTGGAGATCGGAAGGTGGTGGGATGCAGGGAAAAGAGCCTGTAACCCTACTCTGTGCTGAGTGATGGGTGAGTGGCTGCTCCTCCGCACGCCTCAGTTTCTCCACCTGTACTTGGAGGCAAGTTGCCTGCGTTCGAGGAAGTGATTGCGAAATGAATGAGGTGAAGCTGGTCTGGGCTTGCGGAGTCCCTGGCCCATAGGTGTTCACGGAGACGAGTTCGCCCTGGGCCCTGCTCTCCTGAGACACCGCCCTGGATCCTAAAGAGGGGATTAGACTTTCCCGACCTTGGATCCTTTCAAAGCCCTGACTCCTTTCCCAGGGTCTGTCTAGTGGCCCCATGAGGCCACCCCACCCCTAAGGAGTTCAGTATCTTCAGGGGGACCAAGGCTTAGATTTCATGCCCATAAAATGCCTGAAATCAAAGCAGGGCTCATGACACAAAGGGTTTTGAAGTTGCTCAGGGCAGGAGGGGGCGTGAAATTCCCAGTGGTCTTGGCCCCTCTTTGGGACCCACCATAAAGCAGGGTGTCTGGGGCTCAGGTAGGAGGGTAGTGTCCAGGTACAGGGGCACCTGTCATTTTAGCAGTTTTAATCATCTCAAGTGTTAAGAGTAGACAACTGGCAAAACTCAACTGAAAACCTCCTTTAGCCTGACCAGGCGGTGGTGCAGTGGATAAAGCATCGGACTGGGATGCGGAGGACCCAGGTTCGAGACCCTGAGGTCGCCAGCTTGAGAGTGGGCTCATCTGGCTTGAGCAAAGCTCACCAGCTGGGACCCAGGATCACTGGCTCAAGCAAGGGGTTACTCAGTCTGCTGAAGGCCCGCAGTCAAGGCACATATGAGAAAGCAATCAATGAACAACTAAGGTGTCGCAATGAAAAACTGATAATACTTCTCATCTCTCTCTGTTCCTGTCTGTCTGTCCCTATCTATCCTTCTCTCTGACTCTCTCTGTCCTTGTAAAAAAAAAACCAAAAAAAAAAAACAAAGAAAAGAAAACCTCCTTCAGCTGATGTTAGAGGCAGTGAGCAAAGATGAAGGAACCCTGTGGTTGGACGGTGGGGACTTGGGCCCTGGAGCGAGGGTTCCAATTCCTGTTCCGCCACTTACTCACTGTGTGACATTGGGCAAATTGCTTAACCTCTCTGTACCTCAATTTCCTCCTCTGCCAAAGGGGGAATAATAACAGTTTTTCCCTCAAAGGCTTGTAGAAAGTGACCAGAGTGACTCTATATGACATGCTGGCCTAGCCCTTGGGCATGGCTAGTGCTCAAGCCACTGACACCGTCACTCTTATTTCCCCGAAGGACACTCACTAAATACTTGCTGAATGAATGGAGCTGGAAGTGTGGATGCTGCTGTGTCCCTGGGTTAACTGGGGAGCTGTAGGGAGCCCTGTGATTTTGAATCACCCTGTAAACTGTAGTGTGCTGTGCTCACTAGACGCCACAGCTGAGTCAGCATGTTCTCGGTTGGAGTTTGTGGGAAACGAGCAGCTGAGGGTCCTGTGTGTTTACAGACAGATTCCAGAGCTGGGTGCTGATCAGGAACCAGGGCAAGGGGGCTTCTGGGTCTGGCTTTAGGCCTCTGACCACAGTGTCAAGTTTGTGGAGCAAAGGGTCAGGAAGCCAGTGAGGACAGGGAGGCCGGAAGTGGCGGGCCCAGTCTTCTGGCCTGAATTATCTGGGAAGAAAAGTAATCACATTCCATGGCTTGGGCGCTGAAGCCACTGCAGGAGGTGAGGGGGTGGGGGAGGGACAGGGCTGGCCTGGGCAGGTGGTGTCCCCACCTGAGATTCAGCCCTCACCAGGTGCTCCCAAATTGTGAATGGGGGGTCATGGCAGGCAGGGGACATCTCCTGGGGAAGGCTCTAGGCCGGGGTGCTGCTCAGGGACCCTGGAACAGGCTGAGCTGGCACCTCATGCCAGGCAGTGCCCACTCCCACCCCTCAGACCTTGGGGGCCACGGGTCAACAGAGGGGACTGCTGATGCTATAAGCCATAGATAGAACCTGAAAGAACTGATGGCCCTTCCTAGGATGGTCCTGAGGGGTGTCCTCTCTCTGGTGCCACTTGTGACTGGATGTGCCAACTAGTCCACCCTTCAGGAAAGATCTTATTCCCTCCCGACTGGATTCCAGCCCAGGACAAGGGTGGGGTGGGGGCTTTTGTAGCTCCCAGATCACTGCCTTCCTCTGAGGAAAAGCTCCTAGTGCCTCCTGCCCAGCCCGGCCCAGGGAAATCAACTATTGACTCAGCTCCCCCTCTCCACCCACTCTTGCACAGTTTTTAGGCCATAGACAAGGGGGCTTAGGCCAGATTTGGGGGATGTCTGGGTCTGGGCAGGGGCTCTTCCAGCCAGAGGTGGGACTGGAAAGTCATTCCCAGCTGGCTGTGGATGAGGCCAGCACACATGTGGGAGAGGCCTAGTATAGCACATCCATGTTCATTTATCCACTTGTTCAGTGTCTACTATGCATCAGGCATTGTGGGCTTTTAATGTGGCGATGTAACATGTACCCCAGGGCCTTTGTTTTTGCCATTCCCTTCACCTGGAACTGTCTACTGTGCCAGGTTCTAGGCATGGCAGGACCCCTCCCCTCCCCCCAATACGCACACTTAAAGTCACCTCTCACCAGCCCAGTGCTGCCCTGCCCTCCCATTCCGTTCTGTTGGGTATGTTCTTAATTCTTCAAATATCACTTTGTCTATTGTCCTCTTTCTCCCTTCAGAAATCCGCTCCACAAAAGGTAGGTTTCTTTGTGTGAGTTTTGTTCTCAACAGAGGAGTCAGTACACACCGCTCTATAAATGTGTGTTACATGAAACGTGTGTTAAACGAATGAATGAATGACAAACCAATGGGGGAAAACTCCACTGGGGAAGCTTAGGGATGGGATTTGGCTCCTAAGCCAGTTGGAGAAGATGAGCAGTAAACTGAGGCCTGAAGGAGGGGACTGGGTGGGCAGGTGAAGAAAGGGGGGAGATGGTGTGTTCTCAAAATGCCTTCCTCCAAGAGGGCATTAAAGGTAGCTCAGAGGTGGCAACTGGTGATGAAAAAAAATTTAAAAAGCCTTTACTCCACAGCCACCGTAAAAATCGAGATTTTAAAACTAAATTCTAGTTATATGTGCTACCAAAGCGAGCACCAGATTTTTACTAAATTCTGATGTCTGGCTTCTCTCGAAAAAATCAAAAGGTTTGGCCATCTTGATCTGGCATTCCAGCTGGTCAGTCCACCAGGTCACAGCGGCCCCCAGCAGGTCCCTGAGGCTGAGTTTTCCAGCCCTGCGGCCAGAGGCAGCGGTGGAGACTCCTCACCACCCTCTCCTCGCAAGCACACCAGGACTGGGTGACGTTAGCCACGTCCTTTCTGGGCCTCAGCTGGACCTCTGGGCTGGTAGCCCGGGTGTACCAGGTAGGGGTGGAGCCGCTCCAGGTCTGGGGGTGGGGTCGAGCTGCTCCAGGCCTGGGGGTGGGGTGGAGCTGCGCACCCCTCTCCCCGGGCATTCTGCAGGGTTCCCCTGCGTCAAATGCACACAGCCAGATGCCAGTGAGCCTAGCTCAGAGATGGTGCCTCCCAGCCTAAAAGCCACATCTGTCGCCTCCTCCACGCCCAGCCCTGGGGGCCGGGCTGGGAGCCGACTAGGGCCGGGCTGAGCCGGGCGGGTCCGCAGCATGCGGGCGCCCTCTGCAGGCCCACAGCGGGCATCAGGCCCGAGCCAGAACCGGGAGCCCCAACGCTGGAGACCCGGGTAGTTTCACTTTTCCTGGAATGGGGTAAAAAAGAGTCTTTACATACCAAAGACTGTGAGAATCCCACTAAAACCTCGTTGTCCTTACAACAATCCTGTGAAGTGGATACCAAAAGGCACGGAGAGGTTAGGGACCTGCCCACCAAGCTGGGGTTGGCCTGCCTGACTCTAGATCCTGTCCTGGGACCCATGAGGCAGAAAGATTACCGACGACCTCACCTTTACCCACTCACTCATGTGTGTCTGTCCTTCGCTTACCAATTCACAGACTTCACCTGGGACTGCCAAACTTCTTAGCCAGTCCATCTATTTGTCCCACCACCAACCAACCAACCAACCGCTCTGCTGCCTATCCACCATTTAATGAGTACATGGCTGAGGTGGCAGGAGCCTCACAGGCCAGCAAACCCTTCCCTTCTCAGTGCCCATGCCTGGCAGGTCCACCGGAACCGGAAACAACATGGCTTTTCAACTTGAGAAAAGACACCCAGTTTCACGCATAAGAAACGCACATGAAAACTGGGAAATAGCCCCTTCAGCTCCAAGGCGGCCAGGCAGAGCAGTATGATCACAGAGAGAGGGAGGGAAGCAAACTGTCCTCCTGCGTTGGTGGGAGGGGAAGTTACTACTTCTTTGTAGGCAACTTGAAAATGACAAAATTAAAAATACTCCTGTCCCTGGATAGAGAAGTCCACTTCTAGGACTTCATTGTGGACGAGCATGTGCATGTGCATGGCACGCACGCGCGCGCGCGCGCGCACACACACACACACACAACCCTGAGGCTAGAGAGCAAAACTGCCTCAGTGTCCACCAGCCAGGGCCTGGGCACCGGGGTGGTGGCACACCCAGTTCCTGGGCGCTCTGCAGCACAGAGGATTCCCTGGGCGCTGCTCTGCAGGAACCCCGAGAGGTCCTGCTAGGGAGAAAAGCTTCCTGGGAACAGCAAAGTGGAGGCCACGTTCCCAATTAGATTAGGAAAAAGAATGGGTGGGATGAAGAGAGTGAAGGAGAGGCCCCAATCATAGGTACCTGGAGAGGATGGGGTCAGAAGCAGGAGGGAACTTCCATTTGATTCTCTTCCTACTGTTTGAATTAACTTCTAGGTTCATGTAGTCTCTAATTAGTAACAATGAAAACGGGGTCTGCAGCTCAGGTTTGCCCACTGGGGTGTAAGGGGCAGATTCATATGAACAGAGGCTGTGATGTGGTCTCTGTCCTTCACCTCCAGTGTGGCTGCCACCTCCGTCCTCGTCACCACCAACAAATACACCTGCTTCTCGCCAATTCCTTTTTCTTTTTAAAAAAGATTTTATCTATTGATTTTATGGGGGGCGGTGAGAGGTATCAACTCATAGTTGCTTCATTTTAGTTCACTGATTGCTAGTCATATGTGCCTTGTCCAGACAAGCCCAGGGTTTTGAACTGGTGACTTCAGCGTTCCAGGTTGACACTCTGTCCACTGAGCCACCACAGGGCAGACTGTTCTCACCAATTCTAAAATGGAGAGTTTCACATGTTAGTCTGGAATTGGGACGTTTCTTAAAATCACGTCTTACACTTATAACTAGCATGTTTTCTCCGAGGACCCACAGCATGTTCCTGAGCAGAGCTTCCAGGACCGCAGGCCTCCCAGAGGTCAAAGGCCACCGTGATGGTCTCAACTGGGGCCGGCCAGCTGTGACAGGGAATGAAGAGTATCCCCCAGAGTTGTGTGACTTGCTTTTTATTATTAACACAAATTTTGGGAGATTTCACATAAAAATGCACATTCACGGCTTCTCTTGGCAAGACTGGGCATTTGTTGAGCCCATATTCCTGACACTGAGTAGTACCTTCACACTCACCCATCATCAGCCAGAACCTTCTAGATGTGGCCCATGTCGTCTTGTTCCTGGTGACAACACCACTAGTGCAATGAGGTTGACTCTGGCACTGAGATCTTCCTTCTTGCAAGGTCACCACCACCCATGTGCAGCAGCAGCTCTGACCAAAAACAGTAGTGACGTCGTGGAAGGCTCACCAAACCTTTAGGTATGTTCCGTTACCATCCCCACAGCTCGGAACCAGGCCAGCTGCCCTTCCTCGGAACCACCTCTTCTGCGTAACGAGAAAGAGGAAGCCCTGGTGCCTGTCCCGAGTCCTGCCACAGGGTTCTGTGGTGGGGGAACATTGTGGAGCTAGCACACCGAGGGGAGGGAACATGACTGAGTGTCCCCTCACTCCCAGGGCGGGGGTAAAAGGGCAAGGGGCCGAGGAACCTGCCGGCAGTGTCTACACTATCCACGTTGCTACGTCACAACTAGAGGCACTATGTATCAGTGGCATCCCCACGCAGAGGGCCAGCAGCTTCCTCAGCAGAGACACAGCTCAAGGGACCTGCCCTCACCCAAGATTGTGGGCAGGAGAGACCCATCACTGGTTTGCTGTTGTCAATTTGAAGGGGGGGCTTTATCCCCAACCCTGTCAGGTCACTGTGGAGACCTCCCTGCATTCTCACACCTTCAGGTTCTACAGTGAATAACAGTGGAAGTATCTTCTCTCAGGAGCAGAAGACCTGGCAGGAGCTGGGGACTAGTGTGATCCAGGGAGGCCACCTGCTTCTTCTTTGCCCTAAGTTTAGGCCTAAACTCCAGCCATAAACTTTACCACCTGTGAATCCAGCAATAAAGGGCAGGCTGCACAGCTGAGGGTCATAACCACAGCTTGCAGACCCAAAACAATGGTCACAAGAAAGTTCTGTTTCCAAAGGTCTCAGCCCCATTCCCTGACGACCCCTGAGAAGGGGGGACACTAGATTTCAGGTGGGACCCAGCTGCTCTCTGTCACTCAGCACAGAGGAGTGCTGTCTTTAGGTTCCACTCGGAACTGGCTTTGGGGGTTTTCCAGCAGGATTTTGAAATTTCAGAACCTGTCCTTTCTCCCTTTGGAGAGTTGAGTGAGGGTAAAGAACCCACAAATGTCCCTGGCCCAGTCCCCTTTCAGGGAAGCTGAAAGGCAGCGATTCACTCCAGAGGGCTCAGAGAGAGGGCCATTGGGCAGAAATTCGGGCAGTGCTTTCTGTTGGGTGGCTTATTAGGAACATCCTGGCTCTTTCCAAACAGCCAGGTTCTGACATCTGAGCGGCCCCGACAGCCACAAGGGGAAGGATGGCCTGGCTCCTGCCACAAGACACCGAGGGTGTGCCTGGTGGCGGTTGGGACCACAGCAGGAAGTTCAAATCCTGGGTAGAAACAGCCACAGATGTTTCCACCCTCACACATTGAATGGTAGTCAGATTGCCAATCATCAGATCAAAAGTCCTTCATAGATCAGAAATGTGTGACCCCCCCCCCACATCCAGTAGACTAAATCCAGGCAATAAATAGCTTGTAGCAGATGTAGCTGATGTCCACAAAGCTACTTAAATCAAAGGATGCCACCCCCTTTATTACAATCTTTTAGGTCGGATTGGCAAACTACAGTTCACAGGACAAATCTGGCCCACTGCCTGTTTTTGTATGACTCCTCGAATAAAGAACCAGTTCTGCAGATGAACATTTGCAACTGACATAATAGGGAATATTAACTTTGTATTCCAACTAAGCAAAATGTTCTCCCTTAAAAAAGGAATTCCCATTTTTTTTTTGGTTAGGCGGCTTGTATCATTGCAAAAAAATTGTAATCAATTACATTTTGAATTTCATCAATAAAAATTTTTGTGGAAATTTGTTTTCTCATATACTTACTTACATAATATCTTTGATTTTGCGCCTTGGCCCACAAAGCCTAAATATTTACTAACTTAGGTCCTTTATAGAAAAAGCTTGCCAACGCCATTAGGACATCAATTGGAATCCCAAAGCATCTAAACCTTTAAATTCTGTTCCTAAGTTATTATATCAAGAGGAAGAAGCGCACAGCTGCTTAAATATTAATGCACACTTTTTTTTATTATATTAAAATCAGGCAATGGTCTGACAATAAAAAGGCTGCTTATGGAATACTGTTATGTTAAACTTTACTTACAGGACATTAAATCCTTACAACTAAGGTTCTTCCCCAGAAAAAGATGAATGGAAACATCGATTGCTTTTCAGACTTGATAGCTGCTGCTTCAAAAGGTGGCTTTACACAAACGCTAACTTACAACAAAGAAAAAAACCCCTTTAGAACACAATGAATTGCTTTTATTTTGGTATACATCCACACCTCAGCATTTAGTGGTCCTGAACAGAAAAGTGGGAAAATGCAGCGATTTGCCAGGAAGTCCAGCCCGCCCATTTCGGGGTCCTGCCGTGCACACCGAGTTCTTGCTTTATCCCTGCTGAGGACCGCGAGAAGCTGCAGCACCGAAACCAAAGTATGCACCGAATTCAAGGTTCCTTGTGTTCCAGTTGTCAGATTCCAAACTAGACCCAAATGGACGGCAAAGGTGACCAAATGAGAACCCTGTTTAAAACGTCAATTTGTAAAAGGAAAACTAATCATAGGAACAGAGAAAAATTCATTCAGAGGGACCATGTGTGCTTACAAGTGTCTTCTGTGGCCTTCCTGAGCTAAAAAAACGCATCAGCTGATGACAGCAGAGGGTGGCAGAGCTGAGGACCTAGCGTTCATTTCCTAGGCTGGTGGCGAGTCATGAATGTGGGTCCAAAATTAAACGAGGGAGGTCAGACTCTTTCCAACCTCACCTGATGGCTTCTGGCCAAAGCAAGGGAGTGTCATGGAAAGTGTTGGGTGGTGAAGGTGCAGAAGGGGACTTGAGAAGGAAGGAGAAAGCAGCACCCCTCGATATAAAGGTGGGGGGAAGTGATATGGGGAAAGCCCTGAATTCCTCACCAAAGGCCAATTTTGGAGGGGAGCAGAGGGGGTTACAATCTATGCTTCGGCCAAGGGTGGCAGTAGAGTGGGGGACGGATGGCTTGGAAAGGGGGCATCATTTAAGACTTAAAAAAAGAAAACAGGGGTGCAAACTAAGCACCCCCACACACCCAGCAGTAGTCCCACAGGCTGTGACCTGAAACCTTCACATCTACTCTAACAAGCCACCCCAAGCTGGAGGGCTGTTCCAGGGAGGGGAAGGGTGGGGGGAGGGGACCGGGAGAAGGCAGAGACCCCAGGCCATGTAATCAGCAGCAAGGTGATTGTGTGATGTGTCTTTTCACAGTTGAGTTAGATGTGCCCCACCAGTTATGATGGGAATCAATTTAAATATACTTTCTTGATCCCAGAAGTTCAACTATGTGGACAGTGGTTACACTTGACAGGATGATTTGTTATAGCACAACTTATATATTTCAAATGGACAAAAAATTAGTATCATTTACAGTATCTTAAGATAAACTGCCTTTGAATGGGAACTTCCTTTCCAGTACTTTGAGGTCTACAAGACGTATCTAGAAAATTTACTACTGTGGAAAATGAAGACTGCTTAAATCGAATGGGGGGAGGGGTGGGCCTGTGGTTTTCTTTTTGATTAATTGCTGTAACACTGTCCTTCAGGTGGCTGAGGGAGTTTCATATTTTCTTTAGACATCATTAGGCGCCGAAGCTCCTGCAGGACAACTTTGATGCTATATGAATTCTGCCATTTTGCTAGCACTGATATGGCTCTTGGGTCCACCTATAAAAAGGCAAACAAATACCAATTACTGTTGGGCTCTCCAACAAAAGAATAGCTGTACACTGGAGTTAAGCTACAGTACAAACTTGAGTAAACGCATTTTTCAAGTTGAACATACTGATCACACAATGTTATCTGACAAGCAGAATACCTGCAAGATCCCTCCCACCAGTCTGTCTTCCCTTTTTATGTCCCAAACCCTCTTGTCTGGGAGAAGAAAATTATGGATAAGTAAAGCCACTGTTAGAGAAATGGCTCTGATACTCAGCGCGACTCAACCCAACCAGCTCTAAAACAGTGACCTGCTTCTGGACCCACTGCTACCACTGCTCAGGGCCTGTCCCTTCTCAACTCGACACCAGGTGGTTGATGATAAATATGTGCAGGGCAGTTGGAAGAGCACAGACAATGGGAGGCCTGGGCCCAAGCTCTAGTGACAAGGGCTTCCCTCAGAGTCATACCCTCTCAAGTTAACACAGCATTCCCTAAAAATATTTCCCAGAGTGTGGGTAGGGTCCAGGGTTCTGGACTTTAGGTGGAACTTGGATACATTATATACAACACACAGTAACAGGATCACCTCTTTTTAATATTTTTCTCCTAAGTCTTCAGAATCCCTCAAAATAAAGGCTTAGTTCTCATGATGGGCCACACCCTTGAACACCTGCTGATCTCTGCTTCGAACAGGAGAGCAGGCCTCAAAGGCTCAAAGCCCTTCACAAGCAACATAAGGAGGAAGAATTTATTAAACTTTGCTTTGTTTTCACAGTATTTCTTGTTGCCATTACTGCCTTATGACAAGTGAGACTGGTTTCCATTTATGGTAGTAAAAATGGTTGGAACAGTAAGTTAAAAAAAGCAAGGTCATTAAATACAAAAAGTATTATATCCCAGTGGTCCATAAATCAGGCCCACAAGGTCAAAGTGTGACCCTGAGCAAGATCTTTTATCTCTGTGCCTCAGTGTCCTCATTTCTACCTCATGGGGGTATATCATGAGGACTGAATGAGCTCGTATCTCAAAGTGACCAGCACACCACTGACCCAGAGTGAGTGCCATGAGTCATAGTCAAATACAATTGGGAAACAGGCCCCCACCCCAAATCTGCACATGTTTGTACTGCAATACATTTTATCATCAAATTACCAAGGAACACATGGGATCAGGCCTGAAGTGCCCATGATAGTAAAGTCCAAGGCTTTTCTCAACCCTGAGGAACAGGTAGGGGCAGAAAAAACAACTTACCACGCCATTAGAACTATTAACTCCATTCATATTAATTTTTGTTACAAATCTTACAAAGGGGGGTGCTTCTGGGTATTTAGGTCCACATTCTATTTTAAGGCTGTATATTCGGTTTTCATAAATTGTCTGGAAAAGAAGGGTACAAAGATGTCAGACAATTAAAAAGAATTCAGAAAGGCAGACAGACCTTCTGAAATCCCACTACCCCTGACTGCAGAATGGGTGCATCTGCTCCATTACCCAAAGTCTACGTGCTATTTGATAGGTCAGTGGTAACTAGTCCCTACACTAGTCTCTGTGAATTCTGGCCTTGGGGGAACAGAAAGACAGGAAAGTTAGCATCACTAAAGTTTTAAGTTAGTATTATTAAGGCTAATCAGATGGACTTGTTTCTATGTTAATTCCTTTACTTTGCAGAGCTGTCCTGCACTCTGAGGATGGTGCGTAGAGGCATTCTCTGTTCTGGGAAGCCACGTTAAATGTCTATCCACGCCAGGATCATCAGCCAGTGCACTGAATGTCGTTACCTCCAAAGCATAGAACAGGTATCTCTTTAGGGAACTTCAAAATTAAGCAGAAGGTGGGGGTGGGGGGTATGAGAGCTGCTTTCCCACGTCACCATCATTCTGAGGCTGTGCACTGAGCAAGGGATCTCAACCAGTAGGTACCACCCTCCCTTGCTGTCTCTATGATGACCTGTGAGATTACAGGTATTCAGTGTGCATGTGTGTGTGTGTGGGTGGGTGGGTGAGTGGGGGGTGTGTGTGCCAAGGACACCAGGCCTGCATGGACAATATTCCTGCCTCAAACACCAGCCATGCCTTTGCTGGGAGACACTGGCAAAGTCCAACCCCCACATCAATGAACTTCTCACTGAAATGTCTACCCAATGAGAAGCAAAATGTGCTGCCACTGAGGCTGTTCCTCCTGCCTACAGTACCCTGAACCCACCCGAATGAGCACACAACCTTTCAGACCCCATGCAAACATCACCTAGTCAAACACCTCCCACTTCATATATCACAAAGGTCAGAAGGCTAATCCACAGCTTTCTGTCCTATATGAAACTGCACTGTTATCACTTGTACCGGAAGACCACACTGTGATGCCTCCCACTGAAGGCAGGGGCCACCTTCACACGGTTCCCTTCTCAGGCACCTGTGCCCCTTCCTCAGTGCATGCTGAACTGAACAAACAACTATTCCCGTGTAAACAGCGATATCTAGCGATGTTTGGGGAAATAAATTACAGAGGATGTGATTTAAATCCCTGAAAACTTTGTGTCTAAAGAGTAGCCTGTCTTTAATAAAAAGACTGGAACATATTTTAAGATTCAGAAGGCATTCATAATATACCCAATAGAAACCTTTCACATCCCCTTTAGAGACCCTCAACTATAACAAAACCAAAACTTAAATCTGGATTTCCACCCACGCTCAACCTCCCCCACCATCTGGCAGTGAGTTAAACAAAAACCTAACAGCCAGCCACAGTTCCCTTTTCCGTATCCCTGCCTTCCAGTCATCAGAAAGTCTCAGCTTCTACCTCCAAAAGAGACCCCACGCCCACCCACTTTCCACCAGCACTCTACCTCATCCGAATCTCCAGAGCCTGCTTTCTCTCTAGCTCCCTACAGTCTGTTCTCCCCAGAGCAGCCTGGTTGACCTTTTAAACCCAGAAGCTGTCCCTGTGGGCCACTGCCTCCAACGGCTTCCTAGTGACCCGGGAAGAGGCCCACATTCCCAGAGCAGACCCGGTGCAGCTGCCGCCCTCTCCTTTCACGCTGCCTCCCTCCCAGGCCCTCTCCTTGCTCACGGAACACACCACCTTCTCGCTATCTTGGGTCCCTCTATGCCAGTCCCTCTTCTGTGTCCCACCTCTCTCTCGTTCAAACACTTTCCTCTCACAAGCCCCCTGAAGATGGACACCCAGGCTGGTGTCAGACCTGCCCACCCAACACAGAACAAGGAGGGCAGGGGCCTCAACGGAACTGGCACTCAAGTGTTTGTGAGGGAATGAATGCTGCCCTTCGTGTTCACATAAATGCACAGCTTGTTGCCATTAAGGAGTTTCCTCAGAGGGAAAAAAAAAATCACTCCGTAAACCTAACAGGTAGGATGCAAACAGGGATATGATTTCCACACAAGAGGTATGGAAAATATCAAAAGTCCATCCTCAGAACCCAGCAGTCTCCATAGCAACTACATACTAAGTGTTCAATCCACTGCACAGATCCCAAATCTATCCCTGGCATGTCCTGCATTAACGCCCAATGGTTTTGTCTATCAGACACGTCAAAGACCATGGGGACATGGGCTCGTGGTCACTGCCAGAATCACAATATCTTTTAAAATATCTGATACCACACTTTGGAGGCTCTGATGCATCAATATATTCATCTGCTGGTATGTTGTGTGGCTTATCAGATAAAATTTCACTGATGTCTATTAACAATAACAAAAATTGTTAAGAAGGTAAGCAGCTTATTAATAGGATTCTGATTATTATACAGATTAAATGTTAACATTACTCTTGACACTATGAAGTCTAATTTAAGAACATCCATGCTATCATTAACTTCTTAGAAAGAAAAAAGAAACACTGAATTCTGCCCACTGATGTTCAACTGGAAATTTTATTAAAACCCAGTAAAAAATGCCTCAAATCAAGTGAACATAGAGACCCTGAAGGGTCATTAAAAAGCCCAAAGTAAGACTTTTATAGAGAACAGAGTTCCAGTTTTCTTCTTTTGTTTGTGAGTGCTCCAGGCACCTGCTAAAAACGTTTTGTGGAAGAAAGGAAACGTGCCTGATGGGAGAACTGCTAGAACATTCCGTCTCTGGAAGGAACACAGTTCTTAGGATTCATTATTTGATCATGAAACAAACACTTTCCACGCTGTTGAGGCGCTGAGCTTCACTAGATCATTTGGCAGTGCCTATCAGAATGTGAAACAGGCATGCTCAGACCAGCAAGACCATTTCTAGGAATTCCCCACAGGCAGACTCATACTTGTTCACAAAAATGTGAAGCATTGTCTGCAACAGCAAAAATAACTAAATAGTCTAAGTGTCTACCTGCAAGGAACTGACTAAACAAATATGGCATATTCATATAATTAAATACTTTGTAGCTTTTCAAAGGCTGAGGCACACACACTGCCAACACAGAGCTGGGTGCAGAACACTTACAATCTGTAAAAATAAACAGATGTCTCCCCCTCCAACATATATATATATAATCCCAGCCTAATCATGAAGAAAAACATCAGGCATATTCCAAGAAACATTCTACAAAATACCTGACCAGTATTCAAAACTGTCAAGGGCAACAAAAACAAGAAAAACCTGGAATTGCCACAGCCACAAGGAACACAGGATATGACGACAAAATATAATGCTGTATCTTGGGTAGGATTCTGGAAGGGAAAATAGACACAAGGTAAAAACTAAGAACACCTGAATAAATTGTGGACATTAGTTAATAATAATGTATCAATAATTTGTTCACTAGTTTTTATAAATGTACTACTATACTAAAATTAATATAGTAACAATAAGGGAAATGGGTAGAGGATGTATGTGAACTTCCCATATTAGCGTTGCAACTTTTCTGTAAAATTATTATAAATTAAAATTTATTTGAAAAATATATGAGAAAAGAAAAAAAGGCATTGACTTAAAAATATACAAAGAAAATGATAAAATCTAAGTTAATATATAATAAAATGGTGACATTACGTCAACTAAATATCAACTGCTACTCCATTCAAA
This sequence comes from Saccopteryx bilineata, assembly GCF_036850765.1. Classification (NCBI taxonomy): domain Eukaryota; kingdom Metazoa; phylum Chordata; class Mammalia; order Chiroptera; family Emballonuridae; genus Saccopteryx; species Saccopteryx bilineata. The sequence continues at coordinate 191,738,963 of NC_089495.1, read as the reverse complement.
TCTTAATGCAGTTATATAAAAAGTGTGATTAATGTGGACACATGCTATGTTAAAATGAAAGGTAAGCCCTTACAAAGTAAAACTGTGGAGAGCCTGAGATCTTAATGACTCGGATGTAGACAGGTAAGTCAATACAGAGAAAGGTGCGAAGGGAGACGCACCACACGTGGCTCATGGGGAATCTGGGGAGAGTGGTAGGGATGCGGCAGTGATGGATAAACCAGAAAAAAGACACACTAGGTATTTTAACAGAGAAGTTAATATAGGGAATCGGTTACACTGGTGTCACTGGACTGAGAAAAAGCTTTAAAAAGGGAACCTAGAGAACAGGCTGCAGCTGATCAGACCTAGAGGCTCAAAGGAGAGGTCACTGGAGCTGAACAAAGACCTCTGAGGAGGGGCTACCGTGAGGTCGATGCTGGGAGTGCCCCCAAAAACTGAAGGCTGGAACCCACGGCTGATGCCAGAATGAAGGGCTGTTACGAGAGTGGCAAGACAGAACAAGCAAACAGGAAGGAGCAGGTCCCTGCTCCCGGCCTTTCAGGCCCTCTCAAAGGAAAAATGGAGTTTGCACAGTGCCAGCCCTAGTATCCAAAGCAGAGCAGAGAAAGGTGAGCTTGGAGCTTACTAACTGGCACCTGTACATGCCCTCTAGACCAGGAGTCCTCAAACTTTTTACACAGGGGGCCAGTTCACTGTCCCTCAGACCGTTGGAGGGCCAGACTATAAAAAAAAAAACTATGAACAAATCCCTATGCACACTGCACATATCTTATTTTAAAGTAAAAAAACAAAACAGGAACAAATGCAATATTTAAAATAAAGAACAAGTAAATTTAAATCAACAAACTGACCAGTATTTCAATGGGAACTATGCTCCTCTCACTGACCACCAATGAAAGAGGTGCCCCTTCCGGAAGTGCGGCAGGGGCCGGATAAATGGCCTCAGGGGGCTACATCCGGCCCACGGGCAGTAGTTTGGGGACCCCTGCTCTAGACAGTGACAAGACACCATTTTCCTTTGTACACAAACTTTCCCTCTCGCCACTAGTCAGGGAATCTGAGTGAGCCACAGGACCCATCTAGAGTCCATTTTATTCATTTCTCTAAGTCAGTCCTAGTGCCACAGGAATATTCTATATCCTAAAGACTCAAGTGTCGGGTTAACCACACAATACTAATACAATAAAGAGGCACTTGCTCCTTCCCATCTACTTTCTGTTTTTGTCGGTGTCACCACAGCAAGAGCCCCTCGGCCTCCGCAGGGACCAGCAACAGAGAGTCATTCCTCTCCAGAGCTAGGTCCCAATGGCCCCAGCCACCTTCCCTGCCCTCCGAGCCTTGGGCAGTGGCTACTGTTTTCTGTAGTGTTATCTCTGTGTTCCCACAGTGAACCTTTTTTGCTTTTTCCAGTCCAACACCTATTTGATCAACTTCCTATATTATCTTTGTTGAAATACCTAGTATAGTTTCTCTTTTCTTGACTAATGCAAAGAGTTAAGGGGAACAAAGTGAACTTCTTACTCTACATACTCTGTATTGTTTGTATTTTTCTGAAGTGAGAAGCGGGGAGGCAGTCAGACAGACTCCCGCATGCACCCCACCTGGATCCACCCGGCAAGCCCACTAGGGGGTGCTGCTCTGCCCATCTGGGCCATTGTTCCATTGCAACCAGAGCCATTCTAACGTCTGAGGTGGAGGCCATGGAGCCATCCTCAGAGCCTGGGCCAACTTTGCTCCAATGGAGTCTTGGCTGCAGGAGGGGAAGAAAGAGATAAAGAAGAGGGGGAGGGGTGGAGAAGCAGATGAGCGCTTCTCCTGTGTACCCTGGCTGGAAATCGAACCCAGGACATCCACACGCTGGGCCGATGCTCTACCAATAAGCCAACTGGCCAGGGCCTCTGTATTGTTTAAAAATTTTTTGAGACTATATTCATACATCAGACATGTAACTTAAAGCTTTTAAAAAAGAGACAGGTCAATATGTACCGATGTGGAAAGATGTCCACCATCTGTTAAGTGAAAAAAAAATTACAAAATGTTATGCACAGCAAGGTCTTATTTGTATTAAAAAGGATATGTGTTTGTTTGTGTACCCACAGCAATAGCCAGCAGAGACACACCACACACCAAATGACCAGTTTTCATTCTGTGGGGAATATAGAAATGGGGAAAGAGGATCATTTCCTTTTACTTCATACACTGCTGTAATTACTTTTTGTTCTTTATTATTTTTTTTAAAGATTGCATTTACTGATTTTTAGAAAGAGAGAGAGAGAGAGAGAAGCATCAACTCATAGTTGCTTCACTTTAGTTGTTCATTGAGTGTTTCTCATATGTGTCTTGACCAGGCAAGGGTTTTCAAACTGGCAACCTCGGTGTTCCAGGTTGACACTCTATCCACTGTGTCAGGTCAAGTTACCTTTTGTCCTTAGGTATGGATCCAGTACTTTTAGATACCCAAGTATGTATACAAACACATACCCAGGCTCTAACCCACACATAAAAACACTATCTGGAAAACCCCAAGGCATAACAGTGCTTCTTAACAGAGACGATTTCTGTCCTGCCTAGCCCTCCTAGGTACGGATGGGAACTAGGCAACATCTGGAGAAATTTTTGGTTGTCACAAGTTGGGGAGAGACATGCTACCTGCATATAACGAGTAGAGCCCAGAGATGCTGCTAAACATCCTACAATGTACAGTACAGCTCTACAACAAGAATGATCCAGTCCAGTATGTCACAGTCAAGGCTGAGAAACCCTGCTCTATAATCTGTCTACTGTTGGCACCTCTCTAGTCAGAATAGAAATACTCTACATATAATGCTGAGGACAATGGACACCTGCCTGAATTTGCCAAGGGGCACTTGCATGGGTTCAGGGATGCAGAACTTGCTTTCCCTGAAGTGGGGGAGGAAGGCATTCAAATAGCTTACATACACATAAAGATGTATAGTAAAAAGCCTGTCTCTTTTCCACACTGGCCCCCACCAGCCAGAACCCTTTTGAAGAAGGCAACCATTGTCACCAATTTCTTTTATGTTCTTCCAAAAGTATACTAAGCATACATGAGCACAAGTATTAAGTATGACCTCTTCCTTTCCCCTACGCTCCCCCATCCCATGTGACAGTATGTTCTGTATACTGCTTTGTACCTCCCTTTTTTCACTTAAATATCATGGAGATCATCCCATTTTTAGCACATGTAAATTTGTATCATTCATTTAAACAGCTAAATAACATATAATATGGTCAACTGAAAGATCTTGAGGCGGTTTCCAATATTTTGCTACTATTGAAGATGCTGCATGAAATAATTTTGTACACACAGGCTTTTGGGCAATACATTCAAGAAAAGCTGAGTAAATTCCTAGCAGAATGGCTGGGTCATATTGTATACATCTTTTAAATTTTGATGGCTTTTCTTTAGAATAATACAATAACAAAAATATAACAGAAAGATGAGTTACTCAAGTGCTCAATTTAGATGCTTTAAAAACCCCATACATACCCTGTATGCTAATCTTAAAACAGACTGGTCACTGTCACTGCATTAAAATTAATAAAAATAAGATTAAAACAACAACAACAACAACAGACTGGTCACAGGAAGCACCTAGAAGCAGACAGTTTCTTTTATGACTCTGCTTTTAATCTTGGGGGTCAGGACAATGAAAACTACAGGAGTTAAAAAGACAGACGATAACAAGTATTGGTCAGGGGAGGCAGAGAAATCGAAACCCTGCTGCATTGCTGGTGGGAATGTAAAATGGTGAGCCACTGTGGAAAACCAGTCTGGGCAGTTCCTTAAGATGTTAAACACAGAGTTACCTTATGATCCAACAATTCCATTCCAGGTATATACACTCAAGAGAAGTGGAAACATATATCCACACAAAACCTGTACTTTATAAATGTTCATAGCAGCATTTTTTATAATAGGGGAAAAGTGGAAAAAATCTAAATGCCCATCAACTAATTAATGGATAAACAAAATATGATATATTTATATAATGGAATATTATTCCGTCATAAAAATTTAAGTGCTATTACATGGATAAACCTTGAAAACATTACACTAAGTAAAAGCCTAGTCACAAAAAAGCACATCTTAATGATTCCATTGATATGAAATGCCCAGAACAGGCAAATTCAGAGATGGAAGTAAATTTGTGATTGTCAAGGATGAGGAGTGGGGGTTGGGAGTGGGGAGTGACTGCCAATGGGGTTGGGGTTTCCTTCTGGAGTAATTAAAATGTTTTGGAATTAGTGATAGTTGTACAGTTCCGAGTATAACAAAAACCACTGAACTGTACATTTATGTTTTCCATTAATTTTTGAAAGAGAGGAAGAGGGGGAAGGGAAAGAAAGAGAAGCATCAATTCATTGTTCCACTTAGTTGTGTACCCATTGACTGCTTCTCAAATCTGCCCTGACTGGGGCTCAAACCAGTGCCCTTGGGATCGGGATCAAGCCAGTGACCCCGGGATTAAGCCAGCAACCCTGTGATAGAATGGTGAACTCGGTGCTCCAGGAGCACTCTCTATCCACTGCACCATCAGCCAGGGCCGAATTGTACATTTAAAAAGCGTGTCCTATGGTATGTGAATTATATCTCCATAAAGCCGTTATTTTGTTGTTGTTGTTTGTTTTTACAGAGACAGAGACAGACAGACAGGAACGGAGAGATGAGAAGCATCAATCATTAGTTTTTCGTTGCAACACCTTAGTTCACTGATTGCTTTCTCATATGTGCCTTAACCATGGGCCTTCAGCAGACTGAGTAACCCCTTGCTCGAGCCAGCGACCTTAGGTCCAAGCTGGTGAGCTTTCCTCAAACCAGATGAGCCCCGCGCTCAAGCTGGCAAGCTCAGGGTCTCGAACCTGGGTCTTCACATCCCAATCCGACGCTCTATCTACTGCGCCACCGCCTGGTCAGGCAAAGCCGTTATTTTTTAAAAAAGGATGTATAGACAGCTCCTTGCATGCTGAAGTTATTAATGAAGTTAGCCCCTTTTGTAAAGAGATAAACTGAAACTCAACTGATCTAAAGTGTTTTAGGTAGAACAGAATATCTTCAACAGAATTTAGTGGTTCATTTTATTTGTTCATTTGTTTAAGTGTATATAATTCAGTGGTATTTAATGTATTCACACTGTTGTGCACTGGTTCACTGTTAAGTTGTTAGAACCTGAAAATCGGTCTGTTGATTAACAAATCTACTGAACAACTAGCCTATTCATTCTTAGTTATTCCCAGGTGCTCTGGGGGTAAGGAGTAGGGACTAATAGTTCTCATCCTCAAGAAGGAGATGAAATACAGTAAGGGAAGCCATTGCCATGCAATGGACTTTCAGAGACAGCAAGACAAATGATCTGTATGAAGAAAAGAGCTTTCCAGATCAGGTTTTCTCCAGTATTTAACAGATCCAGAAAAACCCTGGCTTTCATAGATTTAAAAAAAGATCAAGAAATGAGTAAAAAGATATTGAATATATATATATATATTTGTATTTTTCTGAAGCTGGAAACGGGGAGGCAGTCAGATAGACTCCCGCATACTCCCGACCGGGATCCACCCGGCACGCCCACCAGGGGGAGATGCTCTGCCCATCCGGGGCGTCGCTCTGTTGTGACCAGAGCCACTCTAGCGCCTGGGGCAGAGGCCACGGAGCCATCCCCAGTGCCCGGGCCATCTTTTGCTCCAATAGAGCCTCGGCTGTGGGAGGGGAAGAGAGAGACAGAGAGGAAGGAGGGAGGGAGGGGTGGAGAAGCAGATGGGCGCCTCTCCTGTGTGCCCTGGCCGGGAATCGAACTCGGGACTTCCGCACGCCAGGCCGACGCTCTACCACTGAGCCAACTGGCCAGGGCCGATATTGAATATTTTAAAACCCTGTAGCAAAACTATAGCGTTACAAAAATCACTCAAGAAGTAACATTAAATGGCAAAGTCAGTCTTTTGCCATGAGTGTTTATGACAGTCGAAGATCAACATTAGGTTGTCCTAACACTTTATGAGCATGACAATTCCTGGTTTAAGTTGGGGCCATGACCCATGTGACTTTCTGTCTCCCACAGAGGTGGTGCAGAGCCTTGCATGCAGTATTATCCTTAAGCACAGGCAGAATCTCCTACTGCTTGTCTGAAAAAGCATCACGTTATGGGAATCTACATCTTCACTCCCACATCCCATCGCACTAAACACTCCAGATAGTTCTATAATGGGAACAGAGGAAAACCCCAAGTATAAACAGGAGGGACACAATATAGCACTGTGGTTAAGAGCCCAGGCTCTGGAGTCAGACCTGGTTTGGGAATTTATCAGCCATGTGACTTTGGGCAAATAACTTTACTTCTGTTTCCTCACATGTAAAACTGAATGCAACTACACAATAACTGCACCTAGCAAAAGGTTCTCGTGAGAATTAAAATGACACTCTGGGGGGTTTAATCAGAAAAAAAGGGTTAGCTGGCATTATGAAGCTCGGGAACTCTCACAAATCACAAAGCTCTAGAAGAGCAGTCACTTTCCACTCTCTTCTTTGCAAAGGCCTCTGGGCCTAAGAGTGCCTGGAACAGACCAGAGCGGACAAGGCAGGGGAAGAGCCCTTTGTTGAAGAGCCCAAAAGGAGGATACAGATGCATGGCAGAACTGGAACACAACGAATGTAAGTCACAACGGAAGGTTTTCCAAGGTTCATCTGGACACTGTCTTCAGGAACGCTGGCTAGATCTGGAGCCTGGTTCTTTGATAAGCCCAAGAGTTTGTTTGTTCTAAACTACATCTGAGGGTATAATTACCTTAAACCTCACTGTCTACATTGTCATGTAAATTCACACTATGAGTCTAAACAGGTTTTTGCTTACCATTTAGAGGGATTAAACAGGATCAGAGGAGGTTCAAATATATAAACTGAAACTGGTCAAAAAAGAATAGCCACATTTCAGAAAATATACCCTTGGTGAGCTTTTTCCATGATAAGGCTAGTGTTTTTTAAAGGAGGCACAGTGAATTTAAGACATTGACATTTATAGCCGTAGCTCGACGCTTACTCTTGGAGGCCCAATTATCATCCCTGTCCATCTTGTAAGTGTCATGTCTTCGTCATCTTCTAGACCCCAGCTAACTGTGCCATCTCCTACTCCTTTCTGGCCTTCTTCGAGTTCTTCCAACAGTCGAAAATTGCGAGGGACTTTTACTCCTAAAATAAATGGAAAGAAATTCAAGATACTAGCAACTCCAGGGGAACTTGTAAACCTAGAGTAGTTGCTCATTACCACTACCGGGGAACGAAGATGCTAACATGCAAATAATGGCTGGAAGCTGTTGTACCTCAAACTTTCTGCTTTCCAAGCTAATGGTAATTGACCAGCACAACCAGAAGGAAGGGCGTACAGTTTTATTACAGGTGAAGTGATAACTAAACCAGGCTCGATGCCCAAACCTAGGACACCCTACCCCATTCCCATGGCTTTAACAAACTTCATAAAGGGTTTACATGTGGAAATGTTGATTAATTTGGGTCCACCAGTTCGAGATGAAAACCATCAATACCAAGTGCTAACAAAAGTGCCTTGGAAGAAAAGAAGCAATTTCTTTTGTTTGTTCTTATTATACATTTCTGAGAACAGTGTGCTCACTTGTTGGAATGACTTTCATACTACCTTAGGAGGGAGTCACCCTGTGTCAAATAACAATGATGTCCTCTTGATCAACTAAGAGTCAAATGAAGGGACCAAGGACAACATTTTCAATTGGTTAAGCCAGGTTTCCCTCTTAAAAGAGAAAGTTAAAGAGGGTAGCCAGTTCTCTGATTTACTTGCTTTCACAAATCCCAAAGGCTGACAAGGATTTCATGAAAGCAAGTACACAGACACATCTCAGTTTCCAGCCACTACTTCAGAGTTCCAGCTGAGGCTTGAGCTGTTCCTGGGTTTCTCCCAGAACAGAGCCTTGGTACTGGGGCCAAGGGGAGAGGAGGCTGTGGGGGGGCATAGAGCATATATCCTAGTACAGTGGTCCCTGACCCCCAGTCCGCAGACCGGTACCGGTCCGTGGGCCATTTGGTACCGGTCCACAGAGAAAGAATAAATAACTTACATTATTTCCATTTTATTATATTTAAGTCTGAACAATGTTTTATTTTTAAAAAATGACCAGATTCCCTCTGTTACATCCATCTAAGACTCACTCTTGACACTTGTCTCGGTCACGTGATACATTTATCCATGCCACCCTAAAGGCCGGTCCGTGAAAATATTTTCTGACATTAAACTGGTCCATGGCCCATAAAAGGTTGGGGACCACTGTCCTAGTATATCCTCAAGTTGCTCTCCCAACCAGTCCTGCCTACCTTTCCTTCTTCCTACCTCTTTCTCTGGATAAAACTCAGGATCCAGGCAAATTACGAGCTTTCTTTGACTCAAACGCTAAGTCCCCAACCAGCTAGACTCTCAGAGGTAAGCAGCTCTTAACATATTACTGTGAACAAAGACCAAAGACCCAATGTGGGGCACTCAGGACTATGGACAGTGTTCCCCGTATTTCCCAAAAACAGATGCGTGCTGCCAATAATTCAATTTTAATAAATATCTGAGCTTCTACTATATATCAGCCACTTTTCTAGGCACCAGGGAATAAGCAATGATAAAACCAAAATACCTGCCCTCATGGGGCTTACATTCTAGCAGGATACATATAATTGCCAAAATAAATATGCAAATTATATAGTTTAGCAGAAGTTGGTGTTTTAGAGCAGAAAGTAATGAGGGGAGGAGTTACAATGTAGGGTGATCAAGGAAAATCTTATTACAATCAGGTGTCATGACTCAAGACCTGAGGACAGGGAAGCCTGACTTATGGGTAGCTGGAGGGAAAAGCTACCAGGCAGAGACCTTGCCCACAGTGTCAAAGAACAGCAAAGACGCCACTTTAGCTGCAGCAGAAAATTAGGCACTCCAACTGTTACTGAGTGACACAAAAAAAGCCACTAGAGCCTGACCAGGCAGTGGCGCAGTGGATAGAGCATCGGACTGGGATGCAGAGGACATGGGTTCGAGACCCCAAAGTTGCCAGCTTGAGTGCGGGCTGATCTGGTTTGAGCAAAAAGCCGACCAGCTTGAACCCAAGATCGCTGGCTTCAGCAAGGGGTTACTCGGTCTGCTGAAGGCCCACGGTCAAGGCACATATGAGAAAGCAATCAATGAACAACTAAGGTGTTGCAACGCTCAATGAAAAACTAATGACTGATGCTTCTCATCTCTCTCTGTTCCTGTCTGTCTGTCCCTGTCTATTCCTCTCTCTGACTCACTGTCTCTGTAAAAAATTAAAAAAAAAAAAAAAAAAAGAAGCCACTAGAGTTCTAACAGAGTAAAAGAATCTGACTTGTTTTTAACAGGATCCCTCTGACTACCGTGTGAAAAACACAGAGAAGGGAGCGAGGACAGAAACAACAAGGAGGCTACTGCAAGAATCCTGCAGAAGATAATGCTGGCGTGGACCACGGTGATGGCAGCGAAGGTGGTAAGGAATAGCACAATTCTATTTTCTTTTTTAAAAATTGTTTATTGATTTTAGAGAGAGGAAGGGAGAGGGGGAGAAACACCAATTCATTGTTCCATTCAGTCATACACCCACTGGTTGACTCCTCCTGTATGTGCCCAGACCAGTATCAAACTTGCTACCCTGGTGTATCGGGGCAATGTGCCAACCAACTGGCCAGGCCAATTCTAGATGTTTAGAGGTCTGACTTGCTGTCAGATTGCCTGTGAAGTATGAGAGAAAGGAGAGTCAACTATGGGCCCTAGGCTTTTGGTCTGAGCAACTGGAAGGATGGAGTGACACATTAGATGATTTTAGGTGGCACATGATAGAACATTTGCTTTTACAGTCATGTATTTATTTTTAAGAATAACTTAATTAAGGCAAGTGATATTATACTAACTTCCTATTTATGTTAATAGTAAAAATCTTCCTTCAAAAATAAATGTAAGCAAGAGAGTCAATGATTGAAGTAAAATGTCAAATAGCACAGCAAAAATCTGACAGCATAGTTGAAGGGCTTGTCTGGGAAACACTGGGATTCTTCATCCATAGAATGCCAACTGGATTATTCAACTATTTTGGATTAAGTCTCTTCCAGAAAAAAACCACAAAACTGAAAATGTTTGTGACATTATAGGCAAAAAGCCAGAAAATACAACATCTTTTGTTCAGAAAGAGTTAAAACTAAATCTTTAATAATTCTAATTTGGCTTAAAGGGAAAAAAAACCACTGTGCATTACTATTGGTGAGTTTATAAACCTAAACTAATAAAAATGAATACTCAAAAGAGCACAGAATCATACTAATAGGACTGATAAATAGCTCCAGAACCTGTTCACAGATGGCATAATGAGCTGAATTGTGTCCTCTCAAATTCACGCTGAAGCCCTAACTCCCAGCATCTCAGAACGTGGCTGTATTTTGAAACAGCGCTTTTAAAAGGGGTGATTTAAAGTGAGACTATTAGGCTGGGCCCTAATCCAATTTTGACTGATGTCTTTAATGAGAAGAGAAAATTTAGACACTCACAGAGACAACAGGGATGTGCACTTCCACAGAGTCAAGGCCATGTGCAGACACAGTGAAAAGGCAGCCAGCTGTAGGCCAACGGGAGAGGCCTCAGAAGAAACCAAACCTGCTGACTCGATTTTTTTACTTTTAGGCTCCAGAACTCTGAATCAACTTCTGTTGTTTAACAACCCCCGCCCCGGTCCGTTATTTTGTTATGGCAGCTCTAGTAAGCTAATACAGATGCTAAGTGACATCTTAAATTGGAAGGAATTAGAGACCAAGATGGTAACAGTGGTTATCTCTGGGTATAAAGATTATGGATGATTTTACCCCCTTTTCTGTATTTTCTGATTTCTTTTACCTCTCGTTATTATTGTGAAACAGAACAATAACAATACACTTAAGGAGCCGTGTCCATCATACTTCACTTGTACTTGCACTTGGAGTGCCCCTCCCCCAGATAGCTACCAGTCATGCTCCCTCACCTTCTTCAGGGCTTAGTTTATGTAACCTGATTGCAGTAAGGGTCACAGATTCTCTGAGAGTAAGAAGCTCACTTAATGCATTCCCTAAGTGACTAACTGTAAAAGTGTCTGTGTTTTAAAATATTATCAAACTTGTTCAAGTCAAATGCACAATGGTAAAGCACAACAGTTTCCATAGTGAAGTCCTTCATTATTGAATGGAAGCTGCTGTTTTTGGCAAGATAAATATGCTACTTTCTTGTGTCAGATAAAATTTAAGTCAGGCTGGATTAACTATTTCTGGTATGACCATTTCTCTTGTAAACTTTGGCAAAGAACATCCTTATGGCTAGAAATGTTACCTCTTCAATCTAACAACCAGCTCTGATCAGGACATCCTTTTTTTCTTTTTTTTTTCTGAGAGAGAGAGAGAGAGAGAGAGAGGAAGAAAGATAGATGAGCAGCACCAACTCATAGCTGTAGCACTTTAGTTGTTCACTGATTGCTTTCTTATGTGCCTTGACCAAGGAGCTCCACCTGAGCCAGTTACTCCTTGCTCAAGCCAGCGACCTTGGGCTTCAAGCCAAGGTCATGGGGTCATGTCTATGATCCCATGCTCAATCTGGCAACACCCATGCTCGAGCTGGAGACCTCAGGGTTTCGAACCTGGGTCCTCAGAGTGCCAGTCTGATGCTCTATCCACTGTGCCCCTGTCTTGTCAGGCTCATCAGGAAATCTGAATCCAAGTGTCACAAGTTCATTGCTATTAGTTTCAAAACAAGTGATGAATTCAAGTTATATTTTATTTTTTTAGCAAGAAAGAGAGACAGGCAGGGACAGATAGAAAGAGAGAGAGATGAAAAGCATCAACTTGTTGTTGCAGCACTTTAGTTGTTCACTGATTGCTTCTCATACGTGCCTTGACCAAGGTGGAGGTGGGGGCTCCAGCTGAGCCAGTGACCCCTTGCTCAAGCTGGCGACTCTGAGGTTTCAAACCTGGGTCCTCAGCATCCTAGGTCGACGCTCTATCTACTGCGCCACTGCCTGGTCAGGCTCAAGTTATATTTTTCTGATGTTTGATTCCTACTCGTGAAGTAGGGGAAAATATACAGTGTGTCTGTAAAGTCATGGTGCACTTTTGACTGGTCACAGGAAAGCAACAAAAATGATAGAAATGTGAAATCTGCACCAAATAAAAGGAAAACTCTCCTAGTTTCATACCTATTTGGTACAGTTTGATGTGGGCTCACGCACAGATTTTTTAGGGCTCCTTAGGTAGCTATCCCGTATAGCCTCTACAGACTCGTCATTGACTGATGGCCTACCAGAACGGGGTTTCTGCACCAAACTGCCGGGTTCCTTCAACTGCTTATCCCACCGAGTAATGTGATTCCTATGTGGTGGCGCTTTGTTATAAACGCATCAATATTCACGTTGCACTTCAGTCACGGATTCGAATTTAGTGAGCCACAGAACACACTGAACTTTCTTTCCTCTGTACCGTCCACATCTCAACTGGCATGGCCGTGGGCTTTTCTGCTGTATACACGAAGTCACGTCATCATCTGCGTATGTGCACATGCTGCCACATCATCCTACAGAAACTGGGAGGGTTTTCCTTTTATTTGGTGCAGATTTCACATTTCTATCGTCTTTTGTTGCTTTTCTGTGACCGGTGAAAAGTGCACCATGACTTTACAGACACACTGTATTTATTAGTAATGACTCCTAAACTTCCAACAGACATTTCCATGGAATTAGACACTCAATTACTTAAAAGCAAAGAGTGCAAAGCCCATATACACGACACTGAATAACAACAAAAAGAGTCAAACTTATTTTAGATTAGTAATGTAACGGAGCACCACAGAAGGCAAAGCCAGCTTTTTGTTATTACTGCAGTGCTTACATTATAGGATAGTTCGATTTGACTTAATTATAAAGCAGGCATCAGAAATAGTTTAATAAATGAAAAACTTTGGGTGGCTGATATCTATTAGGCACTATTAAAATATCCCAAGCAGGAGTTGGAATACACATACAAATATCAAAATAATTGTACTATATACTGATTAATTATAGTAACACTCCATTTGAACAGCAATTTTTAAACTTCTTTTGGTCTTAAGACCCCTTCATATTCTTTTTTTCCCCCCAGAGACAGAGAGAGAGAGAGAGAGGGATAGATAGGGACAGACAGGAACGGAGAGATGAGAAGCATCAATCATTAGTTTTTCGTTGAGCATTGTGACACCTTAGTTGTTCATTGATTGTTTTCTCATATGTGCCTTGACCGCGGGCCTTCAGCAGACTGAGTAACTCCTTGCTCGAGCCAGCAACCTTGGGTCCAAGCTGGCGAGACCTTGGGGTCTCGAACCTGGGTCCTCCACATCCCAGTCCGATGCTCTATCCACTGCGCCACCGCCTGGCTTGAGCACGGGATCATCTGGTTTGAGCAAAAGCCCTTTATATTCTTAAAAATTACTTAAGACTTCAAAGAGCCTTTGTTTAATGCATTATAGCTATTGATATATACTGAATTTAGAAATTAAACGGATTTAAAAATATTTAATTCACCTGACCTGTGGTATGTGGTAGTGCAGTGGATGATGTGTGGACCTGGAATGCTGAGATCATGGGTTCAAAACCCTGGGCTTGCCTGGCCAAGGCACATGTAGTTGTTGATGCTTCTTGCTCCCACCACTTTCTCTCTTCCTCCCACCCTTCTAAAAATGAATAAATAAAGTCTTAAAAAATATATTTAATTCATTTACAACTAACCCTATGAACCACTGTGTATTAAGATAAATAACATGGCCCTGGCTGGTAGGTTCAACGGTAGAGCGCTGGCCCGGTGTATGGAAGTCCTGGGTTTGATTCCTGGTCAGGGTACACAGGAGAAGCAACCATCTGCTTCTCCAGTTCCCCCCCTTCTCCCACAGCCATGGCTCAAAAGGTTCAAGCAAGTTGGCCCCGGATGCTAAGGATGGCTCCATAGCCTTGCCTCAGGCTCTAAGATAGCTCAGTTGCCAAGCAACGGAGCAGTGGCCCCAGATGGACAGAACATCACTCTGTAGGGGGCTTGCCTGGTGGATCCTAGCAAGAGTGCATGTGGGAGTCTGCCTGCCTCCTTGCCTCTCACTTAATAAAATAAATAAATAAATAAATAATATACCTTATGAGATAACTATATTTTCCAAAGAACAAAATAAATTAGTGAGAAGAGTGGTATGACTTTGCAAATTTCTATCATGTCTGGCTTAAAACAGGTTTAAGAACTGAGGAGAGCTAGAGAAAACACGTCCCGTCCAAAGGGAACAGTCACTCCTTTGCTCTGACCAAATGTCTGTGGATCAGACTCTGCTTATGGTCCAACACTTTCCAACATCGGGGGTCACGTAAAAGTTCTCAAAAATCCCTTTGGACCATAACATCCTAGGTTTAGATCAGATATTTTAAACTCTTTCTTTTATCAGAAGATTAAATAGAGATTGATAAACGTTGTGCTAGTCAGGCATCAGGCGGTTAAGTACTCTATTAACCTTTATTTAACTAAATCTTAAATTTAGTCTACATACTGGATTGCATTTAAAGGAGACTTAATTTCCCTTTTCATAAATTTGTCAGTGATAGCCTGACCAGGTGGTGGCGCAGTGGAAGAGCATCGGACTGGGATGCAGAGGACCCAGGTTCAAGACCCCGAGGTCGCCAGCTTGAGCACGGGCTCATCTGATTTGAGCAAAAGCCCACCAGCTTGAACCCAAGGTCGCTGGCTCCAACAAGGGGCTACTTGGTCTGGTGAAGGCCCGTGGTCAAGGAACATATGAGAAAGCAATCAATGAACAACTAAGGTGTTGCAACGCGCAATGAAAAACTAATGATTGATGCTTCTCATCTCTCTCCGTTCCTGTCTGTCTGTCCCTGTCTATCCCTCTCTCTGACTCATTCTCTGTCTCTGTAAAAAAAAAAAAAAGTCAGTGATATATGTATGCATACACATGCACACCTACACCTTTTTTTCTGGGCAATATTACCCAACACCATGTTAGAACTTTTAAGGGCTATGAAATAAAATCAGAGTATAAATTCTCACTATGGAAACAAGATATACACATACCAAGTTCAATAAAACAGTATTAAAATATATGAGAAGTATAATCACAAGATCATGTGTCTTACTCTCTGAGGGGAGGACCATGGACCCCTTTGAATTTGATGAAAGCTCAAGAGGCAGCTCCATGTTACTAGGAGGGACTGGACTTGATCCTGACGGTAATTAGTGGGGAGCTGCAAAAGGCTCTGAGTAGGGCAAGGGATAAGACCAGTCTCCTGGGGAATGTTCAGGATGGGCTGGAAGACTTAAAGGCTAGGTTAGGGAAGTGCTACTATTCACAGTTTCAAACGCCAGAGGCATTTTCGCAGACTATAAAGCCAAAGGAATCTGCTTAGAGCAACTACTGTACTGGGACATGTTATCAAACTTCTTCCAGGCCTACATAGGTAGAAAACAGAGGAATATTAAGAAACTTAAGGCAGGGCATTTTGATTTGCATGACTGGTGGTGGTGGCTGCTATTTTCACAACAGTGACACAAAAAACAACTAGCCTTCACCATGCAGGCTTCAGATAAATATGTCAAAAAATTTAAAAGAACTGAGCAAATGCAGTTTTTATACAAAGACTATACAAAGTCAACTCAGGCTTCCCAGTATGTACATACTCATATAAATGATCTTTAGATACTTTTTATGATCATGAATAAGGGTCTACCACTCCATTAGAAAAAGAAAAGAATTTTAATTTATTGATTTTAGAGAGACAGAAAGGGCGAGAAGAGAGGGAGAAAGAGGGGGGGAAATTACATTTATTTGTGTTCCACTTATTTATGCATTCATTGGTTGATTCTTGTATGTGTCCTGGCCTGGGATCAAACCCACAACAACCTTGGCGTAACAACACTCTAATCAACTGAACTACCAGGCCATGTTACCACTCCATTTATAAAAATGGCTGGTCAGGGTTATTGGCTAAGTTATCTTCCACAAATAAGATTCAGAGTATAGTTTACTTTAGAGAAAATTCGTTCATTTCTCAGCAGAGAATTAAGAGCACAGGTCTAGAATCAAGTCCTGGCTCCACAACTTTCAAGCAATCTAGTTGTGTGACTGTGCAAGTTACCTTGAGTCTCAGAAAAACAGGGATTTCAATACTCCCTGCTCTATAGCGGGATAAATGACGTAAAACCTGAAAAGTGCCTTGTAGAATACCTGACACTGAGCACTGAATCACCATCTGCACTGTATTGTCCTGTGTTTAATCAAAAGATTTAAAAAAAACCTCACTTGACCCCATAATTTCCTTCCAGCTACCATCTCATTTCTTTATTCCTTAGCAAAAAACCTCAAAAGGGCTGTCTAGACTCCTTGTCTGCAATTCTTCACTTTACCTGCACCTACTCTAATCAGGCTTTTCTACCTAGTCACTCACCATAAGGGCTCTTGTCAGGGGCACCAAACAGCACACTCCAGGCAAATCCTGAGGTCAATTCTCAGTCCCTACTCCAAGTCCCTGGAGCTCCCAGCAGCACCTCTTCCTTTAACTTTCTCCCTTCCCTCCCTCAGTCACAGGTTCCCTTTCCACATCAGACTGCCAGGCCTCAGGGCACAGCCCACTGACCTCTGCTGCCTGTCTACTCTACCACCCAAGCGATTCTCCCTAGACCAAGGAAGCTGATGACTCTTCAATTTGTATTTTCAACTAACTGCCTTCTAGACATCTCCATTTAGATGCCTATTAGACCTCTCCAACTTAAAACACTTCCAAATAGAACTCCCTTACAGCCTGAACAGGCGGTGGCGCAGTGGATAGTGTTGGACTGGGATGTGGAGGACCCAGGTTTGAGACTCCGAGGTCGCCAGCTTGAGCGTGGGTTTATCTGGTTTGAGCAAAGCTCACCAGTTTGGACCCAAGGTCACTGGCTCCAGCAAGGGGTTACTTTCTGCTGAAGGCCCATGGTCAAGGCACATATGAGAAAGCAATCAATGAACTAAGGTGTCGCAACGAAAAACTGATAATTGATACTTCTCATCTCTCTCCGTTCCTGTCTGTCTGTCCCTATCTATCCCTCTCTTTGACTCTCTCTGTCTCTGCTGAAAAAAAGAAAAGAACTCCCTTACACTCTTCAAAAACTCAAAGCTACCCACTCCTCAGTCTTAGTATATGGAACATTTACCAGATTGCTCTGGCCAAAATCTTGGAGTCATAATAAGAAATCTTTCCCTTACATCCCATATCCAGCCCATTTCCAAATATATCCCAAGTATGATCCTTTTCACCATCTCCACTATGATCACTGTAGTCCATGCCACCTCAGCTTCTTACCTGGTTTCTGAGTCTACATGGTCTCTACCTACAGCAGACTCTCCACAGTGAGCCTTTAAAGGTAACTCAGACCCAATCACTCCCTACTCTAAGCCCTCTCTACTGGCTTCCCCTTGCAACCAGCACACACCCCAAATCCTTCCCGCATCGCCTAGCGATACACTTGCTTCTCCAACACCATTTTCTGCTACCCTTTTCCTGGCTCCTCACTCTCCTTCAGCCATACCAACCTTAAGTTCCCGAATGGGCAATCTTTCTGTCTTTGCACTTGCTGTTCCCTCACCCTAGGATTCTCCCAGAGCTCTACACAGCTGGCTGGTTCCCTTAATCCTCATTAAGGTCTAACTTCTTGTTCCTGTATCTTGCTTTATTTTTCTTCACAGCACTCATTACCACATGACAGTTTATTGTCTATCTGTCCCATATGAACATAAATTCTATGAGGGTAGAACTTCACCTGTTTTGTTTACTGCTGACTTTCCCATACTTGAAATGTTTTGCTCAGAGCATGCACTCAAATGCTTGAATGAATGAATGAATGAACGAACGAACAGTGACTGGGATAGCCAGGGATATAATAGCTAGGGATATTATTTCAGAATGAATGATGCTCAATGTCACAAAATTCTAACTCTGGTATTTCTGAGAACACAGCAAGGAAACATTCATGGCATTATTAAAAGTAAGTCTAACATTATAAAGATCATCAAAGGGACTTACTATGGATTTTGAATAGCCTGAGAAAAGTTATACATTAAAATTTGAGTATAAAGATTTCAAGAAGAAACACAAATCTTAAATTAGAAGCTGGGCAGTCTGTAGAAGTCCTCTCAGAACTGCCCCCTCAAATACCTTGACCCTCACACAATGTCTGTGCTGTATTCTTCTTTTTTTAATTTTCTTTTCTTTCTTTTTATTGTCTGACTCACTCTCTGAGCTTCTTAAGTTAGAGCTGTGACTCATTTAATCCTGCTTCCCTGGAATCTGGTATACTGCCTGGCATATAATGGTACTCAATAAATATTTCCTGATTAAACAGTATCTTTTCCGTTCCTACTGTAAACTCAAATGTGGTCTATTGTGGAAAAAATATTGGACCCTGATACCGTTTTCTATTTTGGGATAACTATACTTTTTCTTTTCTTTTTTTAAAATAATTTTATTTTTTTAATGGGGCGACATCAATAAATCAGGATACATATATTCAAAGATAACAATTCCAGGTTATCTTTTTTTTTTTTTTTTTTTGTATTTTTCTGAAGCTGGAAACGGGGAGAGACAGTCAGACAGACTCCCGCATGCGCCCGACCGGGATCCACCCGGCACGCCCATCAGGGGCGATGCTCTGCCCACCAGGGGGCGATGCTCTGCCCCTCCGGGGTGTCGCTCTGCCGAGACCAGAGCCACTCTAGCGCCTGGGGCAGAGGCCAAGGAGCCATCCCCAGCGCCCGGGCCATCCTTGCTCCAATGGAGCCTTGGCTGCGGGAGGAGGAGAGACAGAGAGAAAGGAGGGGGTGGGGGGTGGAGAAGCAAATGGGTGCTTCTCCTATGTGCCCTGGCCGGGAATCGATCCCGGGTCCCCCGCACGCCAGGCCGACGCTCTACCGCTGAGCCAACCGGCCAGGGCCAAGTCCAGGTTATCTTGTCGTTCAATTATGTTGCATACCCATCACCCAAAGTCAGATGGTCCTCTGTCACCTTCTATCTAGTTTTCTTTGTGCCCCTCCCCCTCCCCCTTTCCTTCTCCCCCCCCTAACCACCACACTCTTATCAATGTCTCTTAGTTTCACTTTTATGTTTGGGATAACTATACTTGATAGCTAGTTTTAATTTTTTTATTTTTATTTTTATTTTTAAATGAAGTGTGATCAAGGCTTTTAGGGAAACTTTTTTTTTTTTTTAAACAGAGACAGAGAGAGAGTCAGAGAGAGGGATAGATAGGGATAGACAGACAGGAACAGAGAGATGAGAAGCATCAATCATCAGTTTTTTCGTTGTGACACCTTAGTTGTTCATTGATTGCTTTCTCGTATGTGCCTTGACCGTGGGCCTTCAGCAGAAAGTAACCCCTTGCTTGAGCCAGCAACCTTGGGCTCAAGCTGGTGAACTTTGCTCAAACCAGATGAGCCTGCGTTCAAGCTGGTGAACTTGGGGCCTCGAACCTGGATCCTCCGCATCCCAGTCCGATGCTTTATCCACTGTGCCACTGCCTGGTCAGGCAAACTCTTTTTTATTTTTATAAGAGAGAGAGGGAGAGAGAGAGAGAGAGAGGTGGGGGGGAGGAAGGGAGAGAGATGAGAAGCATCAACTTGTAGTTGCAGCACTTTAATTGTTCATTGATTGCTTCTTATACACACCTTGACTGGGGAGCTCCAGCCAAGCTAGTGACCTCTTGCTAAAGCTGGCAACTCTGGGCTCAAGCCAGCCACATGGGATCATGTTGATGATCCCAAGCTCAAGCCAGTGACCTTGGGATTTCAAATTTGAGACCTCAGGATGACACTCTAATTCATTGCGTCACCACCAGGTCAGGTAGAGAAACTTATTTTTAATGAGAGAAAAATGGTTTTTTCATTCAAACCATAAAACAAAGGATTCTCCACTACAAAATAAACTTTGTTTCATAAAATGCCTATGAAGCATGTCAAACCATTTAGAAACTGCACATAAAGTTAATACATCAATATTTTCTACAAAGCAAGAATGTAACATTTAATTCCAAATGAACTGACCATATTCTAATATTCTAGTTCTAGAATTTCAGGGGAAGTCCAGGGACATAAACCCAAACTTTGGTGGAGATCCTGTAGACCTTGTGAGTATATCAGTGAAGACTTCATCCCATCCTAAATGGCGAGAATAAGCTCAAAATCATGATATATTAATTTTAACAGAGGATTTCAATAAATATATTTAACATAAATCTATATATGCCCAAACCCCTCAGAAGCACAGCTGATCAAAAACCTCAAAATACGGCCCTGGCCGGTTGGCTCAGTGGTAGAGCGTTGGCCTAGCGTGCAGAAGTCCCAGGTTCGATTCCCGGCC
Organism: Saccopteryx bilineata; assembly: GCF_036850765.1. Taxonomy (NCBI): domain Eukaryota; kingdom Metazoa; phylum Chordata; class Mammalia; order Chiroptera; family Emballonuridae; genus Saccopteryx; species Saccopteryx bilineata. The sequence continues at coordinate 191,718,512 of NC_089495.1, read as the reverse complement.
AGGGCACACAGGAGAGGTGCCCATCTGTTTCTCCACCCCTCCCCCTCTCCTTCCTCTCTGTCTCTCTCTTCCCCTCCCGCAGCGAGGCTCCATTGGAGCAAAGATGGCCCGGGCACTGGGGATGGCTCCTCGGCCTCTGCCCCAGGCGCTAGAGTGGCTCTGGTCCCGACAGAGCATCACCCCCTGGTGGGCAGACCGTCGCCCCCTGGTGGGCGTGCCGGGTGGATCCCGGTCGGGCGCATGCGGGAGTCTGTCTGACTGTCTTTCCCTGTTTCCAGCTTCAGAAAAATACAACCCCCCCAAAAAAAAACAACCTCAAAATACTCTAACATGTTTTTCTTTAATGCACTGAATCAACCTAAATTTTATAATTCCTACATTAATGTGAGTCTAACTCCTAAGAGGCAGCTGGAGAAACAGCTTCAAGTGACAATACAGAAGATGTAAATATTGACCCTTATTAGTTTTAACAGATTGTACCTATGAAAATGTTAAGATAACTTCATCCAGGTGCTAAAATATCACAGTAATATGAGATTTTAAAAAGAAAACGTTGCCTGACCTTCAGTGGTGCAGTGGGTCAAGAAACTTATTTTTGACCTGGAACACTAAGGTCACCGGTTCAAAACCCTGGGCTTGCCTGGTCAAAGCACATATGGAAGTTGATGCTTCCTGCTCCTCCCCCCTTCTCTCTTTCTCTCTCAAATGAATAAGTAAAATCTAAATAAATAAATAAATAAGTAAATAATAAAAAGAAAACATTTGTTCCTGTTAAATTAGAGTTCTTTCCAGAGGACTTTTCCTGGACCTGTCAGTATCAAGTCAGTTGCGCTGGCCAGGTGGCCCAGTAGGTTAGTGTCATCCAGATACACCAAGGTTGTGGGTTTGATCCCCAGTCAGGGCACATATAAGAATCAACCAATGAATGAATGAATAAGTGGAACAACTTACTGATGAGAGAAATCGATGGTTCTCTAAAATTGGTAATTTTTTAAAAAGCCAGTCATTCTCTTGGCTACATATAAACTGAAAAGTCAGCTTGACCAGGCGGTGGCGCAGTGGATAGAGCGTTGGACTGGGATGCGGAAGACTCAGGTTCAAGACCCCGAGGTCACCAGCTTGAGCGCAAGCTCGTCTGGTTTGAGCAAAAGCCCACCAGATTGAGCCCAAGGTCACTGGCTCGAGAAAGGGGTTACTCGGTCTGCTGAAGGCCCGCGGTCAAGGCACATATGAGAAAGCAATCAATGAACAACTAAGGTGTTGCAACGCACAACGAAAAACTAATGATTGATGCTTCTCATCTCTCCGTTCCTGTCTATTCCCTCTCTCTGACTCTCTCTCTCTCTCCCTCTGTCTAAAAAAACCCACAAACAAACAAAAAAAACCCTGAAAAGTCAGCAGCCTCAGAGTATTATAAGGAAAATATGACAACTAGGTTGAAAAAGCATGAATATTTGATAGGGGTTTACACCATATGACAGTAAAACTTTTTTTTTTTTTTTTTTTTTTTTTTTTCATTTTTCTGAAGCTGGAAACAGGGAGAGACAGTCAGACAGACTCCCGCATGCGCCGGACCGGGATCCACCCGGCCCGCCCACCAGGGGCGGTGCTCTGCCCCCCAGGGGGCGATGCTCTGCCCATCCTGGGCGTCGCCATATTGCGACCAGAGCCACTCTAGCGCCTGAGGCAGAGGCCACAGAGCCATGCCCAGCGCCCGGGCCATCTCTGCTCCAATGGAGCCTTGGCTGCGGGAGGGGAAGAGAGAGACAGAGAGGAAAGCGCGGCGGAGGGGTGGAGAAGCAAATGGGCGCTTCTCCTGTGTGCCCTGGCCGGGAATCGAACCCGGGTCCTCCGCACGCTAGGCCGACGCTCTACCGCTGAGCCAACCGGCCAGGGCGACAGTAAAACATTTAATGCAACACAGCAACATATTCAAGTATTTCTGGTACAAAAAAGGATTTTGAAACAGCTTTTGGGAAAATCATAACCACAAAGCAGCAGCTATTACAGCATGCCAATCTAAGGAAAATCCTGGCCTGCATCTTGATTTAAAAATGGTAGAGGCTCACAGGTTTCTCCTGAAAAGAAAACTGCTAATTAAAACTGATCTGGTTGCCCATTCAGGGAAGACTACATTGAGCTAGGAGTCTGGCTGGGAAATCAGGATGCCTGGAAGATGATGTACCTGGCTGGATTCAATGTTCCTGAGCAGAGGACGTGAAGTCAGGGGAAGTTCACTTTTATTGTGAGCAACCGGCAGGTGCAGTCTGGCCGCCTGGTCAGCGCCTGCCCAGGAGCGTACTTTCCTCTCCTTTACAGCAGTGGCTCCTCAAGTACGGTCCCCAGAGCTGCGCCTACTCACCACCTGGGAACTTGCTAGAAATACAAATTCTCAGGCTACACACCGGACAACTACAGTGCACCACAGAACTACTGAATCTAAAACTGAGGGTGGGGATAGGGCTCAGTTTCTGATACACTCTCCAGGTGACTCTGATGCACATTAGTTTGAGAACCACTGATCTGAGGGGAAGAAACAATGGTAATCTTTACAGGCCAGACAATATGAAAGCACACAGCCAACGACAAAATGCAAGACCCTGTGTTTTTTGCTCTGAGATGACCAAGGCCAAAGGTCAGACTTTCTCTGATGGGGTGGAGACAAAGAATAAGATGTGGGAAGTGTGTTAGGACAGTAAGGGAAGGAGAGGACAGTGTTAATTCTGGCCTTAAGTCCCTTTAAAAATACCAGCTCATCAGGGCAAGAGCTTTCTTTTTGGAAAGACTGAACAATCACTTTTGCTTCTGCCCTATCGGATACATTGTTTTCTTCAAATATGTCAAGTTTATACATTTGGCTACATCAAGGTAAGGCCTGAATTAATTTACAGAAACTTCAATATTTATTGAGCACCCATTAAATATACATCAGGGACTATGCTGAGTGTGAGCGCTAGGGACATAGCAGAGAACAAAGGAGATTCCTATCCTGGTGGAAAGGCACAGAAAACGTGCAAAACAGATAAAACTTCAGACAAGTTAAGCACTTTGGAAGAGAAGAGAACAGAGATGTGATAACAACTGAGGAGAAGACTACTGAATGGGGTGGTTGGGGACGGCTTTTCTGGAGAGCTGAGACCTGAAGAACACGAAGCAGTCAGTCATGTGAAGATCTGGGGGCAGAACACACATTCCCAAAAGGGAAAGACAAAAGCAGAGGCGTGTTACTATATCACATCAGGTCAGGGGGCAGGCAATGCCAAGATCGCAGAAGGCCTTGAGGGCCATGGAGAAGAGACCGATTTTATTCCAAGTGCAGCAAGGAGAGCTTTCTGCAGGGCTGTGGCAGTTTCTCTTTCAGTCTCCTCTATGGATCATTCTGCCTCCTCCATGAAGAATGTATTAGAAAAGGGCAAGACTGGACGGAGGAGGCTTTTGCTTTTGCAGACTTCTAAGTAGAAGATGGTTCTGGCTGGACAAAGACCATAATGGAGAACAGGAAGATTTGGCATCTATTGTTCAGTTCTACCTACTAGACTTGTGATGGGGGGAATGAGGATGAGGAAAGAATCCTACTTGACAGTCACTGCTACCTACCCATGAAAGAAGTAATCAGCCAAGGCAGAAGTGTCAACAGACCTGTCACTGGCTGAAGGAACTTGAGATGCCTAGCTGAAGGACAGGCAGTGGGGGCTGGAAGAATGATAGTGCAGCCAAGAGCATGTGTCCTGGAACAGAACTGTCCCGGGTTTGTACCCTGGCTCTGCAAGTAACTGGCTCTGAGCCCGTTTCCTCACCTTCACAACAGTTAACCTGCTCCAAAGGGCTGCTCTGAGAAATGAGATGTTTAATGCAGCGTGTAAACACACAGTAAGCCTTAGATGTGCAGCTTAAAAAGAAATCTGAAGTGCTGGCATGTAAACGAAGATGAGGACCTACTTTGTACATGATATGAGGGGTCTCAAGCACAATGACTGAATTATTGAGTATAAGGTAGAAGCAGGAGCTACATTAGAATGAACTTCACGTTGCTCAGAATGGGATAAAAAAGGGGCCAGGGATGGTATAAAAAGGGCTCCTGCTACAGGTGGCAGATGCTTCTCATTAAAGCCCTTTTTCTCACAAGCGTAACTACTCTAAGACCATGGTCCTAGGAAGAGCACACGCCCAAAGCCACGCCTTCCTAGGAGCAGGCTGGGGAGCGGACTGAAGTCAAAACCCCTGGACTCTTTCTAGTCTGAGCGTGACCACTCCTTGCCCGACCACCAATCTCCCTCAGTAATACGGTAGGGCCGACACTTCCCTTGGTTAGTTCACTGGGTTGGGGCAAGTTGGATGAGATGACACAGCAGGTAAATCAAAATGCTTGGAAAACTCTAAAGCACAATACATAATATAAAAGTAGAAATGTTCAAATATTTACTTCACCAATGTGCTGCTCTGTACTTCACCGGGGCTTTTCAGAATTACAGAGGATTCCTGACCTTACATTCTGTATTCCACTTTGATCCAATTATTGCAGAGCAATATTCAGGGGAAAGAGAGGGGGAGGGAGAAAAAGAATGTGGTTGGGGGAGAAGGGTGGTTTTAAAGTTATCATGAAGGGAAAAATCATGATCATCAAAATCAACCATGGGGCCTCACTTGTGGTGGCGCAGTGTTGACCTGGAACGCTGAGGTCACTGGTTCAAACGAAACCCTGGGCTTGCCCGGTCAAGGCACTTATGGCAGATGTTTCCTGTTCCTCCCCCCTTCTCTCTCCTCTCTAAAATAAATAAATAATTAAATAGAAATCTTAAAAAAAAAAAAAATTCACCATGGGAATCCCTAAGGACAGCAATAGGTTGTCCAGGCCCAGTACAGCATGACCCCTCCAGCACTGGAGCAGACTGCTGTTTCTTCAGCTGGGCACTGTAGGAAGCAGCTCTCTTGAATGCCAGGCTCATGCTGTACAAAAGGCACTTAGCTACGACAGGCACAACGAGATGCTCACATAGTGAGACACTCGGGACGAGACCAACTAAGAGTCTATAGGTTTTCATCTCCTATCTCCACCTCTCTGTGGGGAACACCTTTGAATGGAATGGAAGATTACTTAAGCTCTACTGCCCATATGGTTAAATTTTCATAAGTTGAGTGTGTGTATGAGGCCATGCCAATATATGTAAATTTAAAATCACACCCAGCCAGGGCTTACCCTTCCGGCACCCGGTTTCTGGTTATGTGTCAGGGAGGCCAATGGGATGCTGGGTGAGAAGAAGGACCTGGCAGCCAAGAGCCACTGTACGAGGTCCTGCAATCCTGGACAAGGCAAGAGAAAGTCACCTATCACAAGCATCTGAAGGAATTCTAGTGCGCTTTTCATAATAATGCCACCCTCCAGGATCTATGCAGAAATCATACCCTGCAGAACCAAGTGAGGTGGGAAGGTACCTAACCAAGTGTGAAAGCAGTGACCATAAAAAACCAAGTTCAGCCCTTATAGGAACTCAAAGGATTCACAGCTGTTTCCTGGCAACCAGGGGCAAACTAATGGAGGGGCCTGTTCTAAACTTAGCTAAGGAAGGCCTCAGGGCCCCTGACCACACTCAAAGACTTCTCAGGATTAGAAAGCAAAGAAGCCAGTACCTTCGTTTTAGTTTAACCCAATTAAGATCTTTCAGTTTCCATTTTAGCACTCTGCCCTCCTTTCACTGCCTTGGGCACAGGTCAGATCTTGTCATTCCCCTCTTTTTCAGACTTTTGTTCATTTATTCAATAATTATTTACTGAATGCTTACTTCACACCAGGCACTTGTTCAATGGCTTCCCTTTATGACTGAATAAAATCCAAAGCCACATCTAACTCACCATCGCTAATAAGCCTCCCTTGCAGTCTAAGGCTTCTTCTTTCAGTATACCACAGTGCCTTTGCACTTACTATATCCTCCCCTCCTGCCAGTAACACACACTGTAGCGTTGGCTCCTTCCATCATTTGTCTCAGTTCAAATGCCCCCTCTCAGAGTTTTCCCTGACCACCTCTCCAGACACCCTTTTTATCACATCACACAATTTCCTTCCTAGCATTTACTGCTATCTAAAATTTTCTTTACTATTTGCTCCATAATAGCCTTCTCCCTAACTAGTATAGAAGTTCCTCAAGGACAGGGGCCATGCCCACCTTGTTCACTATTCACGATGAGACACAGCAGGCCCTCAGTAAATATCTGTTGAATAAACAGACAAAGGAGTTTTGGGAAACCCTTTTAAGGCACCTGGAAACCTGTTCTGTGTTACCTAAATCATGCCGAGTGCTCCTGTATTCCACTAGACAGCAGCTAACATTGCTTTATCTGACCACTACTGCCTTCATGAGGCACTCTTCAATAGGCAGGGCCTCAAGAAACTAGAATTAAGTAGCTGTTAAACCAGGTTGTAGGTAGCCAATCTCAAGTGACTGACAACTGGGCTGAGATGCAATACCCCCATAACACTGGCTGCTACAAGTACATTGTACCCCTTTTCCCCCAGTTCATAGCAGCCCGGCAGGAGTGTCTCTAGTGAGTTTAGCACAGCAGCCCAGCCTGACTCAGCCTCTCTCTCTGACAGTATCTGTGGCAGTATCTTGGTAAATGAATTGACTAAGCACTGTGAGCTCTCCTCGGTCCTCCACTTGCTGCTGTTAAGTATAAAAAACAACTGTGGTAGGTCACATTAGTTGGATCCCCTACATCCATTTCCTTCTCTTCCCACTCAACAGACAAAGATGACTCCTTAGGATACTAGAGGAACAACATGTTCATATTAGGTCATCAAACCCTCTCCAAACTGGGCTGCTGCGGTGGGGCCTTCAATAGCTAGAGGATTTCAGTACCAGGCTAGTAGCCGGGATTACTTCCTCCATCAGAGCTCACCCACTATCTGGGAGGACCTCCTTGGCCAACTTCACTGGTGGGCACTACAGGGTACAGCCTCCTCAGCAACAAAAGGGCACTGTCTCCCTCAAATCCTGCGCTTCCAGAATCGGACTCTCTTGTCTCATCAGCCCCCCACCTCAGGAAGGCCAGTCTGAGTCCATCCCCCGATGTCCCACCTGGGTATGTTGAATCTGAAAAAGATCTTTTCCGGATGTGATTCTCAGGCCCATCTTAGGTGTGAGGAGCAGGGAATTCAGCCTCAGAATCAGTACTGCATAACCTACTGGGAGAACTCCCCCTCCCCCAAAGTGGAGCCTCCCTTTCCTGCTGCCCAGCCTTCCTTCCCTAAACATTCCCATTGCCTGTATTCCTCTCCCTATACCCATCTAGCCCTCTTTTCCTAATGTCCAAAGGAGTGGGCAGGAGTGCCAGTCTCCATAAAACCTAGAGTTCCAGGGTATGCTTCCCTCACCCAATGGAGGAGAATTTCCTTCTCTTAAACGTGACCATTTCCCACTTTTACCCACACTGCAAGGGGCTTCCCTCAGTTGGGATCCCGCCCCAACCAGACACTTCCAAGGCTCCCAATCTCTGCTGCTTTCCACCCAAAATCGCAAAGTTTCCAGCTACTGCCCCATCGGAGCCTGCCTCCTAAAAGCTAACATTTGTGTCCTCCAATAGGGGCTGTAATGACGGGGTCATTTCACTATCGGCCGCACCAACCAGCACCCTCAGGAATCTAAGAGATCCTTTCCCCTCCCCCTCACCGATCGTGTGGAGACGCCCTTAATCCCCCCAGAATCAACAAGCCCAAGGCTTCCATTTTCTAATTAAAATACAGATTTCCCCAACTAACCCTATCCTCAAAACTAACGCTGGAGCCGTCCTGGTAGCCAGTAGAGGATCCCCCTCAGTCATCCCTCAGGATCCTGTTTCCTCCTCTCATCCATCCCGACGGGCTTCTCTGAAGTCTCAAACGGCCATTCCAAGACTCCCCCCTCACTCGGACCCACAGCACCCAGTAAAGGACTTTGATCCGCTTTGGGGCGCCTCCTTCTCCTCCTCTAGGGAGCCTCTCGATCTCTCCCAAAAAGCCGCCGACCCCGAGGAGTGCCGCTGGTCTCGCCATTCGTTCGCTCCCGCTACTCATCAGCGCCGCAGGACCAGGCCCTTCCTCTCAACGGGGCCCTCACGCCGCCCTGGGGAGCTTCTGGGCCTCGCCGCGCCGCCCACAGGCCCCTCAGGCCCCCGCCCGTGCTTCCGGCCGCCGCCTGCTCCTCCTCCCCACTCAGGCCGGCCGGGTTGCCGCCACGGATCCCGGCGGACAGAGGCAGCGCAGAAGCCCTGGTCACGCTGCAAAGGCCTTTGCGAGTCCCCGACCCCCGACCCGAGCCCCAGATCCCTCAGCCGGGCGGGCCCGGCACCCCCGCTCACCCGAGCCTGTGGTGGCTGCCATCTTGCGTCGCTGTCGCTCGAAGGCCGGCCCCTTCTTCACCCCCCACCCGTTCCTGGGACCTTCTGCGCAGGCGTGCGCGATTGCGCAGACGCTGCCGCTGACGCCGGATCCGCGGACCACGCGACCCGGCGCGGGCGAGGTTTTTTTTCCCTCTGCCTGTTTAAGAGAGGAAATATTTGCGAGCGGAAGGGCCTAGCAAACTGCAAGTCCTGCGCCCTTGGGTGTGATGGGGTCTTGAACTGCTTGGTGAGAAGGGCACGGGTGATCAGTCTGGGAGGGCGCGATTGTTAAAAGAAAAAGATGAAAAGAAAGCTATAATAAGAGCTCCTATTTCCCTTCGGTCATTCTCCCATCTGGCTGTAGCCTCACAGCGTCTCTACTGGGTCGGAATTAATGTGAAAAATGAAGCTGAAGGGGTTAAGCGATTTTTCTAAACTCAGCTATTACGTGAATGAGTCAGAATTTGAAGCCAGGCCAGATCGTCTTGCTTCGAGTTGATGCTCCTGGGCTAGAGGAAGCTTGTAGTGAGGCAGCTAAATGATTTTGAGGGCATTAAGGTGGCAGGGAAAGCCTTCATTCATTCACTGATCAATCCATTTGTTCATCCAAACAAACAAGCATCCATTTCATGCCAGGCACTGCGCTAGTTGCTGAGAGTGGTTATACATCTCTGAAGAAACAAGTCCCTGCTCCTATGGGCTTACATTGTAGTCGGAGACAGAGCAAGTAAACAAATAAATAGGAAAGAACATAATTATGATAGGATAGAGAGTAAACCAGGGAAGGGGCGCCAGGAGGTAGTCAGAGAGACTCCTAAGGTGGACTCCTAAGGTGATCACATTTCAAGGGAGACCAGAATGATGAGAAGGAGGTCTGAATGTTGAGGTAGAGGAAGCAGTTTGTTTATAGGCTGTGGAGACATATATCCTTCTTTACTGTAAGTGGTCTGAGAAGCCCTTACATGGTTGTGGAAACAGGCTCTGAGAAGTGAAGGGACTGCTTCAAGGTCACACAACTAAACACTGGCAGAGGGAGGACCAGAACTTTCAGTATAGGAAACCAGAATGCCAGAAGCCTTACCCAGCGCATCTAGTTCATCACCTTGTTCAGACAGCGATGCTTCCTGAACGTTTCTCAACCATCCACTTTTCCTACTCAGGGTAGGCTGCCCTTGTCTTCCACTTCGATAATGCCAGCCGCTTTTATTTCCGCCTCCAAGGTCCATTCTCTACATGGTAGCAGAGTCTGCTCAAAAACCTTTCCACTAAAACTTTCAGTGGTTCTCTCTACTCCCTCAGGATAAAAATACAGACTCTACAAATTGAGTAACCATAGAATTAGCATCCAACAAGGACAATCACCAGAATGAGAGGAGGCCTAGTATAATCTTGTTGGGACAACAAGAATAAACCAGAATCCTCCAGGGCAAATCAGGATGGATGGCCACCTTACCCACAACACTGCATATAGGGCCAGGCCTAGAATGAGGCCAGTTAAGTGTCTTAAGGCACCAAATTTAAGGAGGCTTGCACTCTGAGGTCATAGCTCTGCGCTTGCACAACTCTAAGTGAATGCCTCCCTAAAATTTGCACCCTGGGTACCTCCCTTTCCCCCTTCAATGGCACTGCCTGCACCTCTGAGACTTGCTGTATCTCTCCAGTTACATTGGCCCTCCCCCCCCCACCCCGCGTTGATTTAGGAGAGAGAAGTACCACTTAGTTGTGTGTGTACCCATCGACTGCTTTTCATACATGCCCTAAGGCTCAAACCAGCAACCCTGGGGTCAAGCTGGTGACCTTGGTGCTCTATCCATTTTGCCACCGGCCAGGGCTACAACAGCAATTTGTCAAGGGCTCTGGAACACATCCTTTCCCTCCTCAGGGCCTTGGACTGTGCTGTTCCCACTCTTCAGTTCTCACAGACAGCATCCCTCCGAAATTTGACCTGGATGGCTGAATCAAGGTCAAATTCAGCCATAATTGAGTCTCTAAGTGCCATGTGTATCTCCTTCCCAGTACTGGCCACACACAATTATTTTGACATTATTCCATGTATCATATGATTCAAGTTAACCTTGAAGAGAATAGAAAATATTTGCCCTGGACTTTGGGTCACTGTGAAGCATCAGATAGCAAATGGAAAGTATTTGGGCTCTTAAGGTAGACTCAACTCTGGAGTGTAATTGCCCAGGTTTGAGTGTTCCTTCACCACGCACTTTGCTGTGTGATTTTAGCCGAAAGACTTGAATCTCCCGGTTAGTTTCCCCTTCTCAAAAGAAGGATGAGCATATAACCTCATAGGGTGGCTGTGGAGATAAAATGATTTGATAAAACCGTTTGGCACATTGGGAGGAGGGGACACTTGAAGAACTGACATTTACCAAGATATCGTCCCACTTTTAATTCTCACAAGTCATTGTGGCAACTCCTAGGAATATGCCCATTTTATTATTTATATTAAAAGTTTGTTGATTTTAGGGGGGTGGTGAGAGAAGTATCAACTCATAGTTTCTTCACTTGCTTGTTGTTTGTTGTATGTGCCTTGACCTGGCAAGCCCAGGGTTTTGAATCGCGACCTTATTATTCCAGGTCGACTCTATCCACTGCTCCACCACAGGCTAGGCAGGATAATCCCCATTTTATAGGTGAAGAAATTGAGTCTTTGAACTAAGAGATGGAGAAGTGAGGATAACACATGTTTCTTATCCACAGTGCTGATAAATGTTTACTCGCATAGATCCCTTGGTTCTCGTAGGGGATTTTCTGGCAAGCAAAATCGAAAAAAACGCGTTATTTCTCTGTAACGCACCTCAGGAGGAAATAGGTTAAGCAGGGTGGCCCGGAGCATACTGGTTATTATAGTCCAGCGGTGCCGCAGAGCCTGCTGGGAGTTGTAGTCCCACGTTGCTTGAGCAGTGGAAGGTTCCTTTCCTGCACCTGAGCCGTTTGGCAACTCGCTTGAACCGGTAGCTTCAGCTGATGCAGACAGAAGAGTCCAATTTTTATGGGATTGTTGGGAAGATTAAAATGGTTAATAGAACTAAAGAATTTAGAAAAGGGCTTGGCACAGAACGAGGGCTATGTAAGTATTAGTTGCCATTTATTAATTATTTAATTTTCAGTGAGTCTTGAAAAGTAGCTATTATCGCCCTGGCCGGTTGGCTCAGTAGTAGTGGATGATTGATGCTTGTCATCTGGCGTGCGGGAGTCCCGGGTTTGATTCCTGGACAGGGCACACAGGAGAAGCCCATCTGCTTCTCCACCCCTCCCCCTCTCCTTCCTCTCTGTCTCTCTCTTCCCCTCCGGCAGCCAAGGCTCCATTGGAGCAAAGTTTCCCCGGGTGCTGAGGATGGCTCTGTGGCCTCTGCCTCAGGCGCTAGAATGGCTCTGGTTGCAACAGAGCAAGGCCCCAGATGGGCAGAGCATCGCCCCCTGGTGGGCATGCTGGATGGATCCCGGTCAGGCGCATGCGGGAGTCTGACTGCCTCCCCATTTCCAACTTCAGAAAAAAAAAAAGAAGGAAAAGAAAAGAAAAGTAGCTATTATCATCACCATTTGTCAATGAGGAAACTGAGGCTCGGAGTCGTTAGATGGCTTTCCCAGAGTCACACAAGCAGGAAGGAGTAAAATCAGATTTGGAATCTAATTCTCTTAATCATGGGGCACTTGCCTCTGATGAGGGAGCCGGAGCCTGGGAGGTTTTAAGCAAAAGATGGGCGGGTTGGCATTTTTAGCGACTGACTGTTGGTCCCGTCACCGTGTCCTTCGGTGCTCACAGAAGCCCAGTTTTGTTTAGGAGGCCAGGAGGTCCAGTGTCTAGGTGTGAATCCAAGACAGTATTGGGCACTGCCATTTCCTTTTGCTATTGATTGATCCAGTGATGTGCCTGTAACCTAGTTCTTTCTGTCCAATGTGTTGGGGAGGGTGCATGTTTGGAAAGTTTTACTCCTTTGATAGTCCCCTTTCCTCCTTCCTATAATATGAGATTGTGATGACTGGAGCTGTGGCAATCATGATGAAACCATGAGGCACATCCCTGAGGCCAAAAAAACTAACACATGGAACGTGCCAGCAGAGAAGGCAAGAACAAGAACCTGGATAGTGTAGTTGAGCTGCTGAACGAACCCCGGGGCTGCCTATCTTTAGGCTTCTTAAGATGTGAGATAATAACTATTACTTAAGTTGATCTTAAAGGTAAGTTTTGGTTGTATATAGCCAAAAGTATACCTAATAGATAGATAGAGGAAGCTGGCACAGTGTTCCAGTTACGAGATATATAAGCATGGACTGTTAAACAGCATTTATTCCAAAACATTGTTGCCTGACCAGGCGGTGGCGCAGTGGATAGAGCGTCGGACTGGGATGCGGAAGACCCAGGGTCGAGACCCCGAGGTCACCAGCTTGAGTAAAAAGCTCACCAGCTTGACCCAAGGTCACTGGCTGGAGCAAGGGGGTTACTTAGTCTGCTGAAGGCCTGCGGTCAAGGAACATATGAGAAAGCAATCAATGAACAACTAAGGTATCCTAACGAAAAACTGATGATTGATGCTTGCCATCTCTCTCTGTTCCTGTCTGTCCCTATCTATCACTCTCTCTATGTAAAAAAAAAAAAAAAAAAAAAAAAAAAAAAAAAAAATCCAGTCCTACTACCTGATATAAAATACAAATGTTAAAAAAAAAACATTGTTCTCAAGAAGGTGAGAAAACATCTAGGCAGTTTGAGAACCTCTGGGATGTGAAAGGCATGAATACTTTGAAAAAATAAATTAAAATATTTAAAAATGCAATATACTTTACAAAATCTACGATATTATTTTTTGGAGCAATGCATACTTCTCAAACTCTAATGTGCACACAAATCACTAGGAATCTTCTTTTCTTTTGTGACAGAGAGAGAGAGACAGATAGGGACAGACAGGAAGGGAGAGAGATGAGAAGCATCAATTCTTCGTTGCAGCACCTTAGTTGTTCACTGATTGCTTTCTCATATGTACCTTGACCGGGGGGCTACAGCAGACTGAGTGACCCCTTGCTTGAGCCAGAGACCTTGGGCTCAAGCTGTTGAGCCTTGCTCAAACCAGATGAGCCTGCGCTCAAGCTGTCGACCTTGGGGTCTCGAACCTGGGTCTTCCATGTTCCAGTCCAATGCTCTATCCACTGCACCACCGCCTGGTCAGGCTGGGAATCTTTTTTTTTTCTTTTCAGGCTGGGAATCTTAAAACGAAGATTCTAGTTCCATGGGGGTGGGGGTTGTTGAGATTCTATATTTCTAAAAAGCTCCTAGGGGATGCTAATGCTGACCCACAGACCACACTTTGAATAGCAAGGTTGTGGACATGATATCATTTTGTTTATATTTCCAATTTATAGTTAATAAAAAAAACCCTAACCTCATGCTATAGCTTTCATAATACAAACTACAGATAGTATAAAGCTGACGAACTGTTGGCAGGAAGTGGCATGGGTACCCAGAAGACAGAGAGTAGAGTATCTGGGGAGGGTCTGTAGTTGATGGGATGTGTAACACATTTTCTAGTGGCGTTTCATGGCACATACATGGCATTTTGTCCCCCTTTGGTGTGTCTGAAGTATGGCATTAAGATACTTTGATGGTTGATGTAGTTGCTAACATATGCAGCCAGAAAGGAATTGGATTGGGTGGGCAGGGGGTCATGGTACAATTCATTCGCTCGCTCCTCTATTACTGGGCACTGGTTGTTTCCATTAGCACACAACCACACCCATTCACTTGCATATTGCCTGTGGCTGCTCGTTCAATACACAAGCAGTCAAGACACCAAGTGGCCTGCAAAGCCTGAAATACTTACAATCTGGCCCTTTACAGAAAAATTTATCCAGAAACACCAGGTTGTGGTTTCGATCTCCGGTGAAGGCACATATGGGAAGTGACCAGTGAGTGCACAACTAAGTGGAACAACAAATGAATGCTCCCTCTCTCTCTCCCTTCCTCTTTGTCTCTCTAATATCAATCAATCTTCCTTCTGTATAGTTGACTTCTATAATGTCAGAGTTTTTATAGCATCTGTTACTTCTGTGGTCAAGGAAAAAGTAATAAAAACCAGGGGTCTGGAGTCAGGGGAAAACAAAAAGGATGAGGTTTCTAAATTTATAAAGAGACCTTGCAACTCATTAAGAAAAGATAAACAATCCAAAAGAAAGATGACAATCATAGCAAACATTTACAGAGTATTTAGTATGTCCCAGAAACATAGTGTTTTGGTTCTTTTAATCTTAACTACCCTATGGGGTAGGTACCATTATTATCCCATCTCACAGAGTGGGGAACTGAGACACAGAAAGGTTCAGTAACTTGCCCAAAGTCACAGGCTTATTAAGTGGTAGAGCCAGGATTTGAACCCCAAGCTTTTAACCACTACTACCCCGCCTCCCAAGAAAAAATAGGAAAAGGACAAGTACAGAGTAAGGAAATGAGATAAGATACCCAGTCTCGTTTAACATATTGTATTTCAATGATTCTAAAATGCAAATTTTTATATTCAAACATCTGTGAAATCAGGATGAATCTTATAATCAATGATGTCTTAGATTCAATGAAATACAGTAAGAGAAATGCAAATTAAAACCACCTATCAGATTGGCAAAGAACAAAACACTCGATAACACCCTGTGTTGGCAAGGGTGTGGGGAAACTGGCACTCTTCAAAGTTGTGAGTTTAAATGGGCATGGCCTCAGTGGAAGGCAGTGTGGCATGAGCTATCAGAATGTAACACACAAACACCCTTAACCCAGTTGTTCCTCAGGATTGACCCCTCAGGTCTACTGATCCTTCTGAGCAAAGATTTCAGTTCTCCAATATACATAATAGTTGTTTGTATTACCCAAGACTGAAAACGACCCAACATCCAATGAAAGATGAGTTTAAAAAGCCAGGTCCACGTAGCTTTTGGAATGCTATAGGGAATGAGGAAGCATTGATATAACACTGTCTCCAAAATATATTGAGTGAAAAAAGGCAAAGTGCAGAACTGTGTATATAATATTCTACCTATTTTATGAAAGAGGGGACAGATATGCCTCTATGCCTGTATAAGGGACTTGGGAGGGTCTTGTCAAAATGATGGTCTCTGGGGAGGGGAACTGAGGGTTTGGGGGGGGACATGAGTGGGGAGCAATTTATTCTTCACTCTAGACCAGAAGTTGGTTAAGTTTTTCTGTAAAGGGCCAGATTGTAAGTATCAATATTTCAGACTTTGCAGGCCATTTGGTGTTTCGACTGCTTGTGTATTGAACGAGCAGCCACAGACAATATGCAAGTGAATGGGTGTGGTTGTGTGCTAATGTTATAATCGATACTAAAATTTGAATTGCGTGTGTTAGGAAATATTTCCCCTCAACTTTAAAATAATGCTCATGGGGCCAGAGAAAAACTGGTTGGCCCAATTTGCCCACTGGCCATAGTCAGCTGACCTCCCTCCACTGTTGTATTGTTTGATTCGAATTCTTTACCTTATTGCATGTATTACTATTACAAAATAATGTTTAAGAGGGGAACTTGAGATTTTAGGTTTATTAAAAGGGGGTGGGGCCCTGGTGGGTTAGCTCAGTTGGTTGGAGCGCCATCCGGAAACACCAGGTTGTGGTTTCGATCTCTGGTGAGGGCACATATGGGAAGTGACCAATGAATGCACAACTAAGTGGAACAACAAATGAATGCACCCTCTCTCTCTCCCTTCCTTTTTGTCTCTCTAATATCAACCAATAAATTAAAAAACAAAACCAAAATGGGAGTGGGGTTAAAATTGGGGGCTGGCACCCTACCCAGTGCCCTCTAAGTGAGCACAGAGGACACAGGACATCTGGAGCTGGAAATCCGCTTGCCCTGCACTGCCACCTGCCTCACTCCACCACAAGATAGCAGCACAAGTCCACCTCAAACTGGGCTATCCCTGCACCAGTTGGGAAGTAGAGGGCAGAAGTCAAAACACACAGACCTGTTTCATTTTGCCTAAGGCATATTTAAAAAATGGACCCAGCCCTGGCCAGTTAGCTCAATTGGTTACAGAGTTGTCCTGATACACCAAGGTTGGGGATTTGATCCCCAGTCAGGTCACATATCATACAAGAGTCAACCAAGAATGCATAAATAAGTGGGACAACAGAGGGATGTTTCTCTAAAATTAAAAAACAACAAATGGAACTAGCATGTAAAAAATCTGGATTCTCAGCGCCTTTTTAATCAGCTGATGTAAGTAGCAGCTGCCCTTTGGGACCTGGTGTCTCCAGGCCACCCAAGTTGTCAGCATCAGCTGCTCTTACTAGCTGTGGGCAAGTCACTTGCCTCTCCGGGGTCAGGCTTTTTTTTTTTTAATTTTTATTCTGTATTTAATTACTGGATGCAATCTTTTTTTTTTTTTTTTTTTCTGAAGCTGGAAACGGGGAGGCAGTCAGACAGACTCCCGCATGCGCCTGACCGGGATCCACCCAGCATGCCCACCAGGGGGCGATGCTCTGCCCCTCTGGGGCATCACTCTGTTGCAACCAGAGCCATTCTGGTGCCTGAGGCAGAGGCCACAGAGCCATCCTCAGCACCCGGCCATCTTTGCTCCAATGGAGCCTTGGCTGCGGGAGGGGAAGAGAGAGACAGAGAGGAAGGAGGGGGGAGGGGTGGAGAAGCAGATGGGCGCTTCTGTGTGCCCTGGCTGGGAATCGAACCCGGGACTCCTGCACGCCAGGCCGACACTCTACCACTGAGCCAACCTGCCAGGGCCTCAGGCTTTTTTTTTTTTCTTTCCCCTGGCTCAGGGCAACTAACAGGTTGATAGGGCCTGGAAAATCTCCCCAGCAGGCCTGGGAGTGGGAAACCAACCCCTGCAGCCCAGTGTTTCTTATCTGGCCCCTCCAAGGGGCTTGGCAGTCTGCCCATTCTACCATAGACTTTTTTTGTAGAGAATTTTGATGTTTATTTGAGCCAAACTGGTGACATGCTGAGAGCACGATCTCAGATGCTCTCCACTCTAGACTTCTTTTGGTAACACCTTTTTTTGGGGGGGGGTCGGGATCATCCCTCTCTCCTCACATCCTGTGGTTTGGGACCTGCTGATCCTGCCTCTGCAACACCAGGTGGACGTATTACACTTCAGCCCTGGCCAGTCAAAACACTTCGCCACCAGTTTACCACCCCCACGAAGGCGACTGGTTCAGGGGATGGGCACATGACCCAGTCTAGGTCAATGAGAGCCTGCCCTGGGGCTTTTGTTGCAACTACCAGAAAAGGAGACTTTTCTCATTGCTGAGCTGGTCCAATGTCAACTAAGTGAAAACAAGAGTTAATCAGAGACCAGGTTCTTTTTTTTTTTTTTTTTTTTTTTTTCATTTTTTCTGAAGCTGGAAATGGGGAGAGACAGTCAGACAGACTCCCACATGCGCCCGACCGGGATCCACCTGGCACGCCCACCAGGGGCAACGCTCTGCCCACCAGGGGGCGATAATCTGCCCATCCTGGGCGTCGCCATGTTGCGACCAGAGCCACTCTAGCGCCTGGGGCAGAGGCCACAGAGCCATCCCCAGCGCCCGGGCCATCTTTGCTCCAATGGAGCCTTGGCTGCGGGAGGGGAAGAGAGAGACAGAGAGGAAAGCGCGGCGGAGGGGTGGAGAAGCAAATGGGCGCTTCTCCTGTGTGCCCTGGCCGGGAATCGAACCCGGGTCCTCCGCACGCTAGGCCGACGCTCTACCGCTGAGCCAACCGGCCAGGGCAGAGACCAGGTTCTGATGAATCATGTGAGCCCCTGGTCTTGCCAAAGCTGAAGTCAAAACCACTTCTGAACTTTTCAGTTATATGAATGATAAAATTATTCTTGCCTGTTATAGTTTTTTGTAATCTATGATGAATTCTAATACCCCATCCTTTTGTGGTCCCTTTAAACACAAATCAAAGTCTAGTTGTGGGCAAACTAAGGTAAAGGAAGTTATGGGTCACATTTTTTTTAAAAAAATGCTTTATTGCCTGACCAGGCGGTAGCGCAGTGGATAGAGCATTGGACTGGGATGCGGAGGTCCCAGGTTCGAGACCCCGAGGTCGCCAGCTTGAGCACGGGTTCATCTGGTTTGAGCAAAAGCTCACCAGCCGCCCTGGCCGGTTGGCTCAGCGGTAGAGCGTCGGCCTAGCGTGCGGAGGACCCGGGTTCGATTCCCGGCCAGGGCACACAGGAGAAGCGCCCATTTGCTTCTCCACCCCTCCGCCGCGCTTTCCTCTCTGTCTCTCTCTTCCCCTCCCGCAGCCAAGGCTCCATTGGAGCAAAGATGGCCCGGGCGCTGGGGATGGCTCTGTGGCCTCTGCCTCAGGCGCTAGAGTGGCTCTGGTCGCAATATGGCGACGCCCAGGATGGGCAGAGCATCGCCCCCTGGTGGGCAGAGCGTCGCCCCTGGTGGGCGTGCCGGGTGGATCCCGGTCGGGCGCATACGGGAGTCTGTCTGATTGTCTCTCCCTGTTTCCAGCTTCAGAAAAATGGAAAAAAAAACAAAAAAAAAACTCACCAGCCTGGACCCAAGGTCGCTGGCTTGAGTAATGGGTTACTCAGTCTGCTGAAGGCCCACAGTCAAGGCACATATGAGAAAGCAATCAAGGAACAACTAAGGTGTCACAATGCGCAACGAAAAAAAAACGAATGATTGATGCTTCTCATCTCCGTTTCTGTCTGTCCTTCTGTCTGTAAAAAAAAAAAGTGCTTTATCTCTGACTACTCTGGGTCTTTTGTCATTTCTGCCCTCATAGGCTTTCCCTCCCCTAGTATTGTAGAAACTCTTTAACCAGATGAGATATTGATTGTAATGCCTGTGGTATTCACTACTGAATCTGTGCCTAGCACATAGGAGGTGCCTTATAATTATTTGTTCAATGAATAAATGAACAAGATAATCATTTGTCTGAAATGTCCAGTATCTCCCCCCTTGCCTCAGCTTGTGTCCCTACTTTCCCAACCTCACCTTCCACTTTCCCCTTGTTCATTTCAGTACAAGCATGCTATCTCTTAAAAAACCTAAGCCTGTTCCTGCCTCAGGACCTTTGCACTTGCTGTCCACTCAAGCAGCATCTTCCCCATTTTCACCCCAGTTGGCTCCATCTCCTACTCCAGATCTCAGCTCAAATGTCAACTCTGTGACAGGCCCTCCTGGACCACCCTGCTTTTCCAATATGGTTCCATGTTGTTTAGTTTTCTTTGCAAATCAGCATCTGAATGCCCATGTGCATTTATTTATGTTTACTGTCCTTTCCCTAGGAGGTCATCTCCACTAGGGTCTTTTTCTGTTTGTGCTCACTGCAGGGTCCGGTCCCAGAGTCCAAGTCAGAGCCTGGCACACACTAGATGCCAATAAACATTTCCTGAAGGAATTCACTAATGGGGATCAGCCTTCATTACCCTCATCATGATCTCCTGCAAGAGAACCATTCCTTACCAAATCATGGGTCCCTTTAAATATTTGGAGCAGATATCAACACTAATTCACTGTCTCAGGTGACAATGTCCCCATCCTGAGTCTGGGGGGGGGGGGCTGGGGATAGGCTAGGGGTCAGGCCTTACCCTCCAGACTCCGTACTCCCCCTTCCCCAGCCAACCAGGAAACACGAGGCAGCCCAAGGTAAGTAGACGCTTGCTGCTTTGTTATAAATATATTATGTACATCCAAAACATGACATTAAAATATTACTCCGTGTTACAGAAAAGATATTAAGGCTTTCTATTATTTACATTAAACAAGCAAGCACCTTTAAAACAAACAAACAAACAAACAAACAAAAAAACAAAAAAAAAGCCCCACTCTTCCTTCTCTGACATACCCCTGGCCAGAGGGGACACTATGTCCCCTTCCAAATGATCAAGGCCCGTTGCAGGGTCCGCGCCCTATGACATTCCTTCCTTCACATAGAAACATCAGCTCTGGCTGGAATCATGTGGAGAGATGGGGAGGGGCAAGGGAGGAGGAGGGTCCAGAGTTGGGCCAGGGATTCTGGCCTCTTCTGGCCTAGTGCCCTTAGACCCTTTCTGCATTTTGCTATCCTTGAATGGATAGGGCTGTCCACAAAGGACTTTGGAGTCAATATGCAGGGCTATGCCAGGGCAATACTCCAGGGACACTTCAGTGTGCCTGGGGGCTCCCAGACTACAGGGGACAGACAAGGAGGGACAGATAAGACGACTTAGTGGCCCCAATGCCAGCCGCGCTGAGGGCTGCCCAGTGGGGCTAGGGGAGGTTGGAGTGTAGGGAGTGGGTGAGCTTCCCCTCTACCCAGGGGGCTCCTTTTTCTGCAGAATCAGGCTTGGCAGACAGAGCATCTCAGGTAGCTAGGGAGGGGGGGCCAAGGAAAGAAAACGGAAAAAAAAAGGAAATGAAAAATCAGTGGCTCAAGTATTCTGTGTCACGAAGGGTGGGCTGGGGGTGCCCTGGTCCAGCCCAGGAGGCATCCCCTCCACCTGGAGGGGCCAGTGCCGGGACGGCTGGGATTTGGCAGATGGCTTCGGTTTGGGGAGGCTGGGGAAGGTTGGCAACGAGTTGGCAGGCTGGAGGAGTTATTTGATCTTCTGGGCCCATTTCATGTCATCTGCCCGAGGCTTCTCGCCCGTCAGGCCCTGGATGAGGTCCTCCAGGCGTCGCCAGAAGCCCATCTTCTCCAGAGGGTAGTTGAGCCAGCCTGCAGTGGAAACAGGGCGCCAAGGGATTGAATGGGAGAGCAGTAGTTGAGGGAGTATAGGGAGAGAGCTGGTTCTCCCTGGGGCAGGAGCAATGGTTGTGGGTCTGCAGAGAGGAGGGGAGAAGGACTGATCAATGAATCTGGGAATGGGGGCCTCCCATCAATGGGCTTGGGCTACTCAGACATGCCTCCATACCCCCTCTCATTCACTTTCTTACTGAGCACTTACTATATGCTAGGCATGGTGGCAGTATTTTGTATCACTTGGCTCAAATGCCACCTCTCCCAGGAAGGCTTCCCTGACCACCATGTAAATGTACTCCAGGTCTGTCACATCCTCCTCTTTTATTTCTTGATAGCCTTTATGATAATGTAACTAATGCCATTAATTCAACACTTCTCTATTTTTTGTTGGTTTTTCTCCCTACCCCCAAACTAGAATGTCAACTCCAAACAGCAGAACCTCATGTTCTTTCACTACTGATCCCCAGGGCCTAGAATGGCACCTAGCACATAGTAGGTGCTCAAAACATATTACTCACAATCTTATTTCATATCTTTATTACAATTTGGATCCAAGCCAGGTAGATACTATTATCAGTTCCCTTTTTCACATGAGCAGACTGAGACTTAAGAGGGGAGTTTCCCAATTAGTAGGTGGCCAAACCAAGACTGATCCCAGGCCTGGCTGAGTAGTGAACTGAACTCCTACTAGACGGCCTAAATTCTCACCTCTCCACCTGCTCTCAAAGAGCCCGACTTTAGGACATGCACAAAATATTTTCTGTGGCTTTCAGTGCTGCCTCCAGAAAAACAAAACAAAAAAGCCGAAAGAAACCCCAGTAGCTTATCGAGTTCCTACTATGTGTTAAGCACTTTGCATCTGCCATCTTGCCATTTACATCCAGCCCCGCCCAGGTGGCATGTGAAGGGAGTGGCTGCAGACCCATTTCATGGATTAGAACCATGATATCTGGGGAGGCTTGAGTCTTCTAAGGGCACACATAGAGGAGATGACAGGTCAAGTTGGCCCGACTTGATAGCACCTTATATACTTAACCTTGGAAGATGCCCAGCTGGCACTGGAAAACCTGCTCGCCCACCTCACCTCACTCCACTTCTCTGGCACTGGCCCACTACCAATGGCATGTGTGCCTCCTTACTATTATTCCACATCACTCTAGGCATCTCCCTGCCTCAGGACATTTGTACTTGCTGTTCCTTCTCTATTTATCTGCAAGGTCCCTCCTACACTTATTTCAGCTCTCTGACCTTATATGAACAGCCATTCCTTCCCCCAACCCCCCATGACTCTCTGCCCTTTACCCTGCTTTACTTCCTTTCATAACAATTCTCAAACCAGGACTTTGTCATCTCTGCTATCTCTCTGCCCCTCAAATATACATGCTCCTGCCTCAGGGCCTTTGCACCCACAGGTTCCTGCTACCTGCAGTGCTCTTCCTTCAGATCTGCTTGGCCTTCTCCCTCAGTTCAAACGTCACCTTCTCAGTGAGGCCTTCCCTGACTACCCTATTTAAAAGGCAAAGCTTCCCATTTCCTTCTCCCTGCTTTTTTTCCCTCCATAACAGCATATCAGATGTAGTACTTATTTATTGTCTGGAGTGTCCCCTATTAGAATGTCAATGCCTGGAAGGAAGGATTTTTGCCTATTTTGTTCAGTGCTGTGTCCTAAGTCCAGAACAGTGCCTGGCACCTAGTAGGTGCTTAATAAATAATTGCTGGGTAGATGGGTGCTTGGAATCCCAACTCCATGAGGTGGTGGTGGGAGGATTCTGTCTTATTTACAGCTGTGTCCTTAGCACATTGAAGAGTACCTGGCACATAGTAGGTGCTAAATAAATGTGTTCTGAGAGAACGTTCCCACAGGGCAAGGACTGAATGACCTCCCACTGTGACCTGTGCCCTCCTGACCCTGGGGATGAAGTTGTAGCCAGATGGGGTGGTGGTAGCCTATTCAATGCCACGCTATAGGCGCACCTGTGGTGATGCAGAAGTAGGTCTCATGGGGTGAGACGTGGTGGATGCGATGGTGTTTACGCGGCAGAATGACATGCCAGTCCTGCAGGAGGGTGACCCAGCGCGGTAGCCCAAAGTATGTGTGCGACCATTTGTGGATCTGGTTGGTGAAGGTACCGAAGATGATCAGGCAGAAGACGAAGCATTCCCAGGGGTATTGCTGCTCCAGGGCTTCTGCAGGGTGGGAGAGGGTTGGGTACCCATAGGACCTGCATACTTGTCACATGGGGTGAGGGCCCACCTCCAGCCTGGCCCTTGCCTCAGGCCCTAGGCTGCTACCATCCATCCTAGGGTAGCAGACAGGCATCCGTGCAGCCTCCCACGTGGCCTCAGGCGAGCTCAGACTCCCCTTCTGCTCAGTGGGCACATAATGAATAAGCATAGTAACATTTAAGAACGTGAGCTCTGAAGTCAGCAGGGCTGGCTATGACATTTCTTGGCTGTATGAGCCGAGGTCAGCGACTGACTCTTTGAGCCTTAACTCAAAGAGTTAACATCTTCATCAATAAAATGGGAGTAAGTCTTTGTCCAGGTTCCTTCGAAGCACAGCCTGAGATAAGGATTCAGGTGCACGTGACTTATCAGGGGTGGGAGAGTAAAGGGAACCCTGCTTCTGGGAAGATATCTGAGGGAGTGAGGGAATCAGGACAGGGGAAGAGCTAAGCAAAGACGGGCTGGCCTCAGCCTGGCCCTGCGGGGGGGACTCTGGAGTGGTAATGCCCTTATAGCCAGTCCCCCTCAGAAACGAGGGGGCTGGTCTTTGGTAGGTGTTCCTGTCACTGGCTTCAGGTTTATCCCCAGGGGAGAGGCAGGACCTGGCCTAGTGGTTCTCAGAAGGGGCAGCTGGGAGCTGTTAGCAGCCACCACTCATAGCAGCCAGGGGACAGTTACACCCTTTGGGAAGAGGATGTGGGTGGGGCACCACAGCACTCACTACACCACAGATGCTCGTCACATCTACCCACAGGGAGGTTGCTCTAAGGATCAATCAGGTGTCAAGTTGTTAGAATAAGACCTGGAAAAGGAAGGACTCATTTCCCCACCTAACCATAAAGCTTACAGAAGTAGAGTGACTTGCTTTGGGACAAGTTTCCTTCCTAAAATAGGTATGGCAGAGAACTGAATGCAGGACTGCCTGAGTTCACAGCAGATACTCTTTCCACTAAGCCAGGACAGCAAAACCAGAAGTTCTCAGGGCCAGGCAGGTAATACAAATGAGCAAGGATTCAGGCTGGTGTAGGACATTGAACTGGGGACAATGGCAAATTGGAGAGTGTGCGTCCTGTCTAAAGGCAGCAGCTGTAGCTCAGCCCCAACCCAGTGAAGAAGGCCAATGGGAACAAAGGCCCAGGACAGCCAGACTGGATGTTTAAGAGAAGCTGGAAACACAGACCTTTATGTCAACATTTCAATTTTACATGAAGGTAACTAAATAAAAATTGTGTGGTTTTTTTTTTGTTTTTTTGTTTTTTTGTATTTTTCTGAAGCTGGAAACGGGGAGGCAGTCAGACAGACTCCCACATGTGCCCGACCGGGATCCACCTGGCATGCCCACCAGGGGGCGATGCCCTGCCCATCTGGGGCATCGCTCTGCCGCAATCAGAGCCATTCTAGCGCCTGAGGCAGAGGCCACAGAGCCATCCTCAGCACCCGGGCAAACTTTGCTCCAATGGAACTTGGCTGCGGGAGGGGAAGAGAGAGACAGAGAGGAAGGAGAGGGGGAGGGGTGGAGAAGCAGATGGGCGCTTCTCCTGTGTGCCCTGGCCGGGAATTGAACCTGGGACTCCCGCATGCCAGGCTGACGCTCTACCACTGAGCCAACCAGCCAGGGCAAAAATTGTTTTATAACACTGTGAGGGGCGAAACACATACTCAAGCCACAGGAGGCTCATGGGAATGGGAGTGTTTGTCCCTGATGGCCCACGGAGGCACACTCACCAGGGCTCTGGGTGTGGAACTTGTAGGCCATGTTCAGCAGTGGTAGCAGTGTCACAAGGCAGTTGTCCCCATTGGTCTCGATGAAGTCATGACGTGTAATGGCTGTTGGGTCGATGTGATGCTCCCGGAATGGTCGGATGAAAGCCTGGGGCGGGACAAGGAGGCAGGAGTGGATAGATCCGGCCAGTCAGCCTGTGGTCAGCCTTTCCCCACGACCTCCTGCGCGCTCTTCATTTGAGTCTGTCTCCTTGACTTTGGGATGCTGGACATTCCACCATGCCACTGACGCAGATCCCACCCGGCCTCAGGGTCTAGGTCCAGCAGCTCTAGCAGAAGACAGGTTGAACTGCCCCGACAGGGACCTCAGGCTGGTACTGCCCCGCTTTGGGCCTGATTCCCACGTGGGCTGAGGGACCTTGGACACAATCTCTGTCCTTCCTTCCTACCCCATGACAGTTGAGGAGGCCCTCACAATGAGGCAGGACCCTAAGGCCTTCTTTCTGATAATACCCTCCCCCTCTTCCCTTAGTACAATTGTTCTGATGGGGCTAACCCTCCACTCCCCAGTTAAGAATGAACATGTTCTCCCCGTTTCCAGCTTCAGAAAAATACACACACACACACACACACACACACACACACACACACGAAAAAAAAGAATGAACATGTGACCCTGGCTTAGCCAGTCAGAACATTCTCTCCCTCTGACCACAGTGACTGGCTGAGGGATGGGCATGTGACCCAAGCTGGGCCAATGGGAGTAAGCCATGGGACTTTGGCTATAACTATGGGAAAGGAAAAGTTCTCCTTCCACTGGGGGTGGGTACTGAGCTGAGAATGGAAATCTAGAAAGCTGGAAGCCATCTTGGCCACCTTACCAGGGGAAAGCCTAGGCCAGAGTGAAACCTACAGAGAGGAAAGTAGAGACAGATATGGAGAGAGACTGTCTGAAGAATATGTACACTTGGTCTGTCCTACTGGACCCAGCCATGCCTTAATCTGGTTCTGTGAAATTTTCAGTACATGAATCAGTACCTTTGCTTGGTTAAAACAGTTTATATTGAATTTTCTGTAACTTACAACCAAAAAGGTCAGACTGGTATAAGATAAAGTTTAATGAACACAAACAAACAGTAAGGCACAGCAGGGAAGACAAAGGAGAACAAGATGTGGCCCCAAAGTCAAGGGATTCTGGTGAGGTGGGCATATATCAAAGCTCTCTGTCACATGCCTGATGCTTCTGCTTCCAGAAAATCCCAGGGGATTCCTGTTCTAGTCCTGGAGGAGGGGGGCATATAGATTAGGCTGGAAGGTTGGTTTAATCTTTTCTCTCTCACTTTTATTTTCCTCTTCTTTTCCAAGTGGGAGGAGAGGAAATAGACAGACTCCTGCATATGCCTCAGTGGGGATCCACCTGGCAACCCCAGTCTGGGGCTGATGCTCTGCCCATCTGGGGCCACGCTCAGCAACTAAGCTATTTTTAGCACCTGAGGCATTCTCAGTGCCAGGGGCTGATGGCTGCAGGAGGGGGAGAGAAAGAAAGAAGGGGGAGGGGTGGAGAAGCACATGGTAGCTTCTCCTGTGTGCCCTGACCAGGAATCAAATCTGGGACATTCACACACCAGGCCAACATTCTACCACTGAGCCAATTGGCTGGGGCCAGGATGGTTTATTCTTTCAGATAGGGAAACAGAGGCTTGGACAGGAAAGGGAGCTCATCCAGGGTCAGAGAGCCCTACCACCTTTCAGAGGAGACAGACTAGGCTGGGTTAATATACGCACCTTTCCCATGATGGGCAGCTCCACAGAACCCCAAGTATCAGCTCCCCAGTGCACCAGGCCAGACAAGAAGTCAGCAATGAGAGCCCCTGCAACTGTGGAAAGAACAGGGTGAATGGCAGGAGGTGGGGGCAAGGAGACACACATGGGGACATCTCCCCATCTGCCCACCCCAAACAGGGAGTCACATGTTCACTCACTGGTTTGCCTGTTTATTCATTCATTTGTTAGGGGAAAGGCTGTCCCTTCTCTACTTGGGACACTTTCTTTCCTGTGTAGCCGCAGGCATAATGCTCCTGGCATCAGTCTGGATCTGTGCCTTTATTTGTTCTGCCCCAGGGGAGATCAGGATTGTAGAGAGCAAACTGGGCATGCTCAGATCAACACAACCTTTCCCTATTAGGAACTGACCTCCAATAGCTCCACATAGGGAAGCCCACTCTGCTAGAGCATTGCCGGTGATGGAAATGTCCTTCCGGGGTTTGGTGTCAAAAAGTACCTTTGGTGCAGAGAGACACATGCTCCCCAATCTGACCTAGCTTTTATCAACAATAAATGTGAAAATTTGGCATCCAGCAGCCTTTTCTTTGTCTTTGTTCTCAATTGGTTCAGAATTGGATTGGGGTCCCCTTGGAGACCCCAACACCATTCACCCATTTGAGGGTTCAGTATGATACAGAAGTTAAGAGCTGTTAGATCTGGACTCAAATTCCAACTGTCATTCACTAGCTGTGTGACACTGGGCATGTTACTTAACCTCTCTGTGCCCCAATTTCCTCTAGATAGATGGGAATGATGATGATTAAGAAAAATAGCAGCTACCATTTATTGGGTACGTTCTCAGTGTCAGACACAAGTGCTTTACATGCTGGATTTCAAAAAATTTTCATAACCTGTTAGAAGTTGGTACTGTTTTTAGTCTTACTTTACAGAGATGGAAACTGAGGTTTGGAGAACAGAAGTAACTAGGCTGAAGTGGCACAGATGGTGAGTGGCAGAGCTGGGCTCTGAACCAGACTTGTAGTCCAAATATTAACACAGCAGGATGCACCATCAATACTGTATACATGGGGAAACCAGGGCAGACAGGCGGCCACCTGCCAAGGTAACACCCCAGTGCCACGCCCATCACACTTCCCTCTCTCTGCATCTCAGCCCTCTTGGTGTGTCCCTTGCACACCCTTACACATCTCTGGGTCTCTGCATTTGCTTTCCCTTCTGCCTGGAATGTTCTTTCCCAAGATGTAACACAGCTCACTCCTTCACTTCCTTCGTGTTTTTCCTCAAAGTCCGCCAAGGACTCCTGATCTAAAATTGTACCCACTCTCACCTTCCAGCATTTCCTATTGCCTGTCTCCTTTTCTCCAAGCACCTGTCCCCTTGGTCTTCACTTTTCTTTGTTTCCTGTGTCCCTCCCAAGAATGCCAGCCCCACAAAGGCAGGGAGTTTAGTCTTTTGCTTATGACTGTATCCTGGTTCCTGGCACTTACCTGGGGTTCAGTAAACACTGAATTAATCAACATAAGAACTAAGTACAGTACTTGGCACCCAGTAAGCCCTATTACCTATTACTGTTATTATTGTTATTCAGTCATTGAGTCTGTCAGACAACATTCTGTGAGAAGCTGTGCTGTGTGCCCAGCTCTAGAGCCAGAGACGCATTGGACATTGAGCTCACCGACTCTGGGACAGAGACACGAGGCGGGAGAAGCTAGAAAACGTGGCAGCGAGTGAATGCACTTTTCAGTGAAGATAAGTTTAGTCCACTGGGTCATGTGACTTAGGCTCAGTTTCCCTCTTCCCAGGCTCAGTTTCTCCGTGTGAACTTGTTCAAGGCCCGGCTAGGCCATTCGCAAGGGCTCTTTGAGTTTTGCTCAGGCCCTCAGCCCCTTGGTGGCAAGAGGCCAGGCCACTGAGGAACTGTGGAAGCTGCAGAAAAGACCCCGGAGGGCTCCCGTGAGAAGGGGGATCATGAGTGAGGGGGCATGAGTGGACATGCAGCTCCAATGCCTGGGCCCAAGTGTCAGGGAGCCATGAATGAAGACTTTCCAGAGGCCCTGGAGCCTCCACCCCATGGATACCAAACATGAAACGGATGGAGGGGGCAGGGGAGACAGCTCTATTCAGGCACCTGCAAGTTCTTGGTGACAAGGATAGGCGGGCAGTTAGGGACAAGCACGACCTCCTGGCACGAGGAAGCTGGATGATAAGGTGTAGGGTGACACTCCACAGGTCGCTGGGTTGGGGAGAGGTCAGGGCTCAGCAGGGCCCTCTGGGTCTGTGTACCCAGGGCCCCACCCATGGCTGGGCAGCCCTGCTCCTCAGTGACTCAGTGGGAGGGTGGCCCAAGGCAAGAGTCAGGGAGGCCAGGGAGATGGAAGCCAAGGGCTTCGGCACTTGCTGTTCCTCTAGCTGGTACCTTACCCGTCCCCTAAAGATCCCGAGTGGCTGGCTCCTCCTCCGCCTTCTTGTTCAGGGCAAATCTCACTCAACCCCCCCGGCTGAAGCCAACCTCTCAGGCAGATGCTCGTGGCCACATCTCCATGCTTTATTTCTATCACAGTACTTGTCACCACCTGAGATGGTATCGTTTATTATCCCCACTTCTTGGGTGAGAAAAGGGGCTCTTGAGAAGTTGACCCCCCCACCCCAGTCTCATGGCATAGAAGTGGCAGCTGCAGGCACAGGATGAGAAGAAGCAGGTGTACCTGTCTCTAAAACCATCACCCTTCGAGGATGGAAAAAAGGCTGTGGGGCCAAGAGCTAAGGTGAATCTAGATCAAGAATTGGGGGCCTCATCTCTTGCTACCACATTGTTGTGTCTCTGGGCAAGTCTCTTGTCCCCTCTGGGCCACAGCACCTTCACTTGCATAGTGAGGGGTTAGCTGAGGTGCCTCTTGAGGTTCTATCCTGACAGCTCTCACTAATGCCTCTAAATGCTGCCTACATCCAAAGGCAGCCTTGTGTCCACTAATTTTCCTTCCATCCCTGTTTTGTGCAACCTCTGATCTGCTTATCACTGATTGGTTTTGCCTCGGTCTTCACATAAACGGATTCATATACTATGTGCTCTTTTGGGTCTGGATTTTTTCATTAGCATACTTCTAGAGTCATCCATGTAGCTGATGTATCAGCAGTTCATCCTGTTTATTGCCGAGTTGTATCCATCGTCTGGATGTACTGCAGTGTGTCTACACGTTCTGCTGTTGGACATCGGTGTTGTTTTCAGGTAGGGCTGTTATATCTCAAACTTCCACGAAAATGTTCATATGCAAGACTGTAGACATATGCCCTCATTTCCTTTGGGTGAAGATGCCAGCTATTTAATCATTTATTTTACTTGACATTTATTGGGCACTTTAGGCCTATGTCAGCGCCTTAAATGTTTTATCTTTTATAATCCCTACGCTCTACCAGGGCCAGTCCTAAGCCAGTTACACATCTTATCTCCGTAATCATCCTAAGCATTTAATCCTTACAAATGACAGGAAAAACAATAAAAGCAATACAGAAGGTCGCGGACTTACAATGGTGCAACTTAAGACTTTCCGATGATATGACAGTGATACACTTAATACATCACATGGTTTATTATAAAATAAGCTTTGTGGGATGATTTTGCCTAACTGTAGCCTCTGTTACTGAGCACATTTAGGTAGACTAGGCTAAGTAAGCTATGGTGGGTAGTGGGTTAGGTGTATTAAATGCACTTTTGACTTAAAATGTTTTACCAGGATGTAACCCCATCCTAAGTCAAGGAGCATCTGTATTAGAAAAAACAGTGTTTGTGGGAACGGTTAACATTGGAGCACTTCCTGTGTGCCTGGTCCTATGCAGATGTTAGAAAGTGCATTATCAGGGGTCACAGCTCCCCATATCTTATGTATGGGCTGTGCACAATGACTTCCTTCTAAAGAGAGTGCAGTATGGAAGGGGGAGGAGGGTAACTCCACAGCGAAGAAAGCTGGCAGACACCACCTGGGCCAGGTCGCCAAGGTCAGCATCACAGTGCTAAGTCATGTTGTTAGTACGCACCCTTGCTATGTACCATGTGATAAAAATGCCACTTTACGCCTGACCAGGCGGTGGCGCAGTGGATAGAGCGTCGGACTGGGATGCAGAGGACCCAGGTTTGAGACCCCGAGGTCGCCAGCTTGAGCGTGGGCTCATCTGGTTTGAGCAAAGCTCACCAGCTTGGACCCAAGGTCGCTGGCTCAAGCAAGGGGTTACTCGGTCTGCTGAAGGCCCGCGGTCAAGGCACATATGAGAAAGCAATCAATGAACTAAGGTGTTGCAACGAAAAAAATGATGATTGATGCTTCTCATCTCTCTCTGTTCCTGTCTGTCTATCCCTCTCTTTGACTCTCTCTGTCTCTGTAAAAAAAAAAAAAAAAAAAAAAGCCACTTTACCTCTGAGCTCTTCCTCTCCAAACATATAACCCAGTCTAAGGAAAACACCAGGCAGACCCCGTACAGGGGCATCCAAGGAAATACCAGTCCTCCTCAAAACTGTCAACATCAATCTGAGACTGTCCCGGCCAGAGGGAGCCTGAAGAGACATGATCACTAAATGTGATGTGGGATCCTGAATGGGATCCGGGAACACAGAGAGGACATGAGGTGAAAATGAAGGCGAGCTGAATAAACTGGGCCCTTGAGTTCATAATAATGTATCCATATTGGAACAGTAATTATAACCAGTGTATGATACTCATGTAAGATATGAGATGCTACTAATAGGGGAGACTGGGGGCAGGGGTACATGGGAACCCTCTGTGCTATCTGCTCTTTTTATGTAAATCTAAAACTGTTCTAAAAATAATGTCTATTTAAAAAACTGTGTATTATCTCATTTCATGTCTACTGTGATGAGCGCTACCACGTCCCGACTTCTAGAGGAGGAAATGAGACTCGGGAAAGCACTGCCCAGGGTCCCTCAGCGGCTGGGCAGTCCGGGCTCCTAGTAAGCCGTCAGAGACCAGCGCAAGGTGTTCGGGATGACACTGAGCCTTCACGTCCAAGTCTGAGAAATGGGGATTTTCTCTTCTTTTTTAAAAATTTCATTTATTTATTTATTTTTTGTATTTTTCTGAAGCTGGAAACGGGGACAGACAGTCAGACAGACTCCCGCATGCGCCCGACTGGGATCCACCCGGCACGCCCACCAGGGGCAACGCTCTGCCCACCAGGGGGCAATGCTCTGCCCCTCAGGGCATCGCTCTGCCGCGACCAGAGCCACTCTAGCGCCTGGGGCAGAGGCCGAGGAGCCATCCCCAGCGCCCAGGCCATCTTTGCTCCAATGGAGCCTTGGCTGCGGGAGGGGAAGAGAGAGACAGAGAGGAAGGAGGGGGTGGGGGTGGAGAAGCAAATGGGCGCTTCTCCTATGTGCCCTGGCCAGGAATCGAACCCGGGTCCTCCGCATGCCAGGCCGACGCTCTACTGCTGAGCCAACCGGCCAGAGCTAAAAATTTTATTTTAGTGAGAGCAGGGGAGGCAGAGACAGACTCCGGCATGCACCCTGAAGGGGATCCACCAGGCAAGCCCACTAGGGGATGATGCTCTGCTCATCTGAGGCGTTGCTCCATTGCTCAGCAGCCAAGCCATTTTTTTTAGCACCTGAGGTGGAGGCCATGGAGCCATCCTCAGCCCCCGAGGCCAACTCCCTGGAACCAATCTAGCCATGGCTGCGGTAGGGGAGGAAGAGAGAGGGAAAGAGGGAGAGAAAGGGGTGTGTGTGGAGAAGCAGATGGGCGCTTTTGTGTGCCCTGATCAGGAATCAAACCTGGGACATCCACATGCCAGGCTGACACTCTACCATGGAGCCAGCCAGCCAAGGCTGGGGATTTTCATAGTACTCACTTCACCTAACTAAAAGCAAGTTAATAAGATGGGCTAATGCAGGGAAAGTGCTTAGCACGGTCCCTGGGACACAGTGAATGCTCCCCAAATGTAGCTCTAGTTAGTAGTTTAAATACTACTCTCTTCTGAGAGCCTTAGTCTCGTCATCTGTTAGATGATCAGCACCTGGCCTTTCAGGCTGCCGAGCAGAGAGGGATGTGTACTTGGACAGAGGTCAGGAATTATTTTGGGACAGAATGAGCTCTCCCCTCCTTCTGGGAGGAAATGGCTCTGTGATCCCCAGGCCTCTGCGGGTGGCTGTTTTTAGACTCCAAGCCTGTTGCCTGACGCTGCTTTAATGGGGGCAGGGGTGGCAGAGGCGGGCACACAGAAGCTTCTTTGTCCCAGCCGGTGGTGGCGGCTGGTGGCTGGCTGGCGGATGGCTCTCCCCGGGGATGCTTTGGCCTGGTTATTTCCCTGTCTGTAGGACGCTGGGGTAGGGAATGAGCAATGACTCACTCCGGGCTCTTCTGACAATCCCGGGGCCCCTTGGTGGGGGGCCATTTCCACACAGGTCACTCAGTAGGGACTTCTTCGTCCCTGCCCTTCTCAAAGCCTGGTGTGGAGACAGAGTGACCGAGGCAGAGTGGACGCTGCTGAAGGCTGGTCCATACGGTCCTGTACCCAAACCCTGGCTTTTAACTCAGAATCACCTACCAGGCCAGCCATGACCTGAGGCCATGTGACCTGACTTCCTGCCAGCTTTGCACTCACTGTGTCCCCTCTATCTGGAACATCCTCTCTTCTGTCTGTTTGCCAGAAAGCTCCTACTCTCTTTCTTTCAAAGACCAACTTAAGCCTGACTGGTGGTGGCACAGAGTATAGAGTGTTGACCTGGCATGTTAAGGACCCAGGTTCAAAACCTCAAGGTCTCCAGCTAGAGTATGGGATCATAGACATGGTCCCATGGTCTCTGGCTTGAGCCCAAAGGTCATTGGCTTGAAGCCCAAGGTCGCTGGCTTGAGCAAGGGGTCCCTGGCTGCTGGAGCTCCCTGGTCAAGGCATGCAGGAGAAAGCAATCAATGAACTAAAGTGCCACAACTAAGAGTTGGTGCTTCTCATCTCCCTTCCTGTCTGTTTCTGTCTCTCATTAAAAAAAAAAAAAAAGAGAGAGAGAGACCAACTTCCTTCCTTCACATTCCAAGTACAGCTCCCAGCTCAGGGCTCCCAGGGCTGTTCACTTGTTCACTCATTCATTGACGACAGTAGTCCTGGTTGGGTAATGACCTCCATGTGGCCAAATCCATTGGTCCCCTTGCTGCCCCCTGTCTTCTGGAAACACATTCTCCTCTTGCCATGCCCCCTACCCCCCCCCCCATCCCCGGCCTGGAAGCACCAGTGACCTCGGGCTCCGCTCCCACTCAGCCCTGGAGGTGCGTGGCCAGCACCAGAGCTTCTAAGACCATCTCCACCCCTAGGCCTCCCAGATTTTGCTCTCTATTGCCTTCCCTGATTCTAGACTGGGATTTCTAATTTCCTGCTAGACAGACAACCTCCCTTTGGCTCTCAGGCAGGCACTTCAAGCATCTACCCTCAAGCCAGCTACTTCAACCTCATCAGTTAATGTTAGCTCCCTGCTGGAAACTCACAAATAGCTGCTGACAGCCTCTGGAATAAAACTCCTGGACTCCTTTCTATCCCCCAAAGCACTGGGTATACACCAGCCTCAGGGCCTTTGCACTTGCTGTCCCCTTTGCCTGGAATACCCCTCCCAGCGATATCTGCCAGGCCCCCTCCCTCACCTCTTTCAGGTTTCTATACAAATGTCACTTTTACAGAGAAACCTTCCTTGATCTCTCGCCTCTTCCCTGCCTACGCTCTTATCTTGACTGTGTTCCCAGCATTGTGCTGTCTGTTTGCATTTATTAACTGGCACCTGCCTCCCCTCGGTTCAAAGGCCTTGCAGAGGGACCAGAACCTCTGGAGAGATAATGCTGGGCAGGGGGCGGGCTCTGGAGGCTGGCACAATGCCCTTACCTCCTGCGTGTTAACACACAAATCAGTGTGGCTACTTAAACTGATTAGGGACTGTGTAAACACTGCTATCGCGGGATTGTCTGCTCTTATCAGCCCAGAGGCAAAGGTACAAGATTGGGAAGCTGGAATCAGATGCGCTGGCCGGACAGTCTGAGATCTCCAGGGCCCAGGGCGGGAAGCTGCCTGGTCCCAACCATGGGAGAGAGTGGTGACCTGCCTGGGATGCCCACTGTCCTGGCTCACAGTACACACACCTGGGCTCTGAGGGTGCTGATTCTTTGCCCAAACTGGGCCCCTGCCTAGAACACCCTCTCATCTCAATGCTAACTGGAGGCTGTACAGTCCCTGGTTCAGAAGCCAGGCAGGTCTGAATATGTGATACCAGACTGCTGCTGCCCGAGTGAGGGCCAATGGGCAGGTCACCTGGCCCCTCAGAGGATGGTAATCAGAACCTTCTTACTAGGTTGCCACCAAAAGTTCCCAGCCTGGGGCCTGGCACATAGTATAGGCAGTCACGAAATATCCACTATTAAACTGAGCCTGGAGGCAGAAGGCACAAGCCCTGGTGACGGGTAAGTTGGGTGGCCTCCCAGCAGTTATGCACACCTGCATTGTGCCCTCACAGGAGCGCCAGGCAGCAGGTACTGAGAGCAGCTTCACTTAAAAGATGTGAAAAACGAGCCTGACCAGGTGGTGGCGCAGTGGATAGAGCGTCAGACTGGGATGCGGAGGACCCAGGTTCAAGACCCCGAGGTCACCAGCTTGAGCACGGGCTCATCTGGTCTCAGCAAAGCTCACCAGCTAGGACCCAAGGTCGCTGGCTCAAGCAAGGGGTTACTCGGTCTGCTGAAGGCCCGTGGTCAAGGCACGTATGAGAAAGCAATCAATGAACAACTAAGGTGTCGCAATGAAAAACTGAAAAACTGACGTTTGATGCTTCCATCTCTCTCTGTTCCTGTCTGTCTGTCCCTATCTATCCCTGTCTCTGACTCTCTCTGTCTCTGTAAAAAAAAAAAGATGTGGAAAACAAGGCTCAGAGATGCAATGACACTTGCCCAAGGCCACGCAGAGGTGGTGGAGCTGGGACTTAAACCCAGGTCTGCAGGGGCTGGCTTGTAACCACCCCAGATGGGGCTTAAGGGAACACACTGTCTGCATGACTGCCGTTGAATGGGAGGCTGGTGGCGCAGGTCCCTCTCCTCTGTGCAGAGGGGGCGTGTCTGACTCCTGAGGGTGGGGCCCAGGCTCCCCAGCACTGGATGGGTGAGTCCCCCTTCCCTCCAGTTGTGCTGGCCCCCTAGCACATGCCTACCCCCACCCTAGACCCAGATGACTTTTTTTTTTTTTTTGGTATTTTTCTGAAGCTGGAAACGGGGAGACACAGTCAGACAGACTCCCGCATGAGCCCGACCGGGATCCACCTGGCATGCCCACCAGGGGCGACGCTCTGCCCACCAGGGGGCGATGCTCTGCCCCTCCGGGGTGTTGCTCTGCCGTGACCAGAGCCACTCCAGCGCCTGGGGAGGAGGCCAAGGAGCCATCCCCAGCGCCCGGGCCATCTTTGCTCCAATGGAGCCTTGGCTGAGGGAGGGGAAGAGAGAGACAGAGAGGAAGGAGGAGGGGGGTGGAGAAGCAAATGGGCGCCTCTCCTATGTGCCCTGGCCAGGAATCGAACCCGGGTCCCCCGCACGCCAGGCCGACGCTCTACCGCTGAGCCAACTGGCCAGGGCCGCAGTCAGAATTCTTTTAATGAGATTGTGGGAACTGAACACTAGAAATGGAGACAGTGAATTAAGAACTCTGGGCCCGTCCGTTCTCTGAGCCCCAGTTTCCTCATCTGAAAAGTGATAACTGTAGCATCTATTCCCAGGCTGTGAATGGGTGAGGATTGACTGAGGGAAAACACTCAGCATGTACTAATAAGTTGCAGCTTGCTTCATTCATTCAGTGTAAATATTTATAATATTTATTGTACATTTACAATGTGTCAGGCCTTGTGCTTGGGGCTGAGAACACGGCAGTGAACAGACAAAAATCTCTATTCTCAGGAAGCTGATATTTGAGTAGGGGGAAACATAAAGAAATCTATTATATAAAGAGTAGGGTGAGGGTGAAGGGATTGCTATTTTTCACGGGTAATTGAGGAGGGTTCCCTGAGGAGGTGACCTCTAAGCAGAGAACTCTAAGCAGATAACTGGACGAGATCATAAACTATATAAGTATGTCTAGGAAGTGTTCCAGACACTGGGGAAAGCATATGCAAAGGCCCTGAGGGAGGGGTGTGTCCAGCACGGGGTGGAAGCACAGTGAGGCCAGTGTGGTGGGAGCAAGGCTGAGCCAGAGCGGAGGGAGATGAGATCTTGAGGAGGAGCTGGGGCCAGGCTACGCTGAGCAGTTGGTGTTTCATCCTAAGTATACAGGGGAGAACAGGGGAGCGGCAAGACCTGACTGAGGTTCTAGCAGGGTCCCTCTGGCTATGTGTGCAGAATGGAGGCAAAGGTGGAAGTGGGAAGACCAGGGAGGAGGCTCCTATGATGGTCCAAGTGGGAGAGGCTGGTGGCTGGACCAGGGTGGGGGCAGTGAAGCTAAAGAGTAATGGTTGGATTCTGGGGAGATTTTGAAAGTGCAGCCAACAGTATTGCTGATACTTTGGATATGAAATGTGAGAGAAGAGAGGAGCTGAGGATCATGCCCAGGTTTTTGGCCCAAATGACAGGAAGGACACAAGTGCCATTGATTGAGATGAGAGGCGGGGTTTCCACACCATGGACTGCACTCATGTGCACAAACACAATCATGCACACCCACAAACATATACACGTGTGCAAACTGCCATCAGGGACTCGGACAATAGGTGCGCCCCTGGCCTAGTGGAAACTGAGGCAGGCAGCTGCGCTGTGGGCACTCACCAACACCCAGCATTACGAGGGGCGTGTGCTCCCAGCGGGCCAGCAGCAGGAGGTGGACCAGGTTGTGGGCAATGAGGCTGAAGCACAGGACCACGCAGCACCACTCCTGGAAGCGCTTGCCTGTGGGGAGAGAGGCGAGAGGTGAGCAAGTAAGGCAGCTCCTACTTCTCAAGAGAAGCCAGAAATCAAGAAGTGGGTGTAAAATCTCTTAAAATGTTGCCACATATTTTGAGTAGACACATGAGCTTGGACAAGCTGATTCGCTCACTGCAGCTTTGTTTGAGGGGAAGTAACCTGGGTGTCCATGTCGAGGGATCAGCCAAATGAATGTGGCCCACAGCATCTCTGTAGCTAGGGTGTGCGCACAGTGGACTATCCAGGACATTGTGCTAAGAGCAAATAGCAGCCATTTATGTAAAAAAGGAAAAATATTCTATAGCTGAGACAGCTTTTCACTTACTCCCTTTTGAATTGAAAATTTATGAACGTACTATATCAAAAATCTTTTCTTATATTTTTTAATTAAAAATTTAAAAAGTAAAAGGAAGTAAAAACACTGTGTGGGTGCCATGGAATGTGTGACAGGGTCCCCGAGAACACTGTCTTTCCAGGCAGCTGGTCCCAAGGGCATGGAAGATCCTTAACAATAATAATTCCCATATTATTAGTGTTGATCATCGACTGAGCAGTTACTGTGTGCCAGTTACCAGCTGAACTGATGCTGTTTGGTAGATAAGAAATCTGAGCGTCAGAGTGGTCCCACGAAGTAACCCAACACTACCCGGCTTGTTCGCTAGAGATGAGGATTTTGTGGCTAGAGGGTCTGGCTCCCAAGACCCTGCTCTTACCTGTCCTGCTATCCCTGGCCCCTCCTTCTATTCCCTGTTACTCGTGTGGCCCTGAACACACTCTGGGCCAGGATCATCTTAAGTGATAATAGGGCCAAGTGGGCCCCTCTGAGTGATTATTCACTGAAGGGGCCAGGTACATAAAGAAGTTTTCTTCCACATTTGTCCTCTCCTTTCTTTAGTGCTTTGTATGTGCTATTTCCTTCACCCTTCTATACCAGGCTGACTTTGGCACTGTCCTTGCAAATCTCGACCTGGAATCTCTGCCTCCAGGAAGCCATCCATGATTACTCCTCTGACCTTTGGGCTTCCCCAACATGGGGTCCATCATGTGAGACTTCCACTGCCTGTATACCATCTGTCTTCCCCTGGCCAAATGTGAACTCAGGAAGCCTGGAACTCTGTCTAGTTTGCTCACCAGGGCCCTGGCACATACTTTGTGCTCAATAAATGCTTATGGAATAAAATTCCCAAAGATGATCCTAAAGGAAAAACTGCCAAGCTTTGTCTCTGGGCTCCCCTCCCCAAAGCACGCTGTTCCTGACAGAGCAGGCTGAGAGAGAGAGAGAGAGAGAGAGAGAGAGAGAGAGGGAGAGAAAGGGCCTTGTCCAAGTCACACAATAGCAAGCTGTGCCCTGAGCCAGACCTGGAGTAGCTGCCCTCTCTTTGCCCTATGAAAAAACCAAGACTCGGCGTGGGGAAGGGACATGCCCACAGTCACATTCCCTTGGCCCCTTTTTGTACAGGCGAGGACACTGAGACTCGGAAAGAGTAAGGACCCCAACAGGGGTCACACAGCAGCAGGAGAGGGCCTAGGATCCCTTGCTTCCTGCTTCTCAATCAGGGGCTATTTCCTTTGGGTCATGTGGCCCTGCCACCCTCACAGCCCCCAGCTAAGGTCCCCATGATCAGGCCCAGCAGGGATTTTCCTGTCTGGTTCCTCTTTGTGGCCAAAGCCTGGAGCTCAGAAGCAGAAATCCTGGGGAGGGGGACAGCTGGGGATAAGGGACAGCTGATTCCTCAATGCCAACCTGACTGCTCGCTGCCCAGCCTGCAGGGATAACAATGTGATAACATAACAGTGACAGGAATAATGAATGACACCCAATGAGGCCTGTCACAGCTGCAGTGCCAGGTTTAGCCCACATCAGAGATGCCACAGACCCACTCCCTCTGGCGTCTTTTGCTCTCAGTTAAAAAAATTAGCTACGCTTAAAAACAACAACAACAACACATAACATTCCTATATCCTGCTTCCCTGAGAACATAGGACTCTGGCCACCCTGGGGTCTGAGCAACAGTGGCTTCCCCATCAGAAGGGGGTGAGAGCTCCCAGTTCATCCCGGTCCCCTCCTCTACTGGTGGCAGTCCTGGCCCGGCCCCTGCAGTCCTCTGAGTTTCTGAGCCTGAGGCACAGTCTCTCATTCAAGTCTCAGTCTCTCCACAGAGGAACTGTGTGATCCCATTTCCCAGATGAGGAAACTGAGGCTCAGTGGGTAAAAATGAAGAAGCTGGGTTTGGATCCTGGACTCATAAAGGGGACCCGGTAGACAGCCTGAATGTTTGGGGCTATCCTGATTCCAAAGATTGCCTCGCTTTCTCCCCATGCCATGGAGAATGTCCCTGTATTCTGAGTATTTTCCCATCATTCTCTTCGGCCTCTGAATCTGGATCCTTCTGCAGACCAAAGACTGCAACTTTGATCCATAAAAAACACATATACAGCCCTGGCTGGTTGGCTCAGCGGTAGAGCATAGGCCTGGCGTGTGAAAGTCCTCAGTTTGATTCCTGGTCAGGGTACACAGGAGAAGTACCCATCTGCTTCTCCACCCTTCCTTTCCCCCTCTCCTTTCTATTTCTTTCTTCCCGTCCTGCAGCCAAGGGTCCATTGGAGCAAAGTTGGCCCGGGTGCTGAGGACGGCTCCATGGCCTCTGCCTCAGGCGCTAGAATGGCTCCAGTTGCAACAGAGCATCGCCCCCTGGTGGGCATGCCGGGTGGATCCCGGTTGGGTGCATGAGGGAGTCTGTCTGACTGTCTCCCCCATTTCTCACTTTAGAAAAAATACAGGAAAAAAACATCTACAATAATAAATGGCCTTCATTAAATCCCACCTATATGCCAGGTACAATGTCAGGAATAACATCAGTCAGCCCTCATCATACTCTGTGGACCTTTGTACCACCCTTCAGAGGGAGAAACTAGGCCTGGAGAGACGAAGTGGCTTGTCCAAAGCCACTCGAGAGTCACCTAAGTCACAGCACGAACAGTCAGCCTGACAGAGCTACATGGTCAAGTGGTCTCAACGCTGTCACTTTCCAGGTTGGTATGCTGGAGTCCAGGAAGGAAAAGGGCTTTGCTCAGGCCACAAGAACTCAGGCTGACTCTGGCAGGGAGCTGGGAACTTGGTTTCTTGAGCCACCCTGGCCTGGCCAGGGCCCACAATCTGAGCTGAGTGACAGCACTGACTGGGGAGGGGGCCGGGTTGTGTGTGGTGGTGGTGTAGGGCTGGGAGGGGCAGAGGAGGTCAGGAGCCAGGCCCCAGCCACCTCCGCTTTCCTGGGGGCAGGCTGCGGCCAGAGGCTTGGCATCAGGCCCAAACCTCCTAATTCAGTCAGACAAGGTCTGAAGAACATAATTTTGTGGGTTTTAGCCATTAGGAGATCCTCGGCTTCAAGAAAGTGTGGACAGGAGATAGGAAGAAGGCAGGGAACAGAGAGACAGAGAGACTGATAGCAGAGAACAGGAATCAAGAGACACAGAGACAGAAGACAGGGAAAAACAGAGAGATTATAGGGAGACAGAGAATAAAAGAGAAACAGCATGGCCAGAGTGAAGGAGAGACAAAGAAATGGAAAAACAAAAAGACTGAGGGAGGCCAGAGTGTGGCAGGGGCCAGGAGCGGCCAGGGTAGGGGTCCCAAGCCTCTGTCCTCTGGCCTTAGTCAGGCCCATTTGGAGGACGGAACCTAGGCTCAGCTCTGGGGCTACAGGCCAGGACCTCCGCTCAGTACCCCTCACACCCTGTGCCTTTTCCCTAGCCCTGTACTAAGAGCCCTGTGTCCCCCAGGCAGGGGACATCTATAGGCAGCTGGGTATCTATAGGAGGCTGTAGCAACCTCTCAGGATCTATCCCTGGAGCCCAGGGCACTTATAGGCAGGCTTCAGCTGGCACCTTCCTCACCTGTTGGCTTGCACATGAGGCCAGGGGAGGCCTGCCAAGCTCAGTGGGCCCTTTACAAATCCTGGCACCTGCTATAGGGCAGCTGCTGCTTCAAAACTCAAATCGAGAGTGGAGCGGGCTGTGGGGTCCTCTGGCTCCCAGGACCTGCAGGACCAGGCCTCAACTCCTCGGCCAGACACTCAGGGCCCAGGGGGTTAGGCTCAGCTGCCTCACCTCTACTACTACCCTCTCCACCCCATGCTGTGCTGATCAGATAACTCAAGTTCCCCATAGACACCAGGCCCATTCTCTCTGCTCAGCTGCCCTGGAACAATGGTCCCCCTCCCACACACCCACCTTGAGCTGGCGCACTCCCACAGTGAAGATTAAGAACACAAGACCCAGAACACCCCCCACCAGTGTTCTGGTTCTGGCCCTGCTGCTAACTGGCTGTGTGACCATGGACAAGTCACTACTCTTTGCTGAGCCTCAGGAAATGTGACGATGGGTGGGGTACTCGCGAAGTGCCAGGCACTTTAGGGAAACCAAACAGACACAATCCCTGGCCTAGCCAACTTCCCTTCTTGTGGGGGCAGGTGCAAGCCCAATCCAGGCAGGACAAGTGTAGAAGAACACATTCTCTATGACAAGGCTACAGGGGTCTCAGAATCCTTTCCTGTAAATGGAGTTAATACTAAGGTGCTCCTCAGACAACTGTAGTGAAGACTACATGAAGAGCATGTAGGGAAAATGCCCAGCACACGACAGGGCTTAATAAATTTTCTTTGCCTTATTACTGCTGCCAACTATCACAATTCCAACCCACTAGCCCCAGGAATCTCAAGAATCTAATCCTGGAACCCAGAAATGTCTCTTACTCTCCCTCCCCTCACTCTGCTCCAGCCCACAAGCCTCCTTGCTGTTCTGCAGACTCTCCAGGCATGCTCCCACCTCAGGGCCTTTGCACCTGCTGTATGTATTCCTGGTTCGGACTAAATCTTCCTCAAATACCTTCATGATTCCCTCCCTTCAGGTCTGTGTTCAAATGTCACCTGGTCAGTGAAGCTTAACTGCCTCCTCTAAAATGTAACTGTCCCCAACTTCCCCATTTTCTGGTTATATATTTGTTCCACAGCACTTGTTACCATTGGGCAAGCAAGATATTTCCCTTCTACACTGGGCTTACTGAAATACTAACCCCATTCTTCCTGTCTTGTTCACCACTTTGCCCCCACAGTCTAGAACAGGGACCAGGACAATGCTGCTTAATATGTAGTGTGCCTGGTTCCTCATTTTATAGGTCAGGTTCAGAGAGGTCAAGGTATTTCCTCAAGGTTACACAGGGAAGGGGAAAGGGGAGCCCTACGAATTTGGAGAAACCAGTCTGGCCAGTTTCTCTCCCTCCATTCCACACACCCCAGCTCCTCAAACTCCATGTCAGGAGTTAGGCCTTGACTACAGGTTGGGGTACAGGAGGCTCTGCAGCCTCTGATCCCTGCATGGCTATTCTTCAGAGTGAAAGGCACCCGAGGAGACCAGAACCAGACAAAGATGCCATCATGGTGGGATGGGAAGATTATGTCCTGGGGGGGGCTCAGAATGCCCACTTATGACTTGGTTGAAAGTACATAGGGTTTACTTGAGTGGGCAGGGCTGGACACCAAAGGAGAAGACCTTTGAATCCTTACCGTCGATGTCCAGGTGGCCAGTCTGAGGACCAGAGAAGTGAGGTGGCTTTCCAAGATTCACAGGAAAGGTCAGAGTACTGGGTTAACAGCAGGGAGCACCTACTATATGCCAGGCAATATGCCAAAGTAGATGATCTCATTTTCTCTTCCTAACATCACTAAGGAACAAATAAACTTTACGTTGTACCCATTTTAAAGGGGAGGAAACTGGCTTAAGAGAGGGAAAGTGGCTTGACCCAGATCATACAACTAGGTAGCAGTCGGGAGGCCAAGCCCAGCCTGCCCTAGGAGGGGAGGAGTGTCACAGGCTGAGTGTTTTGGGAAAAGACTGAAGAAACCATGAAGACAGCATGGGCCAGGTGCCTAAGTCAGGTCAGAAGAAAATCACATTTAGAACATGGAATTGCAAGTCCAGAAAGATCTCTGGTGATCCTCAATGAGAAAGCAAATGGTCCAATGTCATGCAGCCCCAGTTATGGCAGAGGTGATACACAAACCCAGGCCATACAAGCCAAAGGTGGCAGTGGATCCATGTCCTCACCAGGCTAGGGCTGGGCACAGTGGCAAGCATTAAGGTGTCAGAATGTTTGGCAAACAAAGCTTGGTGTGATGACCAGATCCCAGTCACCTGACTCTGGAGTCCTCAAAGGCACTTCCTTAACACCTGGGCACACTCGGCCTCCTTGGGGCCAAGCAG
The DNA here is from genome assembly GCF_036850765.1 of Saccopteryx bilineata. Taxonomy (NCBI): domain Eukaryota; kingdom Metazoa; phylum Chordata; class Mammalia; order Chiroptera; family Emballonuridae; genus Saccopteryx; species Saccopteryx bilineata. Next base: position 191,674,558 of record NC_089495.1, on the reverse strand, counting down.
TGAGATTCCTGGGGCTCAGGAGGAAGTCAGATAAGGAGGTGGGGGCTCGAGCTTGCTGGAGCATACATAAATGGTAGGCACAGCGGTAAGAAGCCTGAGGGCAGAATGGGAACAAGTCGTGGTCTGGTGTGGGGAATATGGGGACTCCACATCCAAGAATGGAGGGGGCAATATATCCACTCAGGGGACAGGCAAGGGATGGAGTTGTGGCTTGTGTGTGGGAGGGGCTTAAACTAGAGGATGTACAATGCTCTCCCCTGCGGGCAATTCCGGAATACCTGAGAGTGCTCATGGCATGGAGTGGTAGAGGGTGGTGGAGGGGAGAGAGGGAATGGTGGTCTGTAGTTTCAGCCACTGGAACTATGACTAGGATGGGGCTTTGGGGGAAGGGCGTCTGGGGCTCTTGGTAGCTGGGGGCCCCTAAATTGGGGTTCCCTGAGCAGGGGGCTGATGTGCTCCGATTTGGGGGCTGAGGTCACCGTTTCCAGCCCAGGGCCCTAGCAAGGGCACAGATGGGGTTCCAGGGTATGAATTTCGGATCTGGGGAAACTGGGATGGGGTGTGACTTTCAGGAGGCTGGGGCCAATGTATATAGCTGAGAAGCTGCCTCTGACTTGTACTGGGTTCTGGGGTGGGGGTGGGTCCCTAAGTCCAGGGCGCTCTTTGCAGCCGTATGTGCCCCGGGGCTAGGATTCGGATCTAGGGACGCGATGGGAGCTCTGTTTGTAGTCCCGGGAGCTGATATTGCAGTTCCTTGATATAGGAAGTCTGCGTCCAAAAAGTCTAAGGGCTGGGGTTCCGGATTGGGCTTGGAAGTAGCTCTGGGATGGCACTATTTGCATCCCTAAACTTGAGGGCACTATTTGCAAACAGAAGCCGATGCTGAAGTTCTGCAGCGAGGCCTGAGGCTAGGGTTCCGATCTGGAGACCCAGGTTCGCTGTCTGCAGCCCAAGCTGGTGACTGCAGGCCCAGAGGGGCCCCGATGGTCCTACCTGGCGAGTAGAGCGCGGCGAGCTCGCGGGCCCCGGCGTGCTGCGCGCCCCAGCGCCGGCAATACGCTGCTTCGTCCTCGTCGAGCTCCGGCTGCTGGCCCGTCCCGTCCTCGGCGCCCGCCATGGCCACTAGACCGGCCCGCCCGGTGCGCTCTGCTGGCAGCAGGGCTGCGGCAGCACGGCCGCGGAATCGCGGCGATATCACGCCGCCCAATGACCGCCCAGCGCTGGGGGTAGCCGCGGCGCCGGCGGGGGCCTCGCCTGGCTGCGCGTCACAGCCAATCAGAACCCGCGACGGGACTGCGCCGGCCAATCACCAGCCTCCGAGCCACAGCCAACCGGGGTGCGCCGGGGGTCGGGCCGCAGCTGGGCGCAGCTGGGCGCGGAAGCGCTGGGCGGCCGCGCGTGCCTGCCCGCCTGGCTCCGCCCTGGCCTGTGTCTGGGTCTGGTCTCACGGAAACGCGGGCCGCGGCGCCTCCCACGTCCGTCCAGCTTTACTGTCCTGTGCAAGGGGCCGAAGTCGTGCGCCGCAGTACCCAGAAGTGGGCATGTCTTCAGCACGCCCTGTCAAGCGCCTACTGTGTGCAGGGAACGCGAGGGCGCCGGGCCGGGAGCCAGCGCTTGGTGGACGCTTGGAACTGCTCCCCAGTTGGGGCCTGTTTACACTGGGCCAGCTTATCGAGCCCTCCCGCGTGCAGAGGTTCCGAGGACCGTGCGTGCACCTGCTGTGGGCCAGTTGGTGCTGTGCGCCCGGGAGGAGAAACGCCTGACTCCCAGGAGCTCCCGTTTTCCTGAGGGAGAGGACACGAAACTGATGGCAGTGGCCCTAGGGGTCACTGTTAGATTTGGTGAGCATTTAGTATCTTAGACGCCGGCCCAGGAGCTAGCCGGCAGCATTTTGTTTACTCGTAATACCCAATGATGTTGTCTCTTAAGAGGCCCCTCCTGACCGCCCCGCTCAAAGTTGCCTCCTCCTCAGTCACTGTGACATCACCCAGGTTTGTCTTCACAGCGCTTGTCCTGGGCACTGAACTTGCAGTTCACATCCCCCCCCCCCATCCCCCCACCCCCACACACACCAGAAAACAAGCTCCTGAGGGCCAGGACTTGCTTTGTTCACAGCTTTGTGATCACCCGCCGTCTTGATCACAGTAAGGCACACGGCGGGCACAGGGCAGGCTCAGTGAATGTCTGCTGAATGAGTTAGGGCCCACTCACATGCTTTTACTACCGGGCAGGTGAAGGACAGGGACAGGGTTTTACCCTGGTCTAGCTGACTACAAAGCACATAATTGTTTACCTACATTCCATCAAGTGTCATCCAATGGGAGCCACCCTAGTGGCCATGAAAGGACCCAAGAGGGGCCCGAAGGGAGCAGGGAAGGGTTAGGTAAGACCCCTGTCTTTTGGAGGCTTTATTCTGCCGTGGTTCTCTGACGGTGTAAGCCCTGGGTTCCTCAGCTGCTAGTTACCGCAGTCACCTTAGGGCTGTTTTCCCAGTGTTGCTGCTGTGGGCAGCCCCAGTCCCCAGCCAGGCCCGGACTCCCTCCCGGCTTCCTTCTCTACCTCCATCAGGGAAGAAAAGTTCATTTTGATGGCAGGGACAGGTTTCAGCCCAAGTCCTGATGAATTCTGGAAAAACTGGCTAGCCTCGCTGTCATTTATTGACACATTTGGATTTTCAACCCAGGAGCATAAGGGCTGCTTGCCTTGGTGGGGGCTGGATCTCAGATTTCAGAGAAATACCCTCCAAAGTTCTCTGCACGTGTCTCACACCTCCGAGCAGTCTGGGATGGCTGTCTACCATTGGTATCTGGTGTCTGGAGCCTTCCTAGTGGCCAGCGCCATGGGTGATGGAATAACGGCCTGAGATCATTCATTCATTCACTCACTCACTCAACACATGCATATTAAGCACCAACCTGGTTCCGGAACTATTCTAGGGACATAGCAGGGGACATGACAGAGTTTCCTGGGAGGTGGGGATGAAAGTCAGGGAAGGCCTGTTCAAGAAAGTGACATTTGCCTGACCAGGCAGTGGCGCAGTGGATAGAGCGTCGGACTGGGATGCGGAAGACCCAGGTTCGAGACCCCGAGGTCACCAGCTTGAGCGCGGGCTCCTCTGGTTTGAGCAAAAGCTCACCAGCTTGAGCCCAAGGTCGCTGGCTTGAGCAAGGGGTTACTCGGTCTGCTGAAGGCCCGTGGTCAGGGCACATATGAGAAAGCAATCAATGAACAACTAAGGTGTTGCAACGCGCAACGAAAAACTAATGATTGATGCTTCCCATTTCTCCGTTCCTGTCTGTCCCTGTCTATCTCTCTCTCTGTCTCTGTAAAGGAAAAAAAAAGAAAAGAAAAAAAAGGGGGGGGGGAAGAAAGTGACATTTGAGCCAAGACCTAATAGAGGTGAGGGAGCCAGTTGTGCACATACCTTGGGATAAATTGTTCTAACCAAAGGGAACAAGGACAAAGTTCCTGAGGCAGGAACATGCTTGTGATGTCCAGACCAGGAGGCCAGTGAGAGAGGAGTGAGGTAAGAGAGGGACAGGTGGGAGGAGGTAATGTCAGAAAGGAAGGGAGAGGGACAGATGGAGTAGGGCCTTGAAAGGCACTAGAATAATGCCTTTTTTTTTTTTTACTTCAAGTGAGCTGGGAACTTTCTTCCCTCTAGGGTTTTTTTTTTTTTTTTTTTTTTTGTATTTTTCTGAAGCTGGAAACGGGGAGAGACAGTCAGACAGACTCCCGCGACCAGAGCTACTCTAGCGCCTGGGGCAGAGGCCAAGGAGCCATCCCCAGCACCTGGGCCATCTTTGCTCCAATGGAGCCTCGGCTGCGAGAGGGGAAGAGAGGAAGGAGAGGGGGAGAGGTGGAGAAGCAGATGGGCGCTTCTCCTGTGTGCCCTGGCCGGGAATAGAACCCGGGACTTCTGCACGCCAGGCCAATGCTCTACCACTGAGCCAACTGGCCAGGGCCTCTAGGGTTTTGAATATAGGAATTACATGACCAGATTTACATTTGAAAAATGATTTTCTTTTTTATATGTAGGACATTCATTGAGAATAAAAATGATATATATATTATTTCATATAATGGAATCATTTTTAGTCTTCTTTCACTTAATGTAATGTTTTCAAGGTTTATGTTGTAATACTTCATTCCTTTTTTGTGGCTGAATAATATTCTATTGTATAGAGAGACCACATTTTGTTTATACTCAGTTGATAGACATTTTGAGTTGTTTCCACGTTTTGGCTGCTATAAATACTGCTGCTGTGAACATTCATGTACAATTTTTTTTTTGTGTGTGTGTAGACATCCATTTTAATTTATCTACTCCAAATATACTTAGGAGTAGAATTGCTGGATTATATGGTAATTATGTTTAGTTTTTTGAGGAACTGCCAAACTGGTTTCCGTGGCAGCTGCACCATTTTACATCCCTATCAGCAATGCATGAGTGTTCCAAGTGCTTCACATCCTCACCAACATTTATTATTTTCCACGCTTTTGATTATAACACACTAATGAATGTGAACCGATTCTCTCATTGTGGTTGTTTTGTTTTTTTTTTTACAGAGACAGAGAGAGAGTCAGAGACAGGGACAGACAGACAGGAATGGAGAGAGATGAGAAGCATCAATCATTAGTTTTTTTTCATTGCGCATTGCAACACCTTAGTTGTTCATTGATTGCTTTCTCATACGTGCCTTGACCACGGGCCTTCAGCAGACCGAGTAACCCCTTGCTGGAGCCAGCAACCTTGGGTTCAAGCTGGTGGGCTTTTTCCTCAAACCAGATGAGCCCACGCTCAAGCTGGCAACCTCGGGGTCTCGAACCCGGGTCCTCTGCATCCCAGTCCGACGCTCTATCCACTGCACCACTGCCTGGTCAGGTTCTCATTGTGGTTTTAATTCACATTTTTCTAATGATTAATGATCTTGAGCATATTTTCTTTTATGTGCTAGTTGGCTAGTTGCACATATTTTTGGAGAAATCCTTTGACTATTTAACAACTGAGTTGCCTTTATTGTTGAATTGTAAGAGTTCTTTATATATTTTGGACACTAAACCCTTATAAGATACAAGATCTGCAAATATCTACTCTCATTCTGTTGGGTTGTCTTTGCCCCTCCCCCACTTTTTTGATAGTGTCCTTTGATAACTCAGAACGTTTTTACTTTTGATGAAGTCCAATTAATTTTTTTCTTTGTTGTATATAGCCATACTACCCTGAACGCACTGGATCTTGTCTTATCTCAGAATTTTTTTCTTTGTGCTTTAGGTGTCATATTTCCTCATTCTTTTTTACAACTTCATTGTATGCTACTCTGTGTGTACGAGTTGCCTATTAATGGACTGACACTTGTTGTTTCTTGTGTTTGGATGTTATAAACCTTTTAATGTCATTTGGCATGTGAAGGTAGATCAATGGGACACACTCTTGAAGTGGGATTGCTGTGACAAATGTTAAATGCCTTTGTTATTTTTCTAGTGAGCGAGAGAGAGAGGGACAGACAGATAGGGAGAGAAATGAGAAGCATGAATTCCTGGTTGTAGCACCTTAGTTGTTCATTGATTGCTTTCTCATATGTGCCTTGATTGGGGGGCTCCAGCCACGCCAGTGACCCCTTGCTCAAGCCAGTGACCTTTGGGCTCAAGCCAACGACCATGGGGTCATGTCTATGATCCCACGCTCAAGCTGGTGAACCTACATTCAAGCTAGCGACCTCAGGGTTTTGAACTTGGGTCCTCAGTGTCCCAGGCCAATGCTCTATTCACTGTGCCACCGCCTGATCAGGTGCCTTTGTTATTTTGGGTAAGTAGACATGGCCATTGGAATCATATGCTAATTTGTACTCCCACCAGCTGTGTTCAAGAGTCCCACAGCCTTATCTGCAGAGTATAGCTACTAAAGTAATATAAAAAATTCAGTCTTTCTGTTATATTAAGCATATTTCAAGTGCTCATTAGTCACATGTGGCTGGTGGATAATGAGTTGGACAATGCAGATAGAGAACATTTCCACCATTGCAGAAAGTTCTATAGGGCAGTTCTGGCACAGAGCTGTACAGTGACCTTGACTTTGCAATTTAATAGGATTCCTCTGGCTGTGTGAGTGGAATGGACTCAGAGACCGTGTGCTGAGGCAGGAGACCAGGGAGGAGATGATCGCAGTAATCCAGGTAGGAGGGAACGGAGGGTCAGACCAGGTGACTCCGGCAGTGGGAGATGTGGTTGATTCTGGATGTGTTTTGACGGTGGAGCAGCCAGGATTTACCAGGAGTGAGGGAAAGTGATGGCAGTAGGAGGAGCCCAGCCTTTCAACCTGGAGCCTCACTCACAGCTGTGTTTCTGAGCCTATGTAGGTCTGTTTTCCTTCTGCTTGACAGGCTTATTGCCAGGTGCACAGTGAGCACAGGGAGCGGTAGGGTGGTCGGCAGGCAGGAGGCGCTGCAGAGATGTTTGTTACCTCCCCTGGCTGTTACACTTGACTGGGAAGATGGTGGGATGAGATCCACACCTTTACCTGACATTCAAGGCCCTGCTGACTCTCCAGTTTCCTCTCCTGATATCTCCTGCTGTCAGGGGAGTGAGGAGTCTTTGTACTCATGGTACCTGCTTCATGGTTCATGCTCTCCCCAGAGAGCCATGTGGCTGGCCCTTCTCCTTCATGTTTCCGTTCTCCAGCTCCTGGTTCTGAGACTCAGGATGCAAAGGCTGCCTGCAATGGACACCCCAAGCTGTGACAGTGTTGAGGGGTGGGACCTTCCATGACTTGCATCGTGGTGACTGGATTACCCCATTCACTCACTCCCCAAATCTTTACCGAGACCTGCTGTGGGCCGGAAGCTATATAAGATGCTGACAGTGCAGCAGTGAACAAAACAGATGAGGTCCCTGCCCTCACAGATGCAAGAGGGACAGATAATAAAGAGGCAGAAAGATAATCTAATTCCGGTGGGGGCAAACGATGTGGAAAAATGAAGCCAGGTGCAGAGGTGGCCGGAGAGTGATAGGGAGTGCTTGATTAGGTGGGGAAGAACTGAGGGAGTGAGCAGCACAGGGGACGAGAGCAGAAATGCATGGTCAACAACAATGACCATTTATTGAGCACTTTGTGTGCAGGTCGTGTTATAACCGCAGTGAATCTTCATATCCCTCCCCAAAACAGTTGCCTAAAACAGCACCGGCTTATTACTTCTCATGACTCTGTACACTGGCTGGTGGTTTCTCTTCTGGTTTTATTTGGACTCATTCATGCAGCTTCATTCAGCATCCAGCTATGCGTGAAGGTCCAAGAGGGCCTTACTCATACTTCCCGTAGTGGGTGCTGGTGATTGTCCGGGGCGTCTCAATTCTGCTTGCTCCCTCTCATGTCCCAGAAGGCTGGCTTTTTTTTTTTTTTTAAATCTTTTTTTTTCTTTTTTTCTTTATTCATTTTTAGAGAGGAGAGAGAGAGAGAGACAGAGAGAGAGAAGGGGGGAGGAGCTGGAAGCATCAACTCCCATATGTGCCTTGACCAGGCAAGCCCAGGGTTTCTAACCGGTGACCTCAGCGTTTCCAGGTCGACGCTTTATCCACTGCGCCACCACAGGTCAGGCAAGGCTGGCTTCTTAACATGGCATTCTCAGGGTAGCATCCAAGCTTGCTGGCCTCAAAAGTCTTATGAAGTCACTTCCTCTTATTTTATTGATCAAAGCAAGTCAAAGACCAACCTGGAGCCCTCTTGTTCTTTATTGGGTCTTTTGCATCACATGCCTATTCCTGGACCAATCAGTAGCAGGGGGATCAGATTACTCTTAGACCCATCAGGGCCTCACAAGGATGTGGGGTTGAGGTCACTTCCCTAAGACATGTTGGGGGATGGTGAACATTTGAAGAAAATTGCTAACCACTGTTAACACTCAGTGAAATTCCTTTCTAGGGATTTTACAAACCCAAATAAACACAAAAGGTCTTCCTGCCTGCCACACTTACCCTGAGAACCCTTTGCTGAGAAACTCTTGGGACCATGGCCTGAATGGAGCTTGGTTCCTGGACACAATCATTAAATGACTTTTCTTTTCGATGGGAGCAAATGGGAATAACAGAGCAAGACCATGGTTGAAAAACTAGAGCAAGCCCTGGCCAGTTGGCTCAGCGGTAGAGCGTTGGCCCAGCATGTGGAAGTCCTAGGTTAGATTCCCAGCCAGGGCACAGAGGAGAAGCACTCATCTGCTTCTCCACCCTTCCACCTCCCCTTCTCTCCCCCCCCCCCCCCCCCCCCCCCCGCAGCCAAGGCCCAGGCACTGAGGATGGCTCCAGGCTGGAATGGCTCCGACTGCAGTGGAGCTATGCTCCAGATGGGCTGAGCATTGCCCCCTGGTGGGCATGCCGGGTGGATCCCGGTTGGGCGCACGTGGGAGTCTGTCTGTCTGCCTGCCTGCCCCCCCCCCCAGCTTATCACTTTGGAAAAATCCCAAAAAAACAAAACCAAAAAAGATAAATAAAAACTAGAGCAAAACATAGGTGATATTTAAAAACCTTTTGAAATAGCCTGACCAGGTGGTGGTGCAGTGGATAGAGTGTCAGACTGGGATGCGGAAGACCCAGGTTCGAGACCTCAAGGTCGCCAGCTTGAGTGAGGGCTCGTCTGGTTTGAGCAAAAGCTCACCAACTTGAGCCCAAGGTTGCTGGCTCGAGCGAGGGATTACTCGGGTCTGCTGAAGGCCCGCAGTCAAGGCACATATGAGAAGGCAATCAATGAACAACAAAGGTGTTGCAATGCGCAACGAAAAACTAATGATTGATACTTCTCATCTCTCCGTTCCTGTCTCTCTATCCCTGTCTATCCCTCTCTCTGACTCTCTGTCTCTGTAAAAAAAAAAAAGAAAACCTTTTGAAATAATTTATAAAATAATTTCAAATTTACAGAAAAGTCGCAACAAGAATAAACTTCCATATCTCCTTCACACAGCTCCCCTAATTGTCAGCATTTTGCTACACTTGATTTGTCATTCTTTCTGTTTAATTTTTCTGAGTCATTTAAGAGTCAGTCACAGGTACGATGTCCTTTTACCTCTAGAATGTCACTGTGCACCTCCCAAGAACGAAGACATTCTCGTACATCACCACTGGATAGTTTTCAAAATCAGGGAATTTAATCTTGATGCAATGTTACACTTTCTATTGTGCATATTTAAACCCCACTAATTGTTTCAACAATGACATGAAATCTTTATCCTTAAACTAGTGACTACCAAGGTCACTGTACCTTCTTCCAAGGACAGAATATGTGCATCCTCCCAAAGAGAGGATATCATTAATATTTACAAGTCTACTCAAAGAATCTGTGCTTAGAAATGCTACTCACGGGGTCTGTGAGTAGTAACGTTTCTCAATTGGGGATGATTTGGGACCCCAGGAGACATTCAGCAGTTTCCGGAGACTTGTGGTTGTCACACTGAGGGTAGGGATATGCTACTGGCATCTGTGGGTAGAGGCCAGAATGCTGCTAAACATCCTACCATGAACGAGAGAGATCCCACCACAGAGAATTTTCCAGCCCAGACTGTCAGTAGTGCTGAGGTTCAGAAACTGATCTATAAGTGAATTGGGTAGAGACCCCTTCCTCAGTTGCAATTGGAGCATCCTGTGGATTGATAATTCAATCCTACAATTCTATTTCTCCCCATCTACCCTGGAAAACTCTGCTCCTATAGGCAGAGGGAGGGCCCAGCCAAGTGTGTTTAAGATCATTTCAAACTGCAACCAACCCACATGCCCCATTAGGAGGAGATGTAAAATAAAAACCCTGTAGTCACGTGTGCTCCTGGCTCTCCCCTTGGCTCCGTTTGCTCTTCTGTGAAATGGGGCTGAGGAGGTGGGGTTGGAAGTACGCCAGTTATCTTGGGCCCAGATGCTACTCGATGACTTACGGTCATAACTGCTTCTGACTCATGCATGACTGACGCATTGAGGTTACGTGCTGACATGTCTGCCGGCTTTTATCGACAGGAGGCTGCCCTGGAATGTCTCTCCATAGGAATCCAGGGCAGGGCCTCTGCTGAGTCACCTCTGGCTCAGGGTCTGGCTCACTTTAAAAGCAGCTGCCATTTCTTTAGTGCCAACTGTACTCTAGGCTCAATGCTGAGTCTACATTGTTACTCTCACAACTCACACATCCAATGAGCACACTTACTCTGGTCTTCATTTCATAAATGAGCAAACTGAGGCTCAGAGAGATTCTAAACTTCACACTGTTTCCAGTCTGCTGCACCCTCTCCCACACATGGTGGGTGCTCAGGAAGCGTACATGTGCAGAGAATGGACAATAGATATTCACTGCGAAGAGAACCCGAGTTTGAGCAGAACATGGTAGCTATGTTAGCTAATGACTACTGTTCCCAGCCTCTCTTGCAATCGTATAGGTCATAGGACATATAACTAATTCTGGTCCATAGAATGAGAATGGAAGTGGCAGAAAAAACTCTGGTTTGTGATCTTAAAGAGGCTGAATTCTACTTCCTCTTCTCAACTTCCCACCAGCAGGAATGTAGATAGGATGGCAGTGCTGGAGCAGCCACTTTGGCCCATAAATGGAAACTGCTGGGTAAAGATCGAAGAGCTGCAAGATAGAACGAGTCTGGGTCCCTGACACCATAAAACCATCATCTAAACCAGGGGTCGGGAACCTTTTTGGCTGAGAGAGCCATGAACACCACATATTTTAAAATGTAATTCTGTGAGAGCCATACAACGACCCATGTACGTTACACATTATCCAATAAAAATTTGGTGTTGTCCCGGAGGACAGCTGTGATTGGCTCCAGCCACCCACAACCATGAACATGAGCGATAGGAAATGAATGGATTGTAATACATGAGAATGTTTTATATTTTTAACATTTTTTTTTATTCAAGATTTGTCTGTGAGCCAGATGCAGCCATCAAAAGAGCCACATCTGGCTCGTGAGCCATAGGTTCCTGACCCCTGATCTAAACTCAGACTGCTTTTATTCAGATGATGTGAGAGAGGACAATCAACTATTTTTTTTTTTTGTCTAGGAGACACTTGTTATTTGAGTCTTTCTTACAGCATTGAGCCTGTTATCTCACCAATGCATTTATTAAATGATTGAATGGGTAATTGACAGAGAGAATAGTAAGGCCCACACACATATAAAAATGCACAGCCTAACCAGTGGTGGCACAGTGAATAGAGTGTCAACCTATGACACTGAGGTCCCAGTTTTGAAAGTCTGAGGTCGCCAGCTTGAGTGTAGGATCATTGAAATAATCCCATGGCTGCTGGCTTGAGCACAAAGGCCGTTGGTTTGAAGCCCAAGGTTGCTGGCTTGAGTAAGGGGTCACTGGCTCGGGTGGAGTCCCTGGTCAAGGCAAATGAGAAGCAATCAATGAAAAACTAAAAGTGAGCCCTGGCCGGTTGGCTCAGTGGTAGAGCGTCGGCCTGGCGTGCGGAGGACCCGGGTTTGATTCCCGGCCAAGGCACACAGGAGAAGCGCCCATCTGCTTCTCCACCCTTCCCCCTCTCCTTCCTCTCTGTCTCTCTCTTCCCCTCCCGCAGCTGAGGCTCCATTGGAGCAAAGATGGCCCGGGCGCTGGGGATGGCTCCTTGGCCTCTGCCCCAGATGCTAGAGTGGCTCTGGTCGCGACAGAGCGATGCCCCAGAGGGGCAGAGCATTGCCCCCTGGTGGGCAGAGCGTGACCCCCTGGTGGGCGTGCCTGGTGGATCCCGGTCAGGCGCATGCAGGAGTCTGTCTGACTGTCTCTCCCCGTTTCTAGCTTCATAAAAAATACAAAAAAAAACCCCAAACTAAAAGTGATACAACTCTCTCCCTTCCTGTCTCTCCTTCTCTGTCTCCCTCTCTCATTTGGTAAAAAAAAAAAAAAAAATTCTTTTTAATGCACAAAGAACAAAGACTGAACTCAAACCAAAGGTGGAAGTATAATCCAGGTACAGTAGAAAAATTCATGGCTGGAGGTAGCCAGTTCCAAAGCTGGCCCTGCTCCTAGCTTGCTGTGCTTCCCTAGATGACACATGCACCCTCTCTAGGCTATACTGATCAGGTGTAAACCAGGCTTAGCAAGTTCCTGGAGTCTGTGCAGTGTGATGACGTTCAGTGCTCCTTACAATTCTACTTCTAGGAATCTATTCCCAGAGAAACTGTCACCTCATAGCCCACGAACACAGGTGCAAGGATGCAGTTGATTTGTAAAGCAAAAACTTGGAAATATCCTTAGAGGTAATTTAACTAACCTATGTCACATTCATGTTTTGGAGCATTAAACTGCTAACTGGCTATGAGGATTTCTACAGTGACACTTGCTGGCACAAAATGATACTGCAGCCCAGTAGCCAGGCAGTGGGAATTTCCAGAACAAGAGAGGTTCTGAGTAGCTGTGAGGATAGTATGAGAAGCCACAGAGCAGGGAGAAACTTGGAAGGAAGGCCAAGGTTACACTAGGACCTGGATCCTGCTCTCGTGGAACTGACACTCTAGTGCAGCGGTTCTTAAACTTTTTTTTTTTTTAGAGAGAGAGAGAGAGAAAGAGAGAAGGAGAAAGAGAGAGAGAAAATTGGGAGGAGCAGGAAGCATCAACTCCCATATGTGCCTTGACCAGGCAAGCCCAAGGTTTCGAACAGGCAACCTCAGTGTTCCAGGTCGACGCTTTATCCCACTGTGCCACCACAGGTCAGGTGGTTCTTAAACTTTTTGAAATCGGGGCACATTTAAAATCCTACAAATAATTGTAGGTGAACTATATACAAATTTCTGAGAAATATGTTATAATAATTAAGTCAAATATTAAAGAAAAAATATAAAATCCAAGCATGCTTTTATGATAATTAAGTGAAATACGACAAAATTAAGTTATTCTGACATTAAAAACATTTTTATGTTACATTTTTGAGTTATGCTTTATAGAATTCGTAAAAAAGAGGGGTTAAAAATAAAATAAATGACAAAAAGTTATCTTTATATATATATAGATACATTCTTAGTAAGATTTAGTAAATTCGGCAGGTTCCGGCATGAATGTGTTAACTTTTTTCATTCTTGTGCTTATGAGAAACATGAGCCTGATGTGTCCTAACAATTTCTTCAATGTTTGGGCATATATTTGAAAGGCAAACTCTCATTTCCTCATCAATACATTGAAGAATTCCTCTCTTTTTACTCTTGATTGTGTTGAATGCAGAAAACCCCCACCATACATGTCATCTTAACTTTACACCAAACAAAGGATAGAAGAAACTTGCCTCCAGTCTTTTCTGGGAGCATTGGGGGTAATGTAAACAATCCAGCACCACAGCTTAACAGCCTTTTGCAACCTAATCAGGCAAGTGAGGTGGGGGGTTGGGCAGACTGTCAGCTTACAGCCAATTCCCCACACCTCTGTCCCCCAAAAATCTAAACTCCAAAAACCCTGTTGGTGTTTTGGTCCCCAACAGGCACATATTTCTCTGGAATACCATAGGGCGCACCTGGAAATCTTCTAGGGCGCACACTTTGAGAACCCTGCTCTAGTGGGAGGAAGACAATAAAGAAGTAAACAATGTACAAGATAATTTCGGGTGTTGTTGACACCCTAAGGGAAAATAAAGCAGGAGCTGGATCTGTGTGGGGAGGGGCATTGTTACAGACGCTTGGGGAGGGCCTCTCTGAGGTTTGACCAGACACCGAAGGAACTGTGTCCTGTGTATGTAGAGTGCACATGAAATGCCAGTGCATTTCCCAGGCTCCCGGTCAGCTGACTTCCCAGCGGCCAATAGGAGGTCCTCGTGGGAGATTGGAGGCCAGAAGGAAGGAACCAGAGTATTTCTCCCTTTCTCCATATTCCTTGGGTTGCATCCCCATCAGTGACTGACTCTTCTCCATGGCTCCAGCTCCTGCAGGACAGTCCACTGTGCTTTCTAGCATTGCTGACTGACCACAGGCCCCAGTCTACTGTGATGTTACTTTCTTGGTCCCTCCATCTTAGAGGTGGCAATGGCTTTCTGTTGCCTCAAATCTCTGAGCTTCTCTGCAATCTCTTGGCTTCTGGGTGCCTCTATCTCTGTAACCACTTCCCTGTTGGAAAATCTCTCTGTTTAAATGCTCAGTGGTTTCCAGGTTAAACGGCGATTGATATGAGGAAAGGATATGAGAGAAAACTGGCAAATGGCCAGCCCAACAGGCCTCTTCAGTCCTTCCCTTTCTTACAGATAAAAACCCAGCAGCCTGCAGAAGGGGAGAGGCAGCTGGGTGCTGGCCGATCAAAAGTCAACCCTGGAGTCAAACAGGCCTTGTTTTGTTCTCTCTCTGTCACTGCTCAGCTCTGTAAACTTTGTCAAGTTACTTCCACTTCAAGGCCGCGATTTCCTTACCTGTCAGATGGGCATAAGGATCATCCCCATCAATTCAGTGCTGTTCTGAGGATTTGATGACATGTGGCAATGGAAAGAACTTAGCCACAACCTTAAAAAAGAAGAGGAAAGAGGAGACTCCCCGTCGTGTCTCGGTCTTTTGGCTAAGACCAAATGTAGGAGACTCCCTGATCTGCAGCTAAAAGGCGTACGCCATGTAATAAAAAGTTGGGTCGAGTGCAGTGAGGCAGAGCAGTGGCGCTGGAGCAGCCCATGCACGTGTGAGGAGTAAATACAGAAGAGAGGCCGCCCACAGCCCAGCCAGGGAAGGAGAGATTGTTCAGAGGATGGTGCCGGGAAACCTGCCT